>NC_134583.1:71161472-71473258 GCF_037038515.1 Microtus pennsylvanicus | reverse complement strand
CCAGGCTCTTCTCTCTAGGCCCCTCATTCTTCTCTGGTGTTCTCTTCTATGAACTCCAGTTGCCTTGCTTTTTTACAGATTCTCGGCTTATACCTTAGACCTCAACTTAGGAGGTCTGTAAAGTTCTGCCTCAGTTTCCCCCTCTTTGCGGCACACCCAGAAAATTCTCTCCGGGGAACCGAAGGATTCACTTTGTTTGCTTTCTGTCTCTCAGGGATCAGTGTTCCCCACTGCCTGACACTTAGTGCCAAGGTAACTATTGTTTTACAAGTTTCGCCTGCTGCAGACACGAGAGTAAATCCGAGCAGTTTTAAGCCAATATACATGGTTGGATCTTGACTCTAGGAACCAGTGTTCATTAGTAACTCTATGTCAGAGCTTAAAAATAAAAACCATAGCCATTCAAGGTGATTCAGGCTTTGTAATCCCAACACTCTGAAGCTTGAGGCAGGAGGACTGCTCTCAGTTCAAGACCAACATGGTCTACGTGGTGAGTTCCACAGAGACAGCTAAGATGGCTCAGTGGATGAAGTGCGGCTGTGCAAACATGAGGACATGAATCATAACCCCAGCATCTTTATAAAGCACTGGGTATAGCACCACATGGATTGCATGCCCATGATTTCAGTATAGGAAGGCAGAGACAGGAGCTCCCAGGAGCCAGCCTAGCAATGAGCTCCAGATTCAGAGAGAGAAGCTGTCTAAGGAGTAAGGTATGTGTAGAAAGCTGGTAGGCTGCAGGGCTGACTCACTGATTAAGAACACTTGCTACTTGGTGTGGGAAGGTCTGTCTATGTGTTGCTTTTATTGGTTAATGAATAAAGAAGTTGCTTTGGCCTATAGCAGGGCAGAATAGAGCAAGGTGGGAAATCCAAGCAGAGATAGAGGAGAAAAGAAGGTGGAGTCAGGGAGATGCCATGTAGTTGCCAAAGGAGACAGATGTCCTGGAACCTTAATGGTAAACCACGAATCTCATGGTAAAATATAAAATAATAGGAATGTGTTAATTTAAGATGTAAGAGCTAGCTAGACATATGCATAAGTTCTTGACCAAACAGTATTGTGAGTAATATAGTTTCTGTGTGATTATTTTGGGTCGGGGAGGCCAGGAACAAACGAACAGTCTTCGCCTACAGTTACTCTTGCAGAGAACCTGGGTCCAGTTCCTACTTCCTACATGGCAGCTCACAATTGTTGGCAATTACAGTTTTGGAAGTTTTACCACCCTCTTCTGGGCCATATATCCACATGGCACTCTTACATATACATAAGGCAAAACATGCTGTGGTGGTTTGAATGAAAAATGGCCCCCATAGACTCCTAGGGAGTGTCTTTGTTAGAGATGTGACCTTGTTGGAGTAGCTATGGCCTTGCTGGAGGGGGTTGGCTCTGAGATTTCAGAAGCTCAGGCTAGGCCAGTGTTAGTCTCTCCGCTGCCTGCCGATACAATGTAGAACCCACAGCTATTTCTCCAGCACAGTGTTTGCTTTCATGCTAGCCTGCTTCCCACCCTGGCAATAATGGACTAAACCGCTGAACCTGTAAGCTAGCTTCAATTAAATGCTTTCCTTTATAGGAGTTGCTGTGATCATAGTGTCTGTTCACAGCAAGAGAACACTGACCAAGACACACTGATATGCATAAAATAAGTAAATAAATACAAAAAATTTTTAAAGAAAAAAAAAGAGCAATGGAGGAAGACACTTGGTGAGGACCTCTAGTATCCATATAGGCACGCTGCACAGGTGGGTGTGGGCACCCCCCCACACACACACACATACATCGCACACAGTTGCTGGCGACAAGAGCAGCAATGAACCAGCTTCCTCCCTGCTGAGAACTCGCCTGTAGCCTGATAATAAGTTATCAATTACTGTGTATTTCCCATGCATACTTGCTCATTTCCATGCTTGTATAATTTCATCTTTTGTAGGCAATCGATGGTAAAGATATCCTTATCAGACCATTGGAGCAGAGGAAATGAGGTATAGAATAAGGACTCAAATCTAGCTTTCGGTCACCTCGGATCAGTCCGCCAGCCTGCCTGAAGTATCATCACACAGTCCCAAACCTCGCCCATCTGCGAGCGCCAGCTCTTTGATATCTGAACAAAGCAGGCAGCAGCTTTCAGAATCACTTTTGCTCATCGTGATTTACTGGGTTTAACTGACTGTGGCCTTGTGCAATTACGTTCCCATTTAGACACACCATCTCCTTTCTTGGTTATGATACTCTTGTGGCTCTTTCTGTCCTTTTAAAGAAAAAACATGAAAAAATCAAATATTAAACACAAAAGAACAGTCACAGCGTGAGTAAGAAGGAAAGCATGTCTGTGTGCTCATGATGGCTTAGGGAAGACACCCAGGGCTTGGTCACGGGCCCTGCAGGTGAGGCCGAGGCTTCTCTTCAGGCCTCTACCTCAGGTTACCAGTGTCTCTGTCCTTGTCTTGAGCAAAATGTCCAAAGCATTTGTTTTGACAAGATTGGTGACCATGGGCCCCAAGAACAGGGCCACACTGCCTTACATGGGCCACATGGGCCAGGGGTCAGACACTCGAGGGGGCATCATATCCCTGTCTAGAAAAGGAATACCTGTGTGCCTCGTGGGTCAAACCGCATAGCTAATAGGAAATGGGAAAGTCTCAGAGGGAGAATGAAGCAGAGGTTACAGTCTCAGGGCGTCAGCGGTTTATTTTCTGCGCCTAGGCTCAAAAGCTGTGGAGAATTCACATCAGGTAATTCTCTTTTCCTCTGGGCCGGCCTCAAATGAAACCACCCTGGACCTGGACCCCCCTCACAGAGGGCAAAGCCTAGGATGCGTGTTCTTCATATTTTCTTCCCATGAACGTTACCTGCTAGCTTTGTATGCAGGACCAGAGATGAGTTGATGAGATCATACCTCCTTCTCTGAATTTCCTGGATGAGTTCTCCCGCGTGAGTGCTTGGCAGACATATGACACTCTGGAGACAGCGACAGAGGGGCTTCTGTCTTTGATTCTATATGCACACCAAACTCGCACACACATGTACATAGATGTTACAGGATTAAATGCATGAGCTGACTCAGTTTCTGAATTAGTAACAATATTTTATCACACTTCAAATGGTAATTTTTACTATATAATCTTATGTTCATACATATAATTCATATGTAAAATTCATAATTTTATCATTTTTATTTCCCCTTCCCTCTCACACTCTTTTTATTCCCAAGTTCCCCGCCTACTTTCATATCTTTTATTTCTTGTGTATGTGTGCCCTACTGTGCACAATTAGTATAGCTTGTATGATCATGGGTGGGTGTCATAGGGAGACTGGTGACCTACCTATTTTGCTAACATGATAATAAATGTGGGGGACTTTTTCCATGTACCAGTGGGCACACAGCTATGGAATATGACTCCCCCTTGCAATCTTTAATTGTCCATGGCCCCTCAGGGAGGGTTGAAGTCTTATGAGCCCCTCCCTTGTTGCTGGAGGCTGCTCGTTTGTTCCTGACCACCTAGTCCCAAAATAATCACACAGAAATCTGTATTAATTGCAATATTGTTTGACCAATAGTTTAAGTGTATTTCTAGCTAGCTCTTACATTTTAAATTAACCCATTTCTATTAATCTGTGTATTGTTACTTGACCGTGGCTTATGGGTTAAAGTTCCATCTGTCGTCTTTCTCCTGTGGGGCTACATGGCTTCTCACTGACTCTGCCTACTCTCTTGATATATCTTTTCCAGCCTGGCTATATTTTGTTAAGCCATTGGCCAAAAGCAGCTTCTTTATTAACCAATAAAAGCAACACAGATACAGAAGGACTTCCCACACCACTCCCCTACCCAAGGTGAAATGTTGTCAGGCTGCCTGTCTTGTGGAAAACCTTTTTGTTTTAGTCAAGAGATAATATTTCAAAAGGGAATTGTGATTTTCCTCACATTAAACACAAATCTCTTCCTCAGGTTGAGAATCATTGGATAAAGACCATCCCTCCTTATTTTTTTTCCTGATTCAAATTTCGTGATCCTGTGGCCTTTGAGTGAGGCTTGTTGCAAATTCTGGACTTTCCATCTTTCTAGTGTCAAGAGATCTGGCTCATGGGCCAGGATGCATTTTGATGTTACACTTGAGATGAATATTTTAATGGTTTTCAGGCTGAAGGGCTTCCCCAAGTTCATTGGCAGTCTGTTAAGCCCCCCATGAGGCAAACCCCCTTGGGTATTTCTCTGTCGGTCTATTCAATGCTGCAGTAATCACTTACTCCCAACGGTGGCATTTAATGCGGTCTGCTCTGGCCTCTCAGATGATCTCAGAACCGAAGCTATTGCGCTCATTTCTCATCTCATACTCAGACTCAAGCTCCCTTGGCACAGACAGTCTCGCTCAGCCAGGGTTCAGGAGGAACACCCCTGACTTAACTCATTCATACAGAGCTGTGGCTGCCTAGGAGCACCCTTAGAGATGCATTTTCTCTTGTGGTATTTCTGGTTCCCTCCTCTGGGTTCTCATGGGTACTGTAACAGCTACAGAGCCCAGAGGGGGCAGAGGAAGGAGAGAAAATCTGTAGTCTATTGGCCCTGGCTGATTTTCTTATAAGATAACCGAGTTGTGCAAGCATAGGACTTCCTTATTCGGGACATCACCATGATTATTCCTGGTCACGTGAATTAATATTGAAATACAGCTTTGGATTGCACCAATATTTACAATCACGCCAATTTAAAACTGTCAGGTTCTCTTTCTTATTCTTTGGAACTGTTGCATCAGGAAGACTTGCATACTAAAACCTGATTTCTATATTGAGTTTAATTCAGAATGGGGGATGGGAGGCTGTGGTGGTAGGCAGTGGGGGATGGGAAGGGCTTGCGGCGCAGCTAGTCCTGAGAGGTGAGGGTACCTAGGTGTCATAAATCCTTGCTCATAAGAAAATAGGAGTGTGATTCGTTTATCTAAGGCTTGGAGCTGGGATTTTAATCCTGAAAAGAAGTGGGAACTACTGCAATATAGACTTGAAACTTTGCAAAGCTCGGACTAAGAAGCAGATGGGACTTGATAGAGTAAAGATGCTGTGGGGGGGGGGCATGAAAATCCAGCTTTAGCCATAGAACCCATATACCTGGTGAGCCCAGTGCCTTCCCTGATATAAAGACTCTTGCTCCATGGCTGGCCAGAAAACACAGGCATGTCCTGTCACAACTCAGGTGTATCTGACCACACGGCTAGCCTCCAGAGAGCTCGGCCTCGTTGGGGGTGGACAAGCAGAGATGGAGAGCACACCATGGCTAACTGTTACCAGGTCATCACAAACGACGTTCTCCCAGAACTATGGGAAACAGGCATCAGAGGAGGTGAGCTCTGCCTGCAGGCTTCGAGGAAAGGGTTTCACAAGGAAAATCTTCCTGGGACTGAAAGAGTAAGGAAAGGGAACCATGCCTCAAACAAAAGTGTGGGAGGCTCGGGAGCAAGGGATAGAAAACAAACCTATCTGGGTAGGATGCTCTTCCTGGGGTGAAAGGTTACTGAATGTGCTGGGAATCTGTGTCCTTTCCTCCTGTATGGGAAACCTGGAGGGGATGAATTTGAGCAATAAAGTTTTATTAGTACAGAAAACTCAAGTTGGAGACATCAAGACCAGCATCCCTCACCAATAAGCTTTTCGGTTGGCTGTGTTCATGATCATTCTTACAGAAGCATGGTGGGGAATAAATCATGTTGGGGGACGGGGCTGGTGGTGGGCAGAGTCAGATATCAGGTAACAGATACTAGATCTAAGTACTTTATAGTAATTTAACTAATGAAGTGTTTACTCCTGTGTGTGTGTGTGTGTGTGTGTAAGGCCTGAGGAGTGCCAGCACCTCAATCTTGGACTTTCAGCCTCCAGAAGCGCGAGACAATAACTATTGTTACTTAAGCTGCCTGGCTGTAGTCCTTTATTCCAGTTGCCCAAGTACATGAGTGTACCTTCTTCCTCTGTTACTATGGCAGTGAGCCCTAAGTGGGATCTGTATATCGAACCCCACCCAAGACTCGGAAACATTACATAAGAAGAGGTAGAAAGGATGCAAGATGAGGAGGAGAGTGGTAACATGCTGTCTTCTAGACGTGGTGGCTACACTCAGGATCTCACGGCTGCTGTCTACACAAGACCGGCGTGAGGTCAAGCCAGTCAGCTTTCCAGCATGGATGCTGGATCTCAAGCCAGTCAGCAGTTCAGCGTGAATGGGGTATCTCAAGCGCATCTGCAGTCCAGCATGAATGGGGTATCTCAAGCCGGTCAGCATTTCAGCGTAAGTGGGGTATCTCAAAGCCAGTCAGCAGTCCAGTGTGAGTGGGGGAGGGGTCATGAGTTCCCCATCACTAGTTGAGGAAATATTAGTCGTTGATGGCTGCTAGGGAGGGAGGGGTCATGAGGGAGGTTGTAGTTGCTGTGCATATGGGCAACACTGGTCAGACTATAACATAAGACATGGCTGTGGAAGGGAGATGTGTCAGAGGACTCTGAGAAGAGTAGGGGAGAGGTTGGGGGTAAATATGATCAAGATATATTGTGTATATGTAAGATGTTGTCAGAGGGGGGACTGTCAGCACAGGTATGTTGCTGTATTGCTGGAGAGGTATCAGGTATCTTCAGGAGAGATTCCTAGAGGTTGAATGGCTGAGCATAAATGCATGCGTACATAATGATTTTTATTGGCTAGCAACACATTTCTCCCTATAGGGTCCTATCAATTTTCATTCCCCTCAGAAGCATCCTAGAGTCTGTCTCCCCACAGGCAGACAAAGAGAATATGTGGTCATGTTTTGAAAGTTGCTGATCTCATAGAGGAGAGTGGTGTCTTGGGAATATTTGAATTTTTCTAGTTATTACTGAGTTTGAATCTTTTTATATTTGTCCAACCATCAGTGGCAGATTTGGTTTCTCAAATTATGAATTTGTGCTCCTTTCCATTTTTCTACTGTATTTTATCCCTTGCCACACAGATTAGACTTCTATATATATTGATGATAATAGTCCTTTGTCTATGGTATACATAGTAAATATTTTTTCCAGTTTTGCTGATGACTTTATATAACAATTATTACATGCTTTTAAAAATCTTCTTTTTGACTCCCATGGATCCAGATCTATGAAGCTCTCCTTTATTGGCTGTAGATGTAAATCAGAGAGACCAAGTTTCCTCCTGTGCCAAGATTAAGCCCACCTCCCCTCAGGTTGGATTGCTAGGTAGGGCAGGGATTTGGAAAGGAACCGTGGCTCTCGCTGTCTCCTGGGATCCATATGAAGGTCCAGTACATCATCCGTTATTTAGAAGCAATTGCACAGGGCTCTGCTACTCCAATACACAGCCAGCGACTGTCAGTAATCCACAGTGCCCACCTTCAAGGGCTCCAGACAAGGCGCGTGGCCACGAGGAAGTGATGTTCTTTGAACTGGAGGACACCTTAGGCTTCTGATATAAAGAGCTTCTCAGAGAGAGCAGATAAATATGTTTCTGTATGCATGAGGTACTGAGTCAAAGAGGGTAATCACCTGAGACGAGGAGCAAAGGACCTTTTTCTGTAACCCACGCTGAGTCTCTACGCCGAGTGCTGTGACCAGAAAGATACACCGAACTTTTCTTTTAAGGAAAGAAAAGTTGACCCAGCACTTGCGAGGCAGTGCTCTCTAAGCCCTTCTCAATCCTCTAATCTCTTTCTGCTTCCTCCTTCATCAAATTAGGGAGGCCAGGTGGAGTTTCGGTGATTATATTGAGTGTTCAGTTAGGTCATTCTTGCAGGTTCAGGACTTAACGTCCTCCAGGCAATTAGAGAAAACAGAAACCGTTGTCTCCACCTCACAGACACTCAATATCTGGAAGGTTGTGACTGTCAATCAGCAACCCCTGCCAGTAAGTTCCCCTACTCTCTGTTAGTCCCCCGCCCCCTCTGCCCCAGTAGGGTCTTGCTATGTAGCCCAGACTGGCCTCAATCTCAGGGTCCTTCTCTTCCCTCAGTCTCCCCATACAATGTGATTCCCACATGAGCCAGTGGGGCTGAGGGAGGGCCCCAGCAGCCACATTTCGGCTGCAGATCCACCTTGGAGAGCAGGGCTGGATCATTCTGGAAATCAAGTCTGTGGATGCACTGGCTGTACTGCATCAACTATATTCTCCACGAATGGTTACCTGAGACTGGAGGGCTTTCCTTAAACAGGTTCTTTAAAGATGGTACATATGGGGCTGGAGAGATGATTCATCTGTGAGAGTACTTGCTACTCTTGCAGAACTGGGTTCCCAGCACCCAGGCTGGGCAGCTCACAACTGCCTCTAACTCTAGCTCCAAGCACCCTGGTCCCCTCTATGGCCTCCGTAAGGCACTCTGCACCTGGGGTGCACATCCACACAGGCAGACCGTTCCTAAACTAAACTAAATCTGATTTAAATTTGGGTTTCTCTGTGTTATGGACCACTCGCAGGCTTTATTATTTTTCTCGCTCTCCATCTGTTATGGATCTTAGATGTCCATACGTTGTCTTGTCCACATTGAATGAAGCGATCTCACGGGCAGAAACCGTGCAGGTTAATCTACGACTAACTATATAAGTGCACAACCCCATAAAGCACTGTGGTTGGGTTGTGTTTGGTCACTGGAATAGTTCCTGGTGCTTTTAGAAATGCCCCCTCTCAGAAAAAGGAGGGAAAGCAGCCGAACGGATGCACCTCCTGAAGTACGTCACAATGGTTTCCCAGATACTCCTAGTGAGATCTGAGACCGAAGGTGCGGACTACTGTTTTGATGATTTTGGAGATGATTCTACCGTCAGGGAAATTATTAGACCTGTAAGGAAGTGCAAGGTGGCAGTGCTTTCAAGAGATTCCAACACTGACGAGGCTCTAATAATTGTTGGTCTGAAATTGACATACCACCACGCTCACAGATCTTTGAAGGTCATGCTGGGGTCACTACATTTCCATCTCAGTGTGACTCTGTACTCTCAAGAGATTGTGACCAGTTTCTTTTTTGGTGATGAATTTAATCTGTTTTCCTGGTGATGAATTATTTGAGATGATGTGCCAAGAGCTGTCCAACGATCACAATCGAACTGTAATGAAACACCATCTAGAACACTAAAGTGATCTCCACTTAAACAGAAGGACATCGAGAATTCCTTGGCCTAATTTTATCCTTGTGGCTCCAATAAGAAAAGATAGCTTGGAAGACAGTTGGTCAACAGGTCCTTTGCTATGTACCCCTATATTTCTACTGTCGATTTGAGCAAACATGAACATTCCGGCGTTTCAGTGATAAAGTCAAAATGGAAAGTCACTGGGGACACTTTTCAAGATCCAAACTCTGCTGGATCCTTTCCTGCATAAATTTTGAACAATCTACAAACCAAAGCAATGGTTGTCTTTGGTCGAAGAAATGATTCCAAAGAGAGGAAGTTTAAAATTTTGCATGTACAACCCAGCAAAAATAACACGCGTTTCACCTGTTGGGATGGTGTGCAAGAGTGACCCCGGTGTATCTGCAGTCTGGAGATGAGTCCTTGGACCCCATCTTTGCAAAGGACGCCATATTTACCGGGATAATTATTGCAATGCTACATCTGCTGAATTGCAGCTGTAGAAGAAAAGTAGTCAGTGGGACTATTAGAGAGTAGACGCTTAACATGAAATTTGAAAATGAAAGCATGAATGAAGAAAGTGGCAAAATATTTTCCAGAAAATGTGATGTTCTTCTAGCAGAGAAAGGCAAGCGGGTTGTCCAAATGATATCAATGATCCATGACGTTTCTGTCTCAACTACAGGAAAAAAACAAAAACAAAAACAGAAAAGCAGGAGAGAATATTATAGAACTCACCGGCACCAAGGAATGTGATGCCCAGCATAAAGGACGTTGACCATGCAGATCAGTTCCTTTTGTGTTGTTCCATTCTAAAGAAAACGGTGAAATGGACCAAGAGATGTGGTGCCGTACCTTATAATCTGTGGACGGTTCAATTCATTTTGAGTGTACAACGCCCTCAATCCACAAGCAAGACTGAAGTCTAAACAGTTTCTGCCTTGGTGGTGAGAGACTGGGTAACATGATAATGAAGGGTGGGAACCAGAGACAAATCTGTCCAACCATTCCCCTGGGGGTGCAAGGAGAGCACCTTCGTAAAGATCCACACAGAAGGAGGTCATGTGATACGATGCAGCATGAACCTACATGTATTCCAGTGAGGGGAAAGACAACATTTCCTACAAGAGCCTGCAGAATTTGTGCTGCCCACGGAAAAAGGAGCGAATCTACATACGTACGTAAATTTTATTTGGTTCCTCTTCATAGAGGAAAATATTTTACGAAGTACCAAACATTAAAAAAGTACCAGGAACTTGAATTGTTTATTGCTTTTGTAAATAGAAATGTTATAATTATTGAAAAAAACACCTAAAGGGCATGCTGTGCAATTAGGGTGATTTAAATAATGTGTGATTTGCCCAAAAAAATGCAGTCCCTGGCGTATGTCTTAGAGATTTCTAAGCTGTATGCAAAGTGTTAAAACCACACTTTTTTTTTCTGTTTGTTTTTTTAACCCTCTCCTGCCTCCATCTAAAGAAGGCCTGGCCCAAGAGGCCAGCTCAAGTCTTTGGAATCCAACTCCTCAGCATGGAGCCACTCCTAGGGACAATCCATTCTGTGACTAGAACAAGATTTCTTCTTGTGGTCCCTGTTGTCACTTACACCTTCAAGCTGAGACTCCCTGTAAGGCCCTCCGTCCCCACCCCCCATCAGCAACAAACCCAGGGCAGCCCTAGCTGGGTTTTAGGATGACCCAAAGGCAGCCGCTGTGTTAGCGGGTGGAGCTGTTCTGCTAGTTTTGGTCCAAAGTGTGATTAGCAGTTAATGGGCCTTGACGGACATCTTTACTTATTACTCTTGCAGATCACTGCTGTCTCGATATTGATCTTTCCCGGTTTTCCTTTCTGTCCTTTGAAATGCTCAGAACACTGCCACAGCGGGGGCAGCCCATGGCCTGCAGCGTTTGCTGTGTTCAGAAACTCATTTCCTTTTGCAATTAACGTAGTGTATGTTTCATTGTTATTGATATTTGCTTTGCTTTGCTTTCAGGCCAGCAGCCTGAGCTAAATGAGGACACGCTGTTTTAAAGGCAGGTGGCAGATAGATGAGAATCTAGTTTGAAAGTAAGTTCAAAACTGCTGTTCGAAACCTCGGTGCAAGGCTCTTTGTATTTGTGGAGAAGCTGTAGTTCTTGATACAGTAGTGGGGTGCGGAGGGGGGAAAGGATTGATTTGGAAATTTTAGAAAGTTGGTAAATTAATCCAAGGGTGGATATCTTGTAGCTGGGAATGCATTTGGCTTCGGGTATTTTTGGAGGACTATGTGTTCAGACAAGATGAGCTAAGGAACATTATAGTTTGATGTGGAGTGATTATGTCTTTGATCCCTGCGTTCAGGCTGAGGCACGCAGTGCTCAGTGCCTTCGGATGCTGCTTCCTAGAGAAGACCCAGGGCGGATAACACATTTCTGGGCTCTAGGGTCTCAAGGTATAGGGGTAGAGTCAAATGACTAAGAGAATGCGCTCAGAAGTAAGTGAGGGCAAGGTGTTTGTCTCCTTTCTATTGGCTCTGATAAGACACTCTGTCAAAAAGCAACTCAGAAGGGCAAAGGGTTTATTTGGTTTGCCTTTAGGTCACAGTCCGTCTTTGAGAGAAGTCCAGGCAGAAAAGATGAAGGCGTGCTGCTTGCTGGCTTGTTCTTTGGCTCATGCGGAGGTAGCTTCTTTCTTAAACAGCTCAAGTGCTCCTTCTCAGGGAATGGCGTTGCTCATGGTGGGCCAGGCCATCATATGTCAATTAATAATCAAGATAAGATACTGAATCACTGACATGTCTACAGGCCAAGCTGATCCAGGAAATCCCTCGATTCACAGTCCCTTCTGGGGGGCCTTAGGACGATGTCAAGTTAGCACTCAGAACCAAACAGGTCATAATGTTACACCACAGGCAAATAAGTACATGAAATCAAAGCATGACAGCATGGTGCCATTTCAATAAGCCTCACTGGGGGCGGGGGGGGGGCACATGACCTTTGTCTTTGGGAGCTCTTACCATTGCTGCCTTTGCACCTTGTGACATCAAGCTGGCTTATGTATCGGGTCATTCTAAAACCACGCATCTTTGAACTCCAGACTTCTTCTGGAAGAGGCAAAGTGACCCAGGAAGAGACAGATTCAAGTGACTGCTACATGTGGCACTCCACACCCTCCCTCCGAAGCATTGGCAGGAGGATCCCTGCACATTTTATCATTCCTCCTGCAGGGCAGACATTTAATTTGATGTCCGGAAGAGCTGAAGCGGATTGCTGGGCTTCTCTTTGGACTTGGCAGTGTGAAGTCAGGCAGGCTTCACAAATGCTAGGAACATAACTCCAGGGAGATGAGAGACTCAAGCAGCCCTATGCATTTATTATAGCATTTGTTACATGTTTACTTTTCTGGGAAGGAAACAGTTTCCATGGAGATTTAGGAGCAAATATTGCAGCTCTGGATGACTGAGCTGTCAGTGAATTCTCTCTCCAGAACAACGTTCTCATTAAGAAGCCTCACCTGGAGCCTATTTGGGGCACAATAAAAAGATTTCATGGCTTGAATACAGCTAAAGATTCTGTCACATAGTAACCCAGTACCTCGCTTAGGGACATGAGAAAATGGCAAGGAAACAATTTTCCTTTTAACCCTGGTTGTCCTGGAACTCGCTCTACAGACCAGGCTGGCCTTGAACTCACAGAGATCAGCCTGACTCTGTATCCCAAGCACTGGGATTAAAGGTGCTCACCACCACTGCCCAGCCTGAGACACTCATTTCAAAAGTGTTTAGAGTAGGGAACTGGACTCGCTGCTGTTATGACAAGTGCCAATGGCCACACTCTGCCCAGTCCTTCTGACTTTCTAGGGCAGGGTGGTCCATAACGCTTTAATTCCCGGGAGAGCCATGGGGGTCATCTTCCAGCTCACCCAGGCCCCCAGTGAGACAGAGAGCGCCTTGCGGGTGATGGTCAGCATTTTCCTAGGAGAAATCCTGGTGGGCCACGCTGTTGGGAATGAGACTTGACACAGTGTTGCCTCGTTCTGAGACTAGAGCTCAGCAAACTGTAGCAATGCTTCCCTGAGACCAACTGGCATCCACAGTGCCTCTAAAAGTCCTGCACCAAGAAAGGGAGATTCCAGACCCGGGTGTGAAGGCGATGTGTCGTCGTTCACCCAGCATCGTACTTCCCACACTTGGGGTCTGGAGCGAAGTGCTGGACCACACTTCTGGCAGACAGCTTCATGAATCAGCTTCCCTCTATATCGACTGTCTGGCTCCAGAGAGCAGAGCGCCCAGCCGTACCCACCTGTACCTTTCTTAAGCAGAAAGTACAAGCTCCGTGTAAATGGCACTCTTTTTCTGTTCCGTTTTTCTTGAGGGTCTAAAGAGTAACATTTTTTTTTTTTTTTTGCATTCTTAGAGAGCCAGCGGGGACCAAAACTGTTCAGAAAGATGTTTTTCTCAATAGTTGACTGTGGATTTTGTGATGAAACTTATGAAGTCTCGAACCTGGGGAGAAGGCTCAGTGGGGAAAGTGCTTGCTGTACGAGAATGAGGGTTCAAATTCTGTTCGGAACCCATGTGAAAAGCTGGGTGTGGTGGCACGGACTTGCAATCCCTGCACTGAGGGGCAGATGGGGATCCTTGGGGATTGATGGTCAGCTCCACCTGGCAGGTATAATGAACTTACACGCGTCAGCCATCAAACAGAGAAGCTTCTTGCAGTAGATGGGAACGAACAGAGACCCACAACTGGACGGTGTACAGAGCGTGAGAGACCCGGGAACGCTTGGTCCTAAGTGGACGTCTTCATTAAACCTCTTGGCTTAGGGCTCCGGGTCTGTATGGAAGAGGAGGTGAAATATTTTAAGAGCCAGAGGTGATAGATGTCTTCCAGACACAAGAGAACTGATGTACATATGGACACAAGAGACTGAGTCAGTGTGCCCAGGGCCTGCGTAGGCACAAGCAAAATAGGATCCCAGTGCTAAGAGAAGTAGAATCCTACCCCTAAGCAGGAAGCTTTTTGTGATTGATACCTGCTTGCAAAGGTATCAATTCTCTCCTTTTCTCTCCAATACTTTTATATTTATAATTGTGTTTATATTAAATACAATTTAATACTTGGCGTATTAAATACACTTCAGAACAGGCCTCAGATCCAGGAGTAGTTGACCAATCCAAAATAAATTCAGTGGTAGTTTTTCGTAGACTTCTAAAAATCTCATATTGCTTTGTTTGGGCATTGTTTTTTGTCTTATTGGTCTTTTGCTTGCATATTTTGGTTATGGTCTTGTGGGGTTTTTTTTAGGGCGAGAATGGGGGTGTTAGGTGGATAGAGAGGATCTAGGAGGAGCTGCAGGAGGGGAGAGGCATGGTCATCATGTATTATATGAGGAAAACTTTCTTTAAATAAAAAAACGACAGTTAAAAAAAGAAGAAGAAGAAACCGAGGCAGGAGGATTGTCACCAGTTTAAGGTCAATCTGGGATATATTGCAAAATCCTGTCTTGGGAGCCAAATTCAAAATCTAATTATTAAAATTTGCTCCAGCTTTAGTTTCAAAACTTGCAAACTTTATCCAAAAATAGCAGCATGGATAACAATAGTTGCTTACATGCTATCATAAAAATAATCAGTATCAGATTAGTTTCAGAGACCGTTAAAAAGAAATAAAGAACACGTGACAGAGGATGAAGGATATAGCCTAGTGGTAGGAAGTTTGCCCAGCATTCAGGAGGCCCTGAGTTTGGTCCCCAGTACCACATTTCATCACTGTCACGCAGTGCCTGCTGGTCGTCTCGGCCTCCTGAATCTGATGCGTGTTTTTATAGGACTTAGTTTTGGTAATTTTAGGACAGAATCTTATTCTGTAGCTCAGGCTTGTCTTTAACTTGCAACCATCCTCCTGCCTCAACCTTCTGTGCTGGGATGACACATGCCACCACAGCCAGCTCATTTTTATACATTTTAAACCATGAGTGTGTATATGTGTGTTCATAAATAGTAAATTTAAAAACACGTTGGATCAAATAAAGTTGATAGAGGCAATTCTTAGTTTATTTTACCGGTGAAATGACGTTTTGTCAAATGACTGAGACACAGGTTATATCCACGCATGCAACATGAGGGACAGTTGTTTCTATCTCTGCTATAACAACACACACGCGAAACTACAGACGTGGGTTTCCTAGGGTGCAGAATGTACAAGCGATTTCATCTTGGACTTGTCAGGTACTGACAAATGTTTCTCTACATTACTGTTCCTGTGTCCTTTGGACAGTGAGTTTAGTGTCATTCCAAAATGGCCTTCAATATTTTCTGGAGAAATCAAAGACCAAGCTAAAACACATGCTCTTAGTAAAAATTGAACAGAAACATTACAAATTTTGTGTGTTGACTTCCAAATATCCTCTTAACATCACCAAATATACTGCATGCCCCTATTTTTTTTTTAAATATATTGTGGCTTCAATTTTGCTTGGCCTATAAACCCAATCTTCACTTGGTTTGGTTTTTAAATATGTTTTTCATTTCTTTCTAAGATGCTAAATATCCCACATGCTTTGTTCAGGTCTTTCAGTGTTTGACATCAAAGAGAAAAGTGCTTCATATTAATGAATCAAATCTGGACCATTTCAAAGAGTTTAACCCTTTTACAGATGAAGGAAGAGGCACAGAGTGGGGTGTGGGTCTGGCTTCACGGGTAGTTTTTTTTTTTTTTTTTTAAGAACACCCAGATACTGTTTCGACTATTAAGGAATTCAGAATCTCACCATGGGTTAGGCGACGACTTCCAAACGATGCTTCAGTGAGCATATAGCAAGACAGCGCCTGTGTTTTCTGATAGGAAATAGCAGAATAGAATTATCTTGGAAGGATCTTGTCGAAAATCTACAGCTGTAGAAGGCAATACCAATGGGATCATAGGAATGCCATTTGAAATTTTATTCTTCTTCGATGAGTAAGCCCTGGTGATATTGAGTGAGTCTATACCCCCGTGTTCCTGAGGAAACGGAACAGCTCCACAGGTGTTTTGGGGCACGAACATTTAGAAGGCACTCTCCGCTGCCTTCCACAGTGCGGATTCTATGGCTGGCCACAGTCAGACCTTTCCCTTTGCCTTTCTCCCTAGGAGACAACCGTCTGCTTGTGAATTAGTACCTAGGGACAGTGAACCCGTTATTAGGACCAGGTCCCAAACCTGAAAGGATGGCAGCCATTTGCTCATCAAGGCTCTTAGTCAACCCTGTGGGGAGCTCGAGGGCCACATGGGATGGGAAGGAAGCAAAGCTGCCTTTGCCACAGTGGCCACTCAGTTCAAGACACACAGCCGTGCCCATCTGGTTGCTGGCCTGGGAAGTTAGAGCTTCGGTGGTGCCTATTTTGGGGGACAATTGGGTGTGAGAATGTAGGACTTGGACGTTTGTAGGTTTTCCTTTGAGGGAGGGCAAACACATTCACCAGCAAGTTGATGTATCAGGGTAATTGCTGTGTAACACTCAGAGAGAGAGAGAGTTACAGCTAATAACCATATTTCCCCCAAATTTCTTTCACAATGTTATATACATATGTAGAGTTCCTTGACCATATCTTCTGCTATTGTCTTCCCATACCTCTCTTTCACTCTTGACAAACCCCTTCTTTTCTCAACAGTGCCCCCTCACTTTAATGTACGTGTGTGTGTGTGTTCCAGGTTTGATTAGGAGTATGAGCATGGGTGGGGACATTTCCTAAAGCAACTGGTCACACCCCGGAGGACTATGATCTCCCCTCCAGTAAACTAGTAACTGCTTTTAGCTCCTGGGGCTGGGTGGGGCCTCAGAAGCCCACTTCCCATCCATGATGGAATATTGATGGGCCCAGTCTCATGCAGCTTGCCACAGCTGCTGTGAGTTGCTGAGGGTGATGGCCACGTCACGTCCGGAAGATGAAGATGGTGGTTCACAGCACCTCTCCCTGTCCCACTCTTCCTCCACGTTGTCTAAACCTTGGAGGGGTGAAAGAGAGCCACCATGACTCCTTGTAGGAAACCCTGGATAAAGCTGGGCCTGTTGACATCCCCTTCGAGAAGGAGGGACTGTCACCTGAGAGTCCAGCCGCTCCCTCCAGGACCCTCTACCAGCCGTGTGTACTTCTGCCTGAGCTACATGGTCTCTGTAAGTGTCTGCGAGTTCTCCAAAGGGACAGCACAGAATGAAGTGATACACTCATAGATTAACAGAGATCTATTGGCGTGGCTCACAGGTTATGATCTGAGCAGTCTCCCAGTGGTTATCTCCTCACTGAAAGACCAAGCATCAGGTAGATGGTTAGTCAGCAAGGCTGGATGACTCAGCAATCCCAGGAGCGATCCTAGAGAGCTGCCTGCTTCCAGCTAACGTGGGAGTCCGGATGCTGTTCTAACATCAGTGAAGAGATGGCTCAGCATAGATGATCTTGCCAGCAAGAGTGAGGGCAAGCAGTCTTCCTTCTTCCCTGTCCTTTATGTGGGCTGCCACCCGACCACAAGGTGTGGCCAAGATTTAGGGTGGATCTTCTACCTCCAACAATCCCACCAAGGAAATCCCTCATAGGTGTGCCCAGCTGCTTGGGTTGTAATTAATTCTAGATGCAGACAAGTTGACACCAAAGGTTAGCCAGCATGGTAGGTGGTTGAATATATATAGGTAGTGGAAGGTTAAGTGGGAACTCCATCTGTGGGGAGGTCATCGTCTGTGTCAGGGGAGGGCTTTTTGTTGATGAGGCTGTTTGGGGGTCCCCAGCCCCCCTAGAAAGTAACCTCCCTTATTCATGCTGTTGCAAATGAGCCTAGTAAACTCACTGGTTCACCAAGCTGGACATGGGGGGGGCACTGTCCCTTTGGGGAGTCCTTGGTGTCTTGCCGTGGGTCAGCTGGTGTTTGCTCAGCCTCTCCCCTGAAAAGGTCACGCACCAGTGATCACAGATTTCGCAACTTGCTTTCCTTTCCAGTATATTCTTTTTGTTAAATTGGCTCATTTCTCCTCAAACCTGGCCTCTCATTGTTCCCCGCTGCACTTTGAGAAGAATTTTGGAACACCAGCACTGTTGACAGTGTGGGCCACTATTGACCTGTCGGGGGCTGCATTCTAAGATGGTGGTGTATCCTTGGTCTCTGCTCAACTAGAAACCAGAGCATGGCCTCCTCTCTGATCATGACAACCAAAGGTGTTGCTGTTAAGACACTGACTCCATCAATATCTAGAATCTTTCTGAGTTAATAAAGCCCCTGCTGCTACAGTCTCCCCAGGCTCATCCTATTCCTGTTCTTTGAGTCAAGTTCATCTCCTCCTCAGAGATTCGCTGGAGACACAAGCAGCTTAGCAAGGAGGCCTATTTGCTCTGGCTTTGCATGGCTGTCCCCATCGTATCTGTTGGTCCCTGCCAAAACTTGCCCACCCAAAGCCACCGCAAGTCCTTTACTCTGTCGTGCCCACTTATTTCTTTTCGTCGTTGTGCCTATCCACACTGGAACAAGCGAGTCCAGCTCAACTGTCCGTCTGTTAGATGTCTTCCACCAGAGGACATTGCTCTGCGTGCGGTACTACAGGGAAGTAAGTCTCCAAGCATAGACCCCGAAACTGCGTGACCGCTGACTCTCTCCTGATGAGGAATTCCTTGACCTTCAGCTTGACATTTTAGTTGACTGGAATTAAGACGGCAAATGTTGGCTCAAGAATGTGAGGGGATAGTGTCCCCACTGCCAGAGATCTCATTGGAACATGGTATTTTGAAGAGTCAGCCGAATGATTCAGAGCACACCCACCCAAGCCATTTTGGGGAAGTGACCTTCGACTTTAATAAACACCTAAATTTCAGTTCTTCCCCGTCTTCCTCTCCCCCCCCCCACTATGGCTATATCTCATGAGCTTTTATGGCTATGCCAAGCAGCTCTCTGAAGGACTGTTGTCTAGTGGCAGGTCAGAGGTTACTGAGGGGGCCTGCTTCATAAACCCTCCCGGGAAAAGGTTGTTGTTAGGGCTGGTCCCCATGCCTCCCAGACTCAACCTTCTCTCCTTTGAGGGATAGATAGCAAGTCCCCAGGGGCTCTGTAACCTGGATGTCACAACGTGACTGGCTGGGCTGATGGCAGCTGGCTTTGCACCCTCAGCAGCTCCAACACGGTCAGGGCTCTGAGGCCCTTTCGGTATCAGGCAGAGCTGAGGCTGAGGTGCAGAATCGGGGCAAGGAGTGCGAACTGCATTAGCAAGAAGAGCGAAAACTAAACCCACCGGCGAGGGCCCGTGAAAGAGCTCGGTTTTACTTTGTTTTCACACATTAGGTTCTGCTTATGGCAGACAAGTCCCAGTGCAGGCGCTCTGAAAAGGGGCTTTGTGTGGGAGCCTGCCGCTGCTCTGTCAGGTCTGTCATTTCAGGAATGTCGCCAGATGTATTGACTTACGAGCGATGACTCCGGTACCATCTGGCCTCACGGAGGCCGTGGTGGGGATGGAAAAGCTGAACAAGAAGTGAAATTTGTTCGTCATACTGTTACCCTCGCTGCTTGTTTAAAGAAGTGACCTCTTGGTGGGGGTGGGGAGGATGCCATTTGGAAATAAAAACCGTTTTCAGAAGTTTGAGCTCTCCCACTCTGAAGTCAGCCCCACTGTTTATACTGACTTGAAAGGCCCCCATCCCCTCAGCTGTCAGGTTGTATATAGATATTTGTTCAATGTAAAAATCTCTTTGAGACCCTACTCTCCGGTGTGGAAAAAAAAAGTTAACTCCTCACGTGCTGCTCCTTGGAATGATATTCCTTCTATGGTTTCTCAGAATATCAGCAAATTGTGAACCCTATGGCTTGAAATCCGTGGCAGGGAGTTTTGCCTTATCCTGGCTTAGAATAAATAGGCCGGTTGTCACCTGGAGCAAGCCAGTTTCCTGCAGACAGGCCCCTTTCCAGGAAAAAAAAAATCAGCATCCAGCTGCTTTGAAAGGCCTCTTGTCCATCAGCCTTCCCAGCGACTGTTTCATTTCCCAACATTCCTTCGGTTTACTCTGTCCAGAGGGCTGTGA
Source organism: Microtus pennsylvanicus (assembly GCF_037038515.1). NCBI lineage: Eukaryota > Metazoa > Chordata > Mammalia > Rodentia > Cricetidae > Microtus > Microtus pennsylvanicus. The sequence goes on along the minus strand of NC_134583.1, from coordinate 71,453,152 downwards.
GGTTGTATACAGACATGACACATTTGAATTCATAGATGCCTTGTCGAGCGAGTGGAAAAAGCAGCGTTGTAGATTCAGAACCGTTTACATCATCTTCAGGGCCCAGGGTAAGAGGAAAATGAGGGGGAGGAGTGGTCTCTTGTTCAAAAGTAGTAAGGACTTTAAGATGGTGAACGTAGAGACTTCAGCCAAGCGGCTGCCTTCTGTGCTCAGGGCCTTGGATAGCTGGACCATACATCCATAGGCCTGTCCCGAATGTATTTTCCTTCTACTTTATCCCCATTGTTAGAGCCCGTGGGCCCCAACATAGATAACTATTTTCCCTAACTGGACTGGTATGGAGCCGCAAGGAATAACCAGAAAAGCTTACATGGTCATCACGGAAGGGCATCTCAGGGTTGTCTTCTCCTGAAGATCTCCCCGCGTTTATTATCCGAACAGCTTTTATACCAACACATAAACTGAGCGGGAAAATACACCAGACCTGTCTCCTAGGTAACCAGGTGAATGGCGTTTTGTCACGTCCACATCTACCTGTCTGCTGTGTATGCTAGCTGTCACATAGGCTTGAATCAGCTTCTCTATAAGGCATCCTCCAAATTACAAAGAAAGGAGCAACAACATCCTGACCCTTTATTAGGCAGTGACAGCCTGTCTGCAGGGCTACGTGACCACCTCAGGTGGGGCCTATGGCTTCAGAACCTGGGTGCCACACCATATAGAAATATGGGCCTACACCCCATGTGATAATGCTTCCAGGATCTACTTTCCACCTCCTCCTTCCCTCCCCAGCTTCCTAGTTTCAGATCGAGGAACCCTCTTTTCTCTGGTCCTGTCTGCGTCTGTCCCTGTGTTCCCCTTCTGAATTGCACATTTAATGTTCAGTTCTTAGTCCACTAATGCACTGATGGTGATGATGATGACGACGACGACGATGACATTTGGAGCACTACATTCCCATTTATTTAGTACTTCTTTTGTGCCAGGCACTGGGAACGTAGAGATTTATTTTATTTATTCATTTTTTGCTTTGTTACTCTCTTTCCTCAACTTTTAAAAAACTAAGACACAGTTTTTATGTAGCTGGCCTTGGTTGGTCTTGAACTTAGGTAGCTGAGGCTAATCTTGAACTCTTGTTTTTTCCTGCTCTCACCTCCTAAGTTTTGTCTTCCTATCCATTATCTTTCCTGAGCTATCTGTGTGGAAGGAGAAATTATAAACCCAATTTGCAAATAAATAGCTGGAAAACTAAAGCAGCCACCAACATCTGGTGTGGTCAATGTATACTGGTAACTAAGGAAGAAAATCTTAATGGAAAGGAATTATGATGTATTCTAAACAAATATTGGATTGATGGCTTACTTTTTTAAAATTAATTAATCATTCCTGTTTTTGAGATAAAGACTCACACCATAGTCCATGCAGACCTGAACTTATAAAGCCAAGACTGGGTTCTAACTCGTAGCAAACCTTCTGCGTCTGCCTCTGAGTGCTGGGATTACAGGTGTGTGTCACGGTCCCAAGCAGCTAATTTAATTTTATGTGATGTAAATATTCATGTGTGTGTGTATGTGTATGTGTGTACATATGTGCATGTATGTTTGAAGGTCAGAGTTTACCACTGGGTTCCTGTCTGTCTGTCTGTCTGTCTATCTATCTATCTCTTTGACACAGGGTCTTTAACTGAACCTACAGCCTGATGATTTGATTAGACTGGCTGGCCAGCTAGCCTCGTGGATTCTCTTGTCTCTGCCTCCACAGAACTGGAATTTTAGGTATTTGCTACCATGCCTGGCTTTTAAGTGGGTGCTTGGAATTGAACCTGGGTCCTCATGCTTGTACGGAAAATACTCTACCAACTGAGCCATCTCCCTATTCCTACTAATTTAATTCTTAACAATTAATACTCTCAGTTTAGAAATGAGAAAACCGTTTGTTCTTCCTCACATGGCTTCAAAAGGACAAAGCCAAGAGAAAATAAACCCATATAGATTTACGAAAGCTTTCTTCGATGGCACTTGATCTAAATCTCCCAGCCTGCATGCGCCCTGGATGGAGGCGAGAATGGCATTCGGTGCACAAGGACACGGCAAGGAAAGCAAGTAGGAAGCAGGCTCAGGAGCTGACTCTTGCTTTTAGTTAACTCACCCTGGGTTGTGCTTATCAGCTCTTGCATTCAGTTCTCTGGGGTTTGCAGGAAGGCAGAATTCATGGTCTTCACCCTGCCATGTAAAGCCACATTTATTCCTGTTTATTAAAACTCCAGGATCAAATGGCGCTCATCCCCTCCCCAAGCCCCCTCACCTTGTCACGCATGTGGACCCGCTGAGCAGGGAAGACACCTAGGCCTCAGTCTCCCTTTCCTGGAAGCCAGACTCTGACATTCTAACCTTCTAAGGAATGTGCTGATGCCTCCCACAGAACTTAAGCTGTTGGATTTGGGAGATAAGGCTTCCCCAAGGCTTTCAGGGGTCTGGTTTCTAGCAGGCGCTAGGATGACTGATTTGTGGTAGGTGAGTGAATGTTTTTCCTTCCTCAGTAGTTTATTTGTAAATTGCTCTTTATATCTACTCGGAACCACAGTTCTTCCACACCCAACTGGTCAGACCACATCATGGGAGAGAAAGATCAGGAGCCACTCCCCCAAGAGAGAGACCAGATGTCTTCATTGTCCGTAGTTCCACAGGACAAACCAGGGTAGGAGAAGACTCGTTTCCACTCAGTAATGGGTGAGATTCCTCCAGCAGGTAGCCTCTGATGGGAGAAGTAACTTTTAGTAAAACTAATACCTATTCAGTGTAGATCTCGGTGTGTGTGTGTGTGTGTGTGTGTGTGTGTGTGTGTGTGTGTGTGCACGCACGTGTGCACACATATACTATGGCCCAGCATAAAAACCAGAACCATTTGTGGGAGTTGATTCTCTTTTACCATGTATGCTCCATGGGTGACTGAACTCAGGCCCTTAGACTTGTTGACAAGCTCTTTTATATACTGAGACCTTAAAGAGCTATTTTTTAAGAACTTCAAGAGCATTGGGATTTGAGGAGTTTTTCTGAAAGCCAACTGGATAGAAGTCCCAGAAACCTCCACATCATAAAGACTCCCAGATATCCCAAAATCTGAGAGAAGAGCCCTTCATAAATCCTCCAGCCGCAAAAACACCACCAACAAGAGAAAAAGTGAGAAAGACAGATGCTGAAAGGCAGATGTTCTGACACAACCCTGTCTGAGAGCCCTAGGCTTATGATCCTCTGCCCACAGCATCCGTTTGTTCAAAACTAAGAAGACTGGATGTATGGGGTGTTACCCCTCTCAAGTCTCTTCCTGCATGGCAGCCTCTGAGCTAAATGTTCTCTCTCTCTCCCAGCCTCCAGGCTGCTTCAGGATTCCACTAAGGAGAACCACACTCCTGCCTGGGATGAAGTTCTAGACTCTGTGTTCTAGACCCCAGGCATGAAGACCGTTCACTTCACATCTCACCATGTCCAGGACATCCTCTGTGCTCAAACTCTGGGGACCCATTTTGCATGCTCCAGCTGGAGTATTCACAGTGAGGGCAAAGCCCTTGTTTGGAGACAGAACATACCTTGCTGGCTGGTATGTGAAGGTTACTTACACAGATGTGCCCAGTGTACCCAAATGGCTGCTGTGAAGGCTTTGAAGTGGTGTTTGGTCATCTAGTCTAAGAGTCATACTGAAGGCCTTCAAACTTTTAATACGTATGTATGTATGTATGTATGTATGTATGTGTCTTTTGGTTGTATGCTAAGGCAATATCTTGAGCCTGGCCTCAAACTTGGAACCCTTTTGTTTCAGCCTCCCGAGAGCTGGAACCCCTGCATTCACAACCAAGGCCTGGCTTCAGCGTTTCAATTCTTGTTGGAAAATTATTTTAGAATTGTCCCATTTGGGTTACGAATGTAACTCAGTTGGTAGTGTGCTTGCCTAGCGTTCACGATGCTCTGGGTTCAATTTCAGCACTGCCCAAGTCTGGCAGGATAGTGCATGCCTATAATCCCCACACGCTGAAGATGGAGGCAGGAAGATGAGAATTTCAGGTCATCCTTTCAAACATCATGTTTGAGACCCTGTCTCAGAAAACCATTTCTTGATGGCACAGGACAATTATGATGATGATGTTCTAAAAACATTTGTGCCTTTCCAATGACCTCATGGGCCCCAGTTTCTCCTGTTAATAGTGCCCAGGATGTGGGATGAACTAAACTGGACATAGTTTTTTGAACTAAACCTGTGATTCCTTCAGTACGAAGTGTAGTGAATGGTACCAGGAGAAGCCCATTAGGTCCTTGCCCTCCGGTTTGCAAATCGTGTGACCCTGGGGCTTTATTTGTAACTCCATTTAGCTTCAGTCTCTTCCTTTATAGACTGGGCAATGATACTCCCAAGTTCCGCATGATGGCGTGAACATTAAGTCAGGTACCTTGTAAAGATGAACGGGCACACGGTGCTCAGTTAAGTTTCGCCCTATTGCTTTAATAGACCCTATCCATGTATCAGTTCTGGGGTTCCCTTCAAAACAAAAGCAGCATACAGGCCAGGTGTCCATACATCAATAACATAGGTTAAGGATTCCGGTGAGCCAAAGTGGGAGTCGGCTGAGGCTGATGACGGCCTTGACACTGCTGGAGACCGAAGGGAGTGGGGAGCCTGAGGTTCACCTTCAGGGAGCACCTCAGATGAGGCTCCAGGAAGTAGACCTCAAGTTCCAGGGTGATTCACATGGGGTTTTCAAGCAGGTCCTTGATTTCACAAGAAGCGTTCGGGAGCTCTGGTGAGAAGAGTGCGTTCTGGCAGGCTTTGCCCAGACCAGGGAACAAGGTCAAATCAGAGCTGAGTCACACAGGAAGAACCTAGGGATACATTCTCATCCTCAGAGTTGCTTGGATTCATTTCAAAGTTTGATCAAAGCGGCAGGATGGTTGTTCCTTGTTGGGAAGGGAAGACCACCCCCCCCATGCCTGTGGGCAGGAGGCCCACGGTCCTGCCTGTGCCAGGCACACGTCTCACACAATAAGGCTCACTCATGCACATTCTCCATTTCCTTCTCATTCTCCAAGCACCTGGCCCTCAGTGCAATCCCCTGTACCAGTCATGGTTCCCTGCGGGTCTGATTCCCAGCTCTCTTTGGGCTTCCCACAGGACCTGCTTGACCATGGCTGTAATTCTGGTCTTGGGGGTTGCCTGACTCCTTTTGTCATCGTCCCTTTTTAGAGAACCTGATGGCTAGCAAGAACTGATTGAGGGACAGGTGCTGCCCATCCCAATAGGGAGGTCTGTGGGCCTGGGAGTTAGTAATTTTTAAAATAATAAAATAGCAGAATAGAACACACTATTTCTTTTAGGGTAAGCAAAACTCTGCGTTTTTCTTTGACTTTTACCTCAAGTGTTCTCCTATCCCTGCTATCCCAGCTTTGCTCTATGTAGTAATAGGAGTGGCGGGGCTGCGTCCCCAGAACCCCGGCTGCCTGCTAGCTTATGCCCCGAAATAATTACACTGACACTCTATTCTTTTAAACACTGCTTGGCCCATTATATCTAGCCTCTTCTAGGCTAACTCTCACACCTGGACTAGCCCATTTCTAATAATGTGTAGCACCGAGGTGCACTTACTGGGAAGATTCTAGCCTACGTCCATCCTGGGTCAGAGCTTCATCATGTGTGTCTGCCCGGGAGTGGGGAGCATGGCATCTCTGCTCCAGAGAGCAGAGCTGTCAAATCTGAACTCACTTCCTCTTCCTCCCAGCATTCTGTTCTGTTTACTCCACCCACCTATGTTTTAACCTATCAGGGCCAAGGCAGTTTATTTATTGCTTAACCAATGAAATCAACAGATTGATATATGACACTCCCCCATCAGCTCTAGCTGCTTATTTTAAATGTGGCTGAAGGTAATTTACTATATAACCCAGTCTAGTGTTGGACTTGCAACAATCCTGTCTCAGCCTCCTACTTTTAATTACATTTTCTTTTAAAATCCTATTTTCCCAGAGGACCAATGAGATGGCTCAGAGTGTGAAGTCTTCTCCATAAGTTGGCCTCTGACCTCCACATGCATACTTGGACACAGACACACACACACATGCACATGTACACATGTGCATGAACACACATACACACACATGCACACACACACACTTAAAAAATCTTACCTTCTAATTATCCTAAGGAAGCTTATTTGAAAGTAGCATGTTGGGTATGTGAGGAATTGTGCTTTATCCCACGGTCTGGTTCAAGTTTGTCTGACAGAACAGCCATGAAAGTGTCCTCTGGAGGCTGCACGCTTACCTCCTGTGGTCTACATTCAGTCCAGATGTATTTTTTATTATATTTCATTCTCTCTCTCTCTCTCTCTCTCTCTCTCTCTCTCTCTCTCTCTCTCTCTCTCATCTATCTATATGTATATCTATTTGTGTGTGTGTGCATGTGTATGTATGTGTGTCAGGATGGGGGAATATGTGTGTCACACCACACATGCTGGCATCAGAAGATAACTTGCAGCTGATTCTCTTCTTCTACCAAGTGGGTTCTTGGCCCTGATCTCAAATCCTTAGGCGTGGCAGCCACCGAGCTCCCTTGCCCACAGAGCCATCTTGCCAGCCCATGTTCCCAGTTTTTTAAATGTTGGAACCCTGACTACTTCCTGGGTGAAAAGAGAAGCAGGTGTTTGCTGATTGTAGATCACAGGTGTTTTAACCAACCTCTGTGAGGTCTGAGGCATGCTTAGGTCTGTTCCTCTTTCTAGAATGTTCTCCTTCCACTTCTCCTTTGAATGAGTCTTTCCTTGTCCTTGTGTCTGAGTGTTCTTATGTCAGTTCTCGGAGGGACTGCCACATACCCTTTGCCTAGGTCTCTGACGACAGTGTCCTTCAGAACCACGCCCTGGCAGGTGTCTGTGGTTTCACCGGCGACAGCGCCCTTAGACTGGGGACTTTATAAAACAAGAGATTGCTCATTTCTTTATCTTCATTTTTGTCTTTACTTTGGTCTACTTCAGTGCTCGAAAATATTTGCCATGTGAGATGGAGCGAGTTTCCAAATAAATGATGCATAAAAGATGAAGCTGATCCTCACGGGTCCAAGATGAAGGCTTAAGTGCACTGGGTTCTTCTGCTGCCGCTAGGAAAGGCCTTTGTTGGCAGCAAACCCCTCACTGTGGGACACACCCACTGGGTAACCCCTGCAGTGTGGCTGTCTCATCTCTCTTGAACTGCAGAGAGTGGGAGTTATCCTCTCCCACTGTGTGAGCCCCACCACACAACTTTCCTGCAGGGCAACCCCACTGTGCTCCTCAGACAAATCCCCCTGTAGTGCAAATCTCACTGTAGGACCCCTGTACATCTTCTAAGGTACGAGCCTCCCACAGTGCCCCTCCCCATCGCCCCACGGTGGTGCAAAGTTCCCACTGTGTGACCTATCCACATCTCTCCCGTGGTGGTGCAAACCTCTGTTAGACCTCCCTCCCCCAGCAGCTTGCCACAGCACAACACTCCCTGTGTGATCTTTCCACACGTGGCTCCTTGCAACGGGTGGCCCGCCTGCCCGTTCCCGTTGGTTTTGTTGCACTTGGCTGTGTGCTGGAAGAATTTAGCAGTAAGTTTATTTTCATATTGGGTGGTCTGTAGCAGGGATCACCACAATCCAAAAAGTCTCACCAGTGGAGTCAGTGAGAGTCCCCACAAGAGTGTGAGTAAGGAACCTAGCATTTGCCTCCTGCTCTTCCCGGGGATTAAGAAACCCACTGAGTGCACAGTTGCTATCAGAATTAGGCCTGTTTAGAAAGATCCTAAGTGATGACCTTGCATTCTGTTGCAAAAGACGGCGGATGGAACCAATGGCTGAAGGGTGCTGAGGAAGGAATGAACAATCTCTTAGAAAGGAGCAAAGGACCCCTCCCCCTGGACTTTTTGAAAAACTTTTAACAAGTCAAGCATAGTGGCACATACTTTAGATCGCAGAGGCAGGGGGATCTTTGTGAGTTTGAGGCCAGCCTGGTCTACATAACTGGTCTCCAGACTACCTGTAGTGAAACCTTTCCTCATTAAAAAAAAAAAAAAAAACTTTTAAATTATAACTGTTTGTCCCTCATCCACTCAGGCACGTGGGGAGGACAATGCACTGTTTTCTTTAGGTTCTGCGCGTTCCAGCTCTGAAAGTAAAGCCCCTCCCTCCCAGGCCCCAAAACCCTTTCTAAGCTTACCAATTCTTTGGACGTTCTGTGACGACTGTCCTAGCCAGAGAACCCTTGTCCTGAAGCGACAGACTGACGTAGGAATGGAGACGCTCCTCATTCCTATTTGTTCCCAGGCATCCCCAGCAAAGCCATGTCCTCTTAGCGATGTCATGGGACTGCAGAGACAATTGTCTTCTAGGGGAAGGAACTATTTGCTTCAGAACGTTCCCCTGAGCCGGCTAGGTCATAGCCTCTGCACAACCTACCTCCTGCCTGCTAGGCTTAGCCTGTGTCCTCAGCACTTGCAGGTTTGATTGACAGTGAGGAAGCATCTTGCTCATGAGCCTGATGCAGAGGCTGCCTAGAAGAACCATCCCAACTGCTCAGAAAACCTGTTATAGCTGGAGGTGTGAACCTTCATCTGGGGAGGTGGGGCAAATGCTATTGTAATATGTACATCACTGAATGTCTATCAGAAGAGATAAATGAGTGTGTGCACGCCTGTGTGTTATTTTATTTAGAGATTGAACCAGGAACAGTGATAACTGGGACTCTAAGGTCTGCCTGGGTTACATTGTAAGTTTCAGGCCAGTTGGGGCTACATTGTCTCAAAAATGAAAAATAAGTAGAAGCAAACAAACAAACAAACATGTGATTCCTTAACTTTAGCAAAAAAAAAAAGAAAATTTGGACTCACTATTATATTTAAAGAACTTTTACTCTTTCATTCAAAGAGCTGTGCCACCTCCAAGGTGCCAGGATATATTATGAGGGTGTCGCAAATAAAAACTCACTGACTCTTTGCAATTGTTTCCAGACGTAGCTTCTCCTGTCCCCCATGCTTTGGGTAAGAACATGCTGTGTGATCTACAGGCTGTCTTTTGGAACCAACATCTCTGACTCTAAGGCACGCATTGTATGGGCAGCTGGACTTACTATGCCCTTGACACTGTGGCAGCCGGCATGGAGGTCACAAGGATGGGGACTCGGGGATGCAGAGATCCGCAGCAGATGCGGGTGTTGGGCTCCAGCCTCCACTCTAGGCGGCCTTGACAGCGGCCAGGTGGTTATTAGATGGTAATGAACGCAGGCCACTGCGGGCCATCAGCAACCTGAACCAGATGTGGCAGGGCTCTCAGAAGTCTGCATTCCGCAGTTGATGGGCGGGGACCTAGACACAGCCCCTGCTCTAGCTTGTCTCGGCTTCGCTCCTGTACACAGTTCCGCTCCTATTTAATGGGTAGCTTGAGTGCTCCTTAGAAATAAGAAATGATTTACTAACTGCTAAGTCATCAGACAGAGTTATAAGTTGTCTGAAATTTATCATACTAAAAATTATAACGGATTTTATGGACATAATGAAATAGGGACTTAAGTGGAGAATCAATAAACGTCTTAGCCGTTTGTTCTGCACAGTATAGGAGACGCCTTATGTTCCCATGGTCCGGTCCCTTCCCCGGGGGAGGAGAATGATCCTTTTAGGAGAGCAAGAAGGACTTTTAAGTAATCGTATTTTTAAAGGCCATAGCAAAAAGAAGCATGTCTTAAAGTGACTTCTGTGTGTTCGTGTTAACTCTTGTGACATTACTGCAGTATAGAGTTAGTGTGTGACTTTTGATCCAAACGAGCATCCTCTGTGTAACTGCCGCAAAGTTCCAAGCAGTGTTCAAGGGTGACCTAGCAAGACGGATGTGGGACCACAGAGGGAAGAGTCGGGAGACAGTTTCTCTTTCCCTCTCGAGGCTGAAATCCCCAAGGCACTGTCTGGGGCAGGGTGGGTTTTGTTTTCAACAGGAGTCCCTCAAGAGATTTGGGTACCCTGGACTAGGGGAGCTGGGCTCAGGAACAGGCAGATAAGAAAGTGTTCTGGGGGTCTGGCCTTGCACAACACAGGGAAGAGAAGGTGGGGGCCCCAGGGAATGGTGTGTGGAGAGTGTGCTCATGGTGAGGATGGGACTTGTGGGAACACCATCCTGCGCAAAAGCGCTCTGCCATCTCCCAGAGCCGAGTCTTGGAGCTAAACAAAAATGATTCCAGTAGACTCTGGGAGGGCCACATAGAGTCATTGTAACTGGGGTTTGGCCTTCTGGGTATTGCTTGTTGATATGTGGCAGTTTGAAGGATGCCAATGAAGAGTTGAAAAAAAAAAGACATTGCATCTCTAAGGGCTAGACCTAGGTTTATTACAGTGAGGCAGAGGAAAGAGTCACTTGGTCCTCCAGGAAAATAGATGAATTCCACCACTCCCTGTTTACCCTCGTTCTTAGTCATTCCTGCGCTCACCCCTGACTTTCTTCCATCGCTACTACTTATTGGGGACATCTCTGGACTGAAGCTGGCTATGTCACATGCTTGCTTCACGTGAATGAAAGACACAATTATTTATTGTGATTGATAGCTTTTAAATATTTAGACTCATGGGGTTAGGGGGCGGTGCTCAATGGTAGACCTTTCGCAAGTGTGAGGCTCTGTGGATGACTCCAACACTACAAAATATTTAGACTTATGGCATATGAACCGCTGTTTGACCTTGGTTCTAGGTCATACAGATGTTAAAGTTAGTCATGGCCACTTGATCTCCAAAAAGAGATGTAGAAGGATCCTTGGAAAATAGCACTCTAGCCTTTCACAGGGAAGAACCCTCCTTGCCCCCCGCCCCTCCACCTTTCTGGTTCACTCCTGGGTGTAGTCTCCTCTACCTCTGTACCAAGGTGTGACCAATCAGCTGTTGTGGCAGGAGGGATGTTCTGTTGCCTCTGAGATTTGGTTATGAAAGGACTTGGGTGTATTCTTACTCCCTGGGGATTGCTTTCTGAGTTCAGTGTAGGAAATTGGGAGTGTGTGTGGGAGGGGGAAACTCTGCTTATGTCATGAGAACGTTCAGGGAAGCGGGAAAAATTCTAAGTTCAAATATACCCCAGCTTCAACGAAGCGTAAAAGGCAGACGTATTTCCTCCCAGTCCTTCATTCTGTGAAGAGGGAGGCCCATGTGGTGAGGAATAGCTTCCCGCTAAGATCTTTTGTGAGATTTAGGCCTATCAACAGTCACATGGGTGGGGCTTGAGGTAGGCTCTTCCTCCAATCTTTCACAGGGACAGAAACTTCAGGAGAGACCTTACCCTGAGACCTCCCCACCAACCTCCACCCCCTGCTAAGCTGCTCCCTGCTGCTGGTCTAGTGAAACTGAATATTAGAATGATGTTTGCTGTTTTAGCCTGCCAAGATTTGGGATAGTTTGATAAATCACACGGTAACTTAGTTCCATTTTCAGCAGGGCCGTGATCTTCTTTCTCTTTAATATCTACAGTGGCTAATCAGGAATACAGCTGCTGGAGGCATCAGCCTTAGACTCAGGCATGGCACGCCCCGCCTGTGCTTTCCTGTGCTTACTCTGGCCTCTCTCTCCTGGACTAACGACTGTGCAGCCTGTGTTGCTTGGTGCCGTCCATAGGGCATTTACTTACCTCGCTGGGATCTCTGCCAATAGGTCCCCAAACTCTCCTCAGGACCTGGACCTGGAGGTATTAATTCCTAATGGGGACCTATGGTGCAGTGGCTTGAGCAGAAGTGGGATGCTTAGGCTAGAAGATCAAATGAATTGTTCCCGGGGGCCACTGTGGCATACAGAGTGATGGGGTGCGGGGGAAAGTGAGTCAGGTTGCAGACTGGAGCTGGCTCTTCCTTGACACTCTGGTCCTTCACATCACCCTAGAGGGAGGACTGCACATTTTACTTAACTTGTTACCTTGCTTTATATATTTATATATATAATTTTTAAAAATATATTTATATGCTATTCAATTGGTTAAGGTCTTGCTAGCATGCAGGAAGCCTTGAGTTCAACCCCAGCACTCCGTAAACTGGGTTTGTTGGTGTATCCCTATAATCGTAGTACGTTGGAGGTGGAGATGCGAGGAGAATATCAAGGTCATCTTAAGCTAGATAGTGAATTCGGGCCCACCTCTGATGCACTAGATAGATTGTGAATTTGGGCCCACCTCTGATGCACCAGATTGATAGTGAATTTGGGCCCACCTCTGATGCACTAGATTGCATCAAAAAGACATGGTGGTTTTGCTTTTTTTTTTTTTTTTAAAGACTTGCTACATTTGCCTTCTATGTTCTATGTTCTCTTATTCAATCAATGTTTGAGTTGGTTGTTGCCATTTGTTCTTCAAAGAGATTTGAAGAAAAGGATTTTTTGTTTTTGTTGTTTGTTTTTTTAGAAAAAGAGCTAGTCTCTCTGCAGAGAAGAAACACATTTCTAGCCACGTTTATTATAAAATGGCAGGGGATCAAGCTTAGGTTTTTGCTTTAGGTCTTTTTTTCTCTCTACCTAAGTCAATAGATACGTTACTATCTATATACCAGCCACCCATTGCCTGATTACCTATGTATTCATTGGTTGACCCTCTCCATTTATTATTCGTTTCTCCCTCCCTCCATTCAAATCTATCTTGCTCTTTTAAGGAAATGTCTTTTCTTAGAGAAATTTGCTCTGCCTCCTACCTTTAGAGACACCTCATCGAATTCCAATTCCTTTGGGTGTTTTTCTTAGTAACTGAGCTGGCTAGCCCAGAGCCGTGAGACACCCTGGTGAGTCTGCAGATTATTGGATTTCTGAACTTGCTTGGTATCGGCGCAATTTCCAATGAGAAGAAAACATCTGATTCCATTGTTTCTCATGCCAGGAAAGCCCTCTGTCCCTGACCTGCTGGTGTGCTGGGTTGTGTTGAGAGCTTCCGCTTCTCAGTCTGGGAGCTGACACACTTTAGTGGGAGAAGAGATAGACCTGGGTCTGTACTTATGTTTATGTGTGACTTACAGAACTCTAGATCTGAACCATTTGTGGCATTCTAGCCAATGGCAGAAAGGGAATCATTTTCTGTTCTAAGTGAAGTTGGGATCCTAAACATAAACTATATTGCATTTGAAAAGGGCCCCTAGGTTTAGCGTGCTCCCAGGAATCTTATCAAATTCTTGCGTTCTAATGAAATCCAAAAGGCTGGCTGGCCATTAGTAAAATCAGTGACCATTAAACAATGCTCAGGTTACCCGACCCCTATCTTTCTTTCCCTAAAGCATGCCGTAGAACTGTTTTAGTCAATATGATACAGGAAAGCAATTTTCAAGTTATTTCCTGGTATCTAAAAGCATTTAATAACCCGCAAACTCAAGAGTGGCTTTGTCCGTGTGTCTGGGCACGCGCCTGTGCTGGTGCGCATGCGCACATATGTATTAATTTTTTTTCTTTGATATTTTTTTCCTCTTGAAGTTGTCTGACGTGCCTCCTGGCTAGGTCCAAATGGGCTTGTCTGTGAGAAACACTGGCTTCTCAGAAGTTGCAAGCGTGAGGGGCGCGTTCCAAGTTATCAGTGTAACTCTGAAAGACACGGTTATTTAATCCTGACTCGTAGAACGCGGGCCATCAAGCCCCTCCTTCTCCTTTGCCAGCAAAGTAATTGCTACCACATTTACCTCGACGAATGTGGTACCATTTCCCTGCAATTGTGGTTAACTAAGGAGAAATCCTGAAACACATAAACCTTGGTTTCTGTGAGACATGTATGTGTGTCGCTGTAATATGAGCGCTTGACATTACAATGGTATCCTTTTAGAGAGACAGGCTGTCCAAGGCTCCTTGGACTGGTTCTTGAAAGACCTTGGCAGTGCTTAGAACATTTTTTTTTCTTAAGGGATAGGAGTACAGATTAAAGAGGGACTAGGGCAAACAGCAGCTGGGGGTGGGTGGTGGCGGTGGTGGTGGTTGTTGTTGTTGTTATTTTGGTCAGGAATCTAGCATTATTCAGTGGAGGCCATTCAGGCCCATTTTTAGGCAGGGCCCTTAGAGTCTGACCGCATTTGAAATACTAGTCCCGTAACTGCTGAAATTTGTTGGATGGGCTTCCAAGGGGAACGTGTCCAAAGCCTGGGCAACTGACGACAATCAGGGCTTTGAGATCAAAGCAGCCATACTTTATCAGCTGACACCCGAGAGCATTATCAGAGGGGACATTGAACTATCAGCAGCAGATGGGAAGGAATTACTTACTGGAGACGTAGGGAATTATTGGAGGCAAGAAACCAAACTTTTTATTTTTTTTTTTAAATCTCATTTTATACCTGGCTTCTGATAGCTCCAGTTTGACCTTTCCTGTGACCGCCATTTTCGTCTTCTAGTGACAATCAAGGCTTTGATTGGTCTTCCGTGTGGTGCAGTTGTGTCTCCTCTGGTGGAAGCCAGTGGGTTCAGCCGTTTCCACGTTCATTTTGCTGCTCATTTGAATTTCCAAAAGAACCATAAAATTCAGGAAATAAACAGACTCCACAGGGAGGATTTCTGCTCCAGCAGACACACACAGGACACATGCAGGACACCGTTCCGGGTGATCATATTTTTTTCTTCTGGGAATGTGGAAAGCATAGTAATAGGGGTTTCGCTGTCTGCATGGCTCAGAGCTTCCTGGTAAACATGCGAGAGTCCCAGCAGCGCCAGATCAAGGTGGGCTAAGTTTTAAATGGGCAGGGGAGGCCATGAAAATGGTCAGAAAGTGAGACACCAGCACAGGTCCCAGAGTCGTGTTTGAGTCCAGGGATGGAAAGCTGTCCTTGGTTGTCTATGACTAAGCTACCTCCTAGGATGAACAGGAGAGTCTTGTTTCCAGATTTTGCAAGCTTTACATCCCAGTTGAGGGGATAAGCTTCAAACAAATAATCATGCCAGCATTTCACTTTAGACGGTGGAAACTGCTCTGAAATTGAAGCCTAAGATGTTCAGTTGGAACAGAACCAAGGAACCGCACTTAGCTCTTCAGGTTGGGAAATGTGTGGGGAGCCCCACTCCCTGTCCATAGAAGTGATGTTTAAACGATTCCCGAAGACGAAGTGGATCAAGGCAAAGAGAGGGAAGGATGTGACGTAGTCTGTGATGTAGAATCAGCCTGACCTGCTGAAGGTCTTGACTTCAGCCAGGACCAGAGGTGGAAGGAGAGAAGGTGGGCCAGCCAGAGTGTGCTTGAGTCAGGAGATGAGATTAATTGTGATGACATTTCCAGTCCTTCATGAGAAAGAGTAGGGGCTCCTTTCAGTTCTGGTGAAGGCGTTGACTCCGCTTTGGAAAATCAAATATCCTTAAGGCAATTTAATAAAGAACCCAAACAGGAGTCTCAAGCCTCCTGCTGATCTAAATCACTTTTCGAAGTGTGTAGGCGGGGTTTTTGTCTCACTGACGCACTAATTCTGTGTCTACCACTGACCGCGCTGGAGCGGCTCCAGAGGAACAAGATGTGTTGGAGCCGGTTCTCTGGAAGATTGACAGCAGACCTGTTTCAGTTTGGTCCATCTGTACTTCCCCACCTCAGCGAGGTATCTGCCATGTCCACACAAGTCAAGGAATCCCTTCAGTCACATGGATTTCAGACTCTTGTCTCATTCAGACCCTAGAACTAAATGCCTTTTCTTGAGACTTTTAGGCAGAATCCTTCATTGAACCCCTGCCTTACCAAAGATCTATATGAGAAACCGGGGATTATATCTGGCTCCGTGTGCCTCAGTTCCACCATTTTGGTCAGGTCTTGGCTACATTGCCTAGGAAGGAGAATCACCGATAAATGAAGAAGAAAGTAGAAAAGGATTGACTGCTGTAGCTATGATACCCAGGTCTCAGCAGTTGAGACTCTCCAGTTGTCAGTGAGCATGCTTTGGGTGGTGGACGGAGGAACGGTTTAGTAGCTACGTATTTATAGCTTTACCTAATCTATTGACTTTTTGTTTTAGTTTTAGTTTTGTTTTTCGGGACAGGGTTTCTCTGTGTAGCTTTGGAGCACGTCTTGGAACCCGCTCTGTAGATCAAGCTGGCTTCAAACTCACAGAGATCCACCTGTGTCTACCTTCTGAGTGCTGGGATTAAAGCCATGTGCTATCACTGCCAAGTGTCTTTATTTAATCCTAAAATACAAAGATGGAAAAATTCAGAAAATTATCTTTGAAAAGAGGCTATTTAATAATGATGCTGTTCTGAAGGGCCCCTTGTTAGTGTAGCATTTATACATACTTTAAAAGAAGAAAATGGGTTAAGAGTACTTAAATTTGGGCTGGAGAGACGATTAGGCAGTTAAGAGCATTAACTGCTTCTCCAGAAGACCCAGAATTGATTTCCAGCACCCACATGGTATCTCATAGCACCTCTAGGAGGATCCAATGCCCTCTTCTGGTCTGCACAGACATACATGGGTGCAAAATGCTCATTCATGTAAAATAAATAAATAAAGGAATACCTAAGTATTCATGATGCTTTATGTTTTAATTAAGTGTTGTGAACATTGCGTCTTTCCTAAGAATTGTCTTTTAAATGCTACAAAGAGTTCAATCCAGAAGGTTCGCTACTTTCAAGGTACTTAGACACTTTCGCTAAAATGAATCACCATGGGTTAAGCAGGTTGGAATGTAAGGTTTGCATCCACCTGTCATTTCATACGCTTGTGTCCCTATATGAGTAGTTACTCATATTATAAATAGGCTTCAGGCCTCCAGCATTGAATTGCTGGGATCTAAGATTCACTTGCTACTTCTTAGGTGATTTTTCCTATCCGTGAGCTTGATTAACTACAAGAATACAGTTTCTATGTTCCTGTTATAATTTCCTAAACCAATAATGTCCCCAAAATGTGGTCTCCTAGATCCTACAAATACAAATATGATTTCCCCCCACCATGGAATACCATTCAGCCACAAAAGGGTAGGCAAACTTGGAAGTAGTGTGCTAAGAGAAACAAATCAGGCCAAATGGCTTGTATATTGTATTATCCCATTTGTTTGAAATATCCTAAGAGGTAACCATAGAGCTGGAAAATAGATCAGTAGTCTACAGTGGCAGGTCGGTGGGGACGTACCAAATGCCACTGAATTTGGTGATTTAAATTGATCAAAATGGTAAACATGATGTTTTTGAATTTTGTATCAATGAAAAAAAACACAAAAACAAAACAAATCTAAGTCACGAAGACAAACAAAAATAGGAAGTAATGACGCTCTTTTATATGACTGCTGAGGGGACCAGAGAGAGGTAGTATGGTGCTCATGGGCACGTCATCCGTATCAGCTTATTGGTCAAGGCTATCAGGAAGAGCATGCTCTTTTGGGAAATGAGAGACTATCAGCACATTGGGACTAGCAGCTAACAGCCACTTCTCAGGTATCCTGATGACATTTACTCATCTGGATCAATTAGAGGTAACGCATGTTCCCCTAGAAGTTCACCTCCCCCGAAGAGACTTCCTAACAGAATAAGATCAAAGTTTTTCAAAATATACTTTTTAAAACAGCCAGAAGCGCCATTGCTGCAATAGGGTAGTGGGATTGTTTAACAAAATGACTTTTCCCAGGGTCCATGCTGTGATTTGTTTGTTGTTGCCAGAAGTTCATCTTTATTTTTTTTAAAAAAAAAAAAACAGAAGACAAAAACTTCTCTGGTTCTTTAATTTCCCATCTCATGAAGGCATGAATTATTGACTGCAATGTTGGCATGAGAAAGTTTCTGGGCATTAAAATCCAAATGTGAACTAATGCTCAGCTCACCTGGCCTCAATTTTCAGCAGCAAAGCCTATCCACACATCTCCAGAAGAGCTGCCAGGCAGCTTACTCACTGGAAATATCCTAATCATAGGGAGGTGGCATTAATCCCCTTTCTCTTACTATCTTGAAGATTTAAGATTTCTTAAATGACTCTTTTGGCTTGGGCTATGCATTAGAATCAGGGTTCCTGCACGCTCAAAGTTATTGACTTGAAAGAAAAGACCATTGCCTAAAGAAGTGGCGAAGGAAAGAAAAGCACCTCTAGAAAATTCCATTAGAAGGTAGCAATGGTGGAAATGAAATCTCCATTAGCCTTATTAACAAAACCTAGGGGACCTTTGAAGGGCATTTTAATAGAAACATCTAGTTTGAGTGCCTAAGGATTAAACCACAAAGATGAAAAACTTAACTCGCTCACCTCTGCAGTTACTGTGTCTGTGATGGAAGAGAATTTGTGTTGAAAAGCAGCCCTTGCTAAACAAGGAATCATTAACTCACTCACTCATTCATTCATTGGGTAAATATTGCTGTGCAAGGCCCCACCTCTGTATTCTGTCCCCACAAAGGCTGGATGAGACTTTATGATAGGGGGTTGTTACTGAGGACTCAGGGAGCAGAGGTCAGTGGCACGGACACAAAACAAATAGGACGTGGGCTATAATTAGTAGCAAACGCTACCTACAGAGCAAATACGTTTGAGTGCCAGAAAGATCCGAGAAGACTTCACAGAAAAGAAATGAGCGTGCACTTGATCCTTGAAAGGCAGATAGTTGGCTCTGTATTAAGCAGAGATGGGAGAGGGCTCACCCTGCGCCCATAAGGGGAAACATTGATGATTCAAGGAACAGGGAGTCTGGATGGAGACAGGGGGCTGCTGCAGGCATGCTGGCAACTCCTTGAATTCAGGGCATTTTCCGAGAGTAGAGTGGGTCAGGAGACCACAGCGAGAGAGTGAGATGGGGCGGCAAAGCAGGGAGGCTCTGGGAGGGACCAAGTGGGACCCGGGCCTTTCTGTACTGAGTGGGACACCCTGAGTCTTACTTCTTTTCCTGCATCTGTTAAGGACACCAGCTGTCCTCCTGGTCGGGACACTTTGCTTTTCTTGTCCACCCATCACAACAACAAAATCCTTACATGGAGGGATAAATATGACACCTTCTAAGAGCACTTGGAAATCTTGGACTTAAAGGCGCTTCTTTTATTTAAAAAATAAAGCAAAGCCCTTCTCATTTTATTTGGGGTTGTGATTCTGTGGGGACTTGAGAGAAACAGACAATTCCCTGGTAGTGCGTTCTCCGGTGTCCTCGTGACTTTGCGCCAAACAGGGGAGAGCTACATTCGCACCCAGAGACGTTCATCTTAAGCCTCTTCTGTGTGGATGGAGTGTCAGCTGTATCCTTCACACTGGATAGGGGGATGATGCACACGGAAGACCAGCAAAGGTCCTGGATGAAGAGCAAGAGGGATGCCTGAGCAAGGAGAGTAGGAAGGAGCGGCCAGTTGCCACAACCTGAACGGCTTAGGTGTTGACCTATCTGAGGTGACGGGGAATAAAGAAACGGCAGACATGCATATGGAAAAGCGGGAATGGGGTGGGCCTTATGATCTGATGAACACACACCAGCAGCTGGGAAACTCAGCACTTTTTTAAATACCTACTGCTGAGTGAGGGAGTGGGTTTATTGTATATAGCTGAATGAGGAAGAAGGTTCAGTTCATCTCAATAGGAAGCATTTGTCAGGGAGCAGGTTTAGATTGCTCTCACCAGGAGGAGCAGGCTGTGGTTGATGATTTCTGTGTATGCCCTTTTTAATGAAAGGCCATCATTTGTCAACACTGGGCCTTGGACCAGGGGAAGGGCTTTGCCCTTTCTGTGGGTATGAGGTATTGGGGTCCTTCCCATGGTTGGGCTGTATCAATGATACATATTCACTGGGGACCTCCTCTCCTCTGCTCTCCTCTGCTCTCCTCTCTCCTCCTCTCCTTTCCTCTCCAAACCTATGGACACGCAGAAGGCCACTTCAAGGCTAGGCAGGTAGGAGATTAGTCCTCTAGTCAACAATAGGACAATCAGGGAAGTAGGCTGTCTGTCACACTGGATGCCTTTTGCTGTTTCCTAAGGGAACCTCAAGTCTTCAAAGACAGCCAAGTGAAGGGGTCAATAAGTATCAGTAAGTGGCAAGAAAAGACTTGACTTTTAGTGTTTCCTTTTTAGTTTTTAGTGTTTCCTTGATGACATGGGCCTCTTGGTAGGTTTGTTTAAAAAAATTCCTATTTGCTATCTGTGAGTCAACCCATGGACCTACCACCACCTGTCTCTGAGCACTGTATATGATCATGGCCTCCCCAAATGAAAGCACCATGGAGTACTGGCTGGTTTCTTCCTTTTACCCACAGTCCAACATGTCATCTAGACTAAAGCGTTCCTGAGGGTTCTGATTCACTCTGTACGACCAATACCTTGGAAACTGTCTAGGACATGGTAACTGTCAGATAAATATTCATTGGTCTTTTAAGTCAGTATCATTTTGTAGATCCTTCATTGAGCTGTATGTCCTCCTCTCTTCTAGGCTTTGTGCTGGGTTCTGTTGCTACAAAAGTGAATAAGGAGTTTCCCTGAGACAGTAACTGATGTTGAGGAACAGGTAAAACAACACAGCAAAATACACATTCTAACCTGAATATAGTGGTGTATTCCTGGAATCCCAGCACTTGGGGAGGAGAGGCAGGTTTGTCAGTTCAAGACCAGTCTGGGCTACCTGGTGCATCTCTGTCCCTGTCTGTTTTTCTTCCTCTGTCTTTGTCTCTGTCTCTGTATCTCTCTCTCTTACACACACAAATACACACACACACCCACACACACCACATCAACCTTATACATTTTATAAAAGACAACATAGATAGAAGGGAAGAAGGAACTGTGTTTATCATATACCCACTGGGCACTAATTTTTCTCTTCCATGCGGATTTTTTGTATCTTTTTATGAAGCATAGTCTCCATTTAACAAATGAGGAAACCGAGGTCAGGAAAGATAAAATAGCCTGTTTTGTTAGCAGAAATGGTGCGGGAGAATTGTCTGTATTCTGTCAATCATGTTATAAATAAACGCTGATTGGCCAGGCAGGAAATATAGGCGGGAAAACCAGACAGGAAGTAGAAATGATGTAATGAGAACAGGAGAATTCTGGGAAGAAGGAAGTTGATTTCTCCCACTCCTGTCCAGACCACCAAAGCAGCAGGATGTGATCTGCCCCACTGAAAAAGGTACTGAGCCACATGGCTAACATAGATCCAAAAAAAAATAGGTTAATCAAGAAAGTTAGCCAATGAGAGGCTAGAGCTAATGGGCCAATCAGCTTATAATTTATGGAGACCTATGGGTGATACACACTGGGCACTAATTTTTCTCTTCCATGCGGATTTTTTGTATCTTTTTATGAAGCATAGTCTCCATTTAACAAATGAGGAAACCGAGGTCAGGAGAGATAAAATAGCCTGTTTTGTTAGCAGAAAGAGCTGTAATGAGCAGGGTATCCATCATTATGTGTAGAAAGAGATAACAGAACTAGTCTAGAAAGATGTTCAAAGGATAGCAGCCCCGAAACTTACAGGGAGAGTCACATGGGCCTCATCCCATGGAGAGGCAGCCTGCAGCAGTTCCTCTTGCTAGCTAAGACATACCAAAGGGCAGTACCAGATCGTGTAGGTTAGAATATGGCGCGCGAGCCAGCCCACCTCGTAGAGGGATCCAGGTGCCTGTGTCTACATACTTCACATTCTGCTTCCAGAGTGCTGTCTTTATGACATTGAGAAACGACTGACTTCTCCTTGGGTTGCTTTTTAAGGACAACAGTGTTCCCAAGGAAGGGAAGACCTGTTTGTCTTCCCAGAAATGGATTATGGTCTTAAAATTAGCAGGCTGAGTCAACATTTTCAAGTGCTGATGTCTACAGTCAACAGATTAGGTTTTCCTTCAAGACATCATTATCTTTCCGAGTAGCACTGCCTCAGGCTGCCTTGGTCAGTAGCCTTCCTTTGGTATTTAGGCATAAATATATATCCAAGCCATCCGCCCCCTCATCTCTAAATTACATGGACCATTGCCTTGCTCTTGACTCCAATTTGACAGCCCACTTTGGTGTGAGAAGAAACTAACAGTATCATGTTCCTTGCAGTAAACAGTTAATTCATCTCACATGGCTGAGTGAGCTTGTTGCCCCGGAAGTGGCGGCCTGGCTACAAACAGGGTCAACCTTAACTGTCCTGAGGGAGTGAGGGCTCTTGGTTTTCCCACACACGATCCCTCCCCCACCTTGCCCCTTCTAGAGAACCTGAGATAATCAGATAGTTCAAAATAAAATAAATGTTTGCTTCACGGGGTCAACTTCCATAATTCAAACGCCTGCCTCACCGTAATGTTGCGGTATTTAAAAATGTAGGGTTAATGCGGAAATCCTGGAAAGACTCAAAGAGGTTATATTTTCATGATGGTTCTTGTATTAAAAGCGACACATCCATGTGGATTTTTTTTTTTTTTTTAACAAAGCCATTGTCCTTTGGCAGACTGCAAACGCGGCCACTGGAGGGGCACTCCATCTTTGTGGGCTGCCTCTCAGATTCCAGCTGCATGCAAATCTTGACTCTTAGATACCCCGGGGCTCCTGGTTCTGGTCAGAATTTCAGATTGTTTTACTGGGGTCCTGTGGCACAAAGCCCTCCCGCCTTTGATCTCTCCCACCTGACATCTCTCCTGTTGAACTGAGTCTCTGTACCCAATCCACAGGCTCACAGCTCAGTTTCAGGGGCGTCCTGGCAGCCGAGGTGCCACAGGCTCCTCTTGACCTGGCTCTCTTTACCATCTAGCTGCTGCCATACCTGGGCACCAGGGACCATTCACATTCAACATCTCTGTCAAGGAAGGCATAGTAAAGGCCCCTCAGGACTTTGTCTGCCTCTGGGTCACTTGTGGCCCCCACCCCTGGACAATGTACCTCAGGACAGTCTTAAGAATTTATTCCAAATAAGGCAAAGAGTTGGCAATTCCAGCAAGGGAGTAAATGTCTTTAATGGGACCCGCCATGGGCTCTTACCTGACCCCTTAGTTTTCGGTCTAATCAGTCAAATGATAATATTTCTTCCTGTGTGGTGGGAATTTTGTAATTTGATGTATATGGTTCTTAGCCTTTGACCTTCAACCTGGGATGACGTTCTGATAACGCACACCATAAGCTTGAAATGTCAACCCAAACATGAGCTGACTACCTCTAAATTGCTAACCACCCCGGCAATACGGCAGGGCTCTCCAAAGGAGCTTTTGGGTCCTCTTGCCATGGTGGCGCTCACTGATGGGCACTGGTATAAAGCTGCAAAGTTGTTCGTTTGAGCCATCCTAGGTTGGGGACTGTGCGTGCAGATACAGGCTTCCCTGTATGCAACCCTCCCTTGGCAGAGAAAAGCTCAACATTCCTTCATGGTTTGCAATGGAGGCCGGTAAGCTTTGAAGATTTAGAAACTCTTTCCAATCTTAAAATTTGCAAAGACTCAATCCAACTCCCAACATGGCCCCAAAACCCACCATAAATCTTCAAGAAGCTCCTTCCACAGAGACCCCTAGATGTGACCTATGCCCCATAGAAAAGCTTATAGCCTTGCACTGGTTTGTCTCCTATTGGCTGGTTCACTCCATTCAAAGCCCTCTTCCCCCCACTCTCTTATAAACCTCTAAGTGACAATGAGGACAATGCTGCCCTCTCCCCCTTCCTCCCCTTGTCCTTTTCTACCACCAAGAGGTAAAGTGAATTATGCAGTGCGTATTTCTCTACCCCAACCTCCCCCACGCCGCCCCACCACAGGGGGCTCTTTAGGATAGCCTAAGGCCATAATAAAGATACCACTAATGTTTAACCCATTTGACCAAACAAGTGCAAAGTCCTAGGGACACCAGAGGACTTTATTTAAAGGTCTGCTGCTGGGAAGAGGGCTTTGGGGCATGCTGGTCCCCTTTCTTGTCTGATGTCCAGTCCTGGAGAGAAACTGTTTGGACCATTGTGTCAGGAAACCTAAATATTCCTCCTACTGCATTATGTGGAGTGGCTGCCAAGTCTTTCAGAGACCAAGAGGCCTCGAGGGGGACTGACTGATTGGCCACTTCAGAGGAGAGCAGGGAGGGAGCCAGCCCTGGAAACAATGGGGCCAAGGGCTTTGTAACTCTGAGCCCTGTGCCCCTGTGCCCCTCTAAACCCTCCTCCTCTGACCTCTCCAAATTGGGCCAAACAATGGAATTCTAAGGAGGCCAAAATTTAAGCAGCTCTCCCAAGGATTTTGCATTCCTACTTAAAGCCTTGTTTCCAGATGGAAGGAAGTTGTTGCGGTGCCGAGGGTGGGGGTGGGGGTAGGGGGAGGCTTCTTGTAGACTGATCCATGTTAGGCCCCATGAAATGGGTTGATGGCTTTGCCAGCAAGTGGTGGCCCTGATCCCAGGGGCTTCTGATTCCTTCAGATGTTTGAAAGCCCTGCCTATGCCCAGTGGCCAGAGCAGGCTCTGAACGGCGTCACTCTGAAGCAGACAGAAGCACAAAGATCAAAACTACCCAGGTCATCCCTCATTCTGACAAAAGAGCTGACCCTGAGTCTCTCTCCACCAGACAGGGCTGGGGAGGGCGGGCCTTCCTGTTAGGCTGTTGGTGTTTGCGTTTGTGGTGAGTTAGCTTTGCTCCTTCCACATTCATTTCTGATTTGAGAAATGTGGAAAACCCAAGCGCAAGATGAATTCCACTTGTGAGTTATACTGGTTGGCAGTGGGAGAGCCGGGGAGGCTTAACACACAGACCTCAAGACTTTGAAGGTCTGTGTCTGCAAAACAGGGCCGGACCGCAGTGGAAATTGGAAGGAGACATATAGTCCTGTTTCTGATGTGTTTCCATAACTTTTGGGGGGTTTAGGCTAAACAGAAAACCTTGAGCAAACAGTCTTCCTGATGACGTATCCTTCTGCTTCTCAGTTTTTCCCCCCCAACCTAGAGAAATTTTCCAACCTTGAAAGAACATCTCCATTCAGATCTGTTCAAAGTTTGAGAGCCCCACCCGAGGACGACACATTTCTTATCTTTCCATTTTGTCTGCTTGTCTATATCAGAAGTGGGGGTAGAGGACCAGGAAGAGGGCTCAGTGAGCCCAGGGCTTACTGAACAAGTGAGAGGGCTTGAACTCCAACTCCCAGACCCCGTCCCACATAAGCTGAGGGTGGCGGAGTAGATCCGTGATCGCAATGCCCTATGAGGCGATAGGAGGCAGAGACAGAAAGATCCCCAGGATCTTGTAAGCCAGCAGTCCTGTACAAAGTGTCTAACATTAGAGACAAGGTGAAAGATGAGGCCCAACACCGGAGGCTGTCCTCTTCCCACCACACGTGTTCATGACACGCTTATACCCGCACTCACACATGTATATGAACATGTGTGCATGCGCATATACATGGAGGTTTTTGAAAAGTAGAAACACAGGGCCACATGCTTAACAGAATGTATAATTCTTTGCTCTGTACTTGGCCCTCCCCAGTACTGACCTTGGCACTTTTGTCTGTGCCTCTTGTGCCCGCAGAAACCTTTCCTACCTCGTCCTTGTGGTCTCAGTTTAAATGCCATCTTCCCCCATCCTTCCTCCCCCAATTCCCTTTTGAATGTGTTCACCTGGTGAGTATTCAAGTTTATTTTGGAGATCTCCATGGCGACTGCCCTGATTGGGGTGACCTAGAGCAGAATGTGCTAATCCCAGGCGACACAGTTTCTTGTGCGTCCGAGTGGCACGTTTGTCAGTGCATGTTCACAGACTTAGGAAAGAAATTTCTCGATACTGAAAGCCTAACCCAAGAGGGACTCGGAGGATAAATCATGTCGAAGGGCAAAGCAGGCAATATATTCTCTGCCTCTCGCCACTGATTTATTTTTAATAGACTGCTATTCTTGAGCCTCTTTACGTTCCAACTCCTTTGTTCTCTTGATTAAAATTTGATTTATAATTCTGCTGGCATTTCTGAAAGAAGGTAGCCACATTTGGGGCAAGTTTGAGATGGGGCAAGTTTGAAAACAACCCAAATGTTCTGTTGGTTGAATGTATTTGTTCTTGGAGAACCTGAAAACAGAATGAGACCCCCAAACCTAAAGCCTAAGGTTGCTCTGGCTCCTGCCCTGGCTCACTAGTCTCTTCATGAACTTAGCAGAAGCTCCATCTGGGGTTGAGCTTGTCTGGGCTGGAGCTGAGGACACAGGGGGCCTTTACCCCTGGGTGTTTTCGCTGAGTCAGCCTTGCGCTTAGCTTGAATTGAACGTAGACTCAGAGATCATGATATTCCCCCCTGTGGAATATCCAGTCCTTCTCACTATGGCTGCTTTCTGCCTAGCTCCTAAATGCATTAGAGATCTTGCATCACACCCCTCCAAGCAGTGAGGATATGTCATGGGAGGCAACAGCACAGGCCAACACCCTCACCCTTATGAAGCTTTCTTGCTAGGACAGACTGAAGCCGAACATCTCCACAGATAATTTCCAAGGTAATTCCTGAGAAATGTTTCTAGAAAAACTGTAAAAGATGATGTTATGGATGGGAACGGGAAGGACATTGCCTGGTATGGCCAGGGGAAGCCACGGAGAGTGAAATGGAGCTAAACCCCGTGACATCTAAGACGGTAGCCTTCCATACACAGGGAATAGCAAAGGTAGGAGTTTTCAGGATCACAGAAGCCTGCTATGGCTACAGAAGGGTTGGATGGAATGGGATAGATGAGGCAGAACAATGGACTCTACTGGCTGCTGCTGTGGAGGTAGGACCCAAGGTTGCTAGGATCCCTTCTAAATCTGCCTGGGAGACTCTGGTGATACCCACAAAGGTCGTGTTGATTATGACCACCAAGATTTCTGCTCACTGGGATCTGAAGACTTGCAGGGAGTTCGTTAGGGGATGGATAGGGATAATGATGATAATGTCAGTTGGGGACTGGAGGATGCTTCAAGGGTGGGAAGTGATGGATATATTTATAGCCTTGATGGCTAGTAGTGGTTTCGTGATTTCTTTGATGCTATTATTGGTATAGTTTAGGGTCTCTCTATCTAGATTAGGTTGACCTTTAACTTGTGATGCTCCTTTGCAGCACTGGTGTTACAGGCATGCAACATGACATCTGACCATGATATATTCTTATGCATGAACTTACTAAGTTATATACATTACATATATGCAATGATTTTGAGGTCAATCATACTCAATGAGGTATTTTTTTTTAAGTTGTATGACTTCCAGGAGATGCCCCTGCCCTATTTTTGCAGTTTGTTTTTGTCATTTGAGACTAAGTCTTACTTTTTAGGCCTAGCTGACCTGGAACTCACGGAGACTGGCCTGCCTCTGCCCCCTGAGTGCTGGCATTAAAGGCCTTGGCCATCATGCTTGGCTCTCTCATATCAGAGCCTGGCTCAGCCCTATTTTGCAAAGAGAACCAAGGCTAGAGTGAAGACCCATAAACACGCAAAAACTCTGCACAAGGAGGGGGCAGCCCTTGAAGCTCAATCCCTGGGTGCCACCTCTGAGCACTCTATCGGGTTCTCGCTGCTTCCCTGTCTGGCCTTGTTCTTACTCACCGACGTGGGTGTGATCTGAAAGCATGCATTGTTTCAGAATCAATAAGGGGCCGAGTGAGCACAGTACAGTGAGTGTGTGAGCTCCAAGGGCCTCCTTATCATTGTGCGCTAAGCAGAACAGGTCCAAATAAAACACATTATCGAGTTCTGTTGACTTTGCCGGCCCAGCAGCTGTATTAATGGAGCTCTTTAAGAACCCGAGTTCCCCACTTGCCTTCTTTGGGAACTTCTAAATAAAACTTTTGTTGAGGGACAGCAGCGGTGCTGGGGTTAGAAGGCTAAATAAAAGTCACTTGCTTCGTGGAATTCATCTTGCGAAACAGAGGGGGCAAGGAAGAAAAGGAAAAGAGCACCCCATTCCAAGAAGGAAGGGTGGGGCCTTCAGTGTTGACTTGAAGGTGTTCCAGAGTGTATTTAACTATACGATGCTCTCCTGATGCCCACAGCCTTTGCGGAGGTGTTTTCCTCCAGATGCCCACCTCCGTAGTGAGAAACCTGGAGACATGTGCTCTGCTCTTGAAGTCTTCTAAACGGCAGCTTCAGTCTCTGATCCTGCACTGGAGGACTTTGCAAGAGACCCAGATCACCAACGTGATGTTTCTCTCTAAAGCGTTTAGTGGAATTCCACCCTTTAACCTGCTCAGTAGTTACTGTTATGACTGCCTGGTGGGCACTTATAAGATGAATGATAATTTCACATGGCATGCGTTCTGCTATATTTACAATGAGCAGATGTAGACGTCTTCGTTTCTGTTGGAGCCGTTGCATTTTATGAATGCACGGGCCTGACCCTCCTTGGGTACTTTACTTAATTTATAGATCGTTTAACTTACGATTTGACACAATAAAGAGACTCTGCTTTAAAACCAAACCAAAACAAAAACCTGAATTTCTATCTTCTCTTGAAATCGCAAAAATGCTCTCAACACTATCTCTCCCCAGGGCCTGGAGTTGTCCACAGTCTTCACCGTTACCTGTTGGCTTCCTGCCTCTGAGGTTGTGCAATTTCTTACAGCACTGTTGCTCTTTAGAGAGTAGAGAAGAATGGCTCTGTACTCACGTCTTTAGCCAAAGTGGAGCTAGTGACCGATTCCCAGATCGCTCCACAGAGCAAGAACCGTGCTGTCGTTCCTGGGTTCGGCTTTGGTGGCCACCTAAATTTTGTTTGCTGGACCCCTAAGTCCATTTGTATTCTCCACCTCATACTGGTGTCCCTTGGCTGAAGGGACCTTTTCTGCCTCTCCATGTTGTGGTCAGCTTAAGTGTCCTTACCTTCCCTGGTTCCTGCCTTAGCTTTAGGGGTCCAGAGCTGTGCTGGCCTAGCATGTACTCACTATGCTGGCTTGTCATCTCGTGCTTACAATGAAGCTGAAGCGTGGCTGTCTGAACTTGACTCCCTAGTGTCCGAGGTCGAGAATTGTCACCTCACTGCTACGGTCTAGATTCCACGTCATAGGGAGTGTACAAGAAATTAATAATAATTAAAAATAAAACCACAGACGGATGTTGTTTACATCTGGATTTTGGAGAAACATGCAATGTACTGTTGTTTCCTTTGAGTTCTTGTAACAACATGTTGGGTCAATGCATCCTTGTTTCTAGTTGGAGTGACTGCATCTGAAAAAAGAAAGAGCCCCCAGGTATGGTGGCATAAGCCTTTAACTCCAGCACTCAGACAGAGTGGGTAGATCTTTATGAGTTCAAGGCCAGCCAATCTACCTAGTGCAGTGGTTCCTAACCTTTCAAATGCTGCAACCCTTTAACATCTGCCTGTAGTTCCTCATGATTGCGATTCCCTTCCACCATAAAATTATTTTTGTTGCTACTTTATAGCTGTAATTTTGCTACTGCTATAAAAAGTGTTTTCGATGGTCTTAGATAAAAGGGTCATTTGACACCCCCCCCCCCCGAAGGATTTGTGACCCACTGGTTAAGAACTACTGACATAGTGAGTTCCAGGCTAGCTAGAGATGAATAGAGAGACCTTAGAGAGAGAGGAGAGAGAGAGGAGAGAGAGAGAGAGAGAGAGAACAAGAGAGAACGAGAATCTTGTCTCCTTTACTCTAGTGCGGGATTTGGCCTGAATAGTCATGGCAGGGCCATGATATGTGCTGTGCACACAGTGACTAAGGCCGAAGTCTGACTGACAGCTGCTGCTCCCTGAGGCGGACATGCTGGCTTCTAAGGAGCCTGACTTCTCTCCGGGGCAGCAGTCGCAGACCAGAACACGTGGAGACAAATAGATAAGTGCAGGACTTGATAAACAACTGCAAAGAAGCTAGAACAGGTGGGGAACTAGCGAATGACTCAAGGGGACAGGTGGAGATAAGAGACTCAGAGGATGGGCTCTCAGCTACAGCTTCTGACCTGCCGGGTCCCTCCCACCTGCCCTTTGCACTTAGATCCCAGGGATAAGCAAACAGCACCTTCAGGAAGACCCTAGAGAGTGCTGGAGGCCCAGGAAAGAGCAATTGCAAAGGCCCTGCGTTGCAGTGAATTTTGTGCAGAAGGGAACAAAGGTCAAATGTGGCTGATTTGACTTAGGGTGAAGAACTGGGTATGCAGTGACTTGGAGAGGGAGGTAATGGTGACACAAACAGAATCTTGCAGGCCATGTTGGAGCATGAATTTCTTTATTCCCGGAGGGGGAGAGGCTGTACCTGTCACGGACATTCAGGCTCCAGCTTTTCCTCTTGGCCTGTGAGAAGTGTCCTGGAGAGCCTGTGGGCTTGGTTTGAATCTCTGCTCTCTATCCTTCTGAGCATGACCTTGACGAAGCCATTCATTTCTCCCAGCCTCGGAGTGCAGCTACAAATTAATCCTGTGAAATAGGATTAATGCTTCCAAAGGACCTAGTTGTTCCTTTGTTCCTTTGACCTAAATACCTATGGCATCTCTGTCCTGAAAATCTGTTTGCGAGTAAGACAAGACTCTGCTTGTCTTCATGGAGCTTGTGGCGGTGTCCTTGGGAGAGGCAGTCAGTTGGTCATAAGCCAACCAAAGGGCACAGCAAGAGTCACTGAGACAGATCGACTTGGCTTAGCTAGTTGTCCACATTTTACAAAGGGTCACAAAGGAGGTGGAACTGGCAGCTCCTGCTTGTCTCCCTGGTTCCACTGGTCCCTCTCTTTGGAAACACACTTAGTTGTTGGTTTTAGCCTCTCCTACCAGAGAAGAATAATCAATGGTTTCTCTTGTTGGGGTGACCTATAGTGGAGGATGGAGAACAGAGTCCTGCAGCATCCTGGCACCTGCTTACCCGGTGCAGAACTTCACTTCCTTCGGAATTATGAAGGTGCCCAGGTGACCTGGAGTGAGGAGACAGTTCCTATTGAACAGCTTGGAGAAGTCTGGAGTCAGCACCTCGTTGGCCCCACTCAGGACAGCCCCCAGTGGCAGCTGTCCTTTATCTCTCCACGTTGTGCTCACACCGGAACCTGGGAAATGACCTCTCCAGAGGATGGGAAAGAGCCCTTAAGGAACCGCCTGAGATGTACTGAAGGCACACGTGGCTTTTTCTACTTCCTCTTGCCCATTGCTGTTCTCCCAAATCTCGACCCTAGGAGGGAACCGTTTTTACTGGTGCACGAGCTCATTCAGTACTCCACACCATTATGACTTGAGCCAGTTCTGCCTTTGAACACTTTATTTGATCAGCAAGCACCTCTGACAGGGGGAAGGGACTTTGTTCTGCTCTTCCCCAGCCTGGAGACTGAGCTTGGACCTGAGTGGATGTCTCATTTAGAAATAAGTGAAAGTCCTTCCTTGATGTCCCAGATGCTCCCTCCTTGTAGGGCTCTGGTGAG
The DNA here is from genome assembly GCF_037038515.1 of Microtus pennsylvanicus. Lineage (NCBI taxonomy): Eukaryota > Metazoa > Chordata > Mammalia > Rodentia > Cricetidae > Microtus > Microtus pennsylvanicus. The sequence goes on along the minus strand of NC_134583.1, from coordinate 71,421,950 downwards.
CTCTCCCCTTCTCTTCTTCGTGGTTTCATCTCTGCAGTAACCATCCTCTCCCATGCTCTCATCACTCAGCCCAGGATGCTCCCTTTTCAGCTCAGCACACCACCTTCCTGTACCTGCTCCTTCCATTGGCAGTCTCTGCGTTTCTCAGCTGGTTGGCTGAGTCACGCCCCTGTAGTCAGTTCCATTTCTCAGTGCTGTGCAGGCCCCTTTTTGTCCAAGCTGAATCCCTTCCTCCAGACTCACAGCACAATGCTGCCACACAGGAGGCCTCATGGCTACAGTCAGAAATGGCTGCTTGTATCTTTACTCTCTCTGTCTCCTGCTAGCCCATGGCCCAAGGGCTCTTCCTGCTCCTCTCTCACTGTCAGCATGGGAACTGGTATTTTAGATTGACTACAGGCACTCCGCTAGAGCAGGCAGTGGATATCAATTTCCCTGCATGTTTTGGAGGGCATGATAGCGTCCGTACCAGAAACCTGGTTGGAGATGCTGGTCCCAGCTGTCATTACCAACACTATAGCCTCCATTATTATCACCACCATTATGATCTTCATATCCATTTCTGTCACTCGCTTTACCTTCAGAATCAGCAGCACCATTATTACCACTACTTCAGCATCAGCACCATCTGTTGAGTGAGGTTTTCTGTCCTGCCAGTTCCCACAATTATTAAGTCCCAAAGAAATCACACAGAGGTCTACATTAGTTATAAACTGATTGGCCCATTAGCTCAGGTCTTATTAACTCTTATAACTTACATTAGCCCATTATTCTTATCTGTGTTAGCCACATGGCTCACTTCCTTATTCAGCAGGGCAGGTCATATCTTGCTTCTTCTGTGGCAGGGTCAGGACTCCAGAAAAGGACTTCCTTCCTCCCAGAATTCTTCTGTTCTCATTGACCTACCTCTACTTCTTGTCTGGTTGTCCTGCCTATACTTTCTGCCTGGTTACTGGCCAATCAGTGTTTATTTAAAATATAATTGACAGAATACAGGCTATTGTCCCACACCAACCATCACCAATTCTGTCATCTACATCATTATCGTCACTACTTCAGCATCAGCACCATCCCCAATTCTATCATCTTCATCATTATCATCACTACTTCAGTACCATCACCAATTCTACCATCTTCATCATTATCATCACTACTTCAGTATCAGCACCATCACCAAATCTATCAGCTTCATCATCACTGTTAAGTTTTTTCCTTAGCTGACAAACCTCTCTGCCAGCACAAATAATCCCAGTCAGACCAAATTAGATCAAATTAGAAGATGCCCAGGTTTAATGGATGGCAACACTCTCCAGTGCCCCCCTGGGAAAACACAGAGAACCAAAAGACCATGAAAAACTGGGAGACCACGTGTTCATTCTCTGGGGGGCAGTTTAAATAGCCTGTGGAAATGGTCTTGACCTTCCCTGGGAAGGGGTTACCATTTGGTGAAGTTTGGACTGAGGCAACTCCCAGCGGAGGGAGCTTTGAGATAGAGCTTCCCACCCAACATTTTAGGATGGATGCCAGGGGGCTGGGGTGAAGCCCCCCAACTAAACAATCCATACTCTTTGTATAAAGGGGTGCCAGGGAGCTGAGGTGATGCTTTCAACCAAACTCACCACCACCACCTTCAACATCATCACCATTATCATTATTACCGCCTTCACCACCAGTATTACCATTGCCACTGACAATTACCACAGTCACCTCCACAACCATTTCTACCACCTCCGTACCCCCTTACTGTCATTCTCCTTACCACATCTACCGTGGGGAGACATGAGTAAACATCCATTTACCCCAGATAGGCAAACAACAACAGATCAAAATAAGGAAATCACCGAAGTCCAACTTGGCAAACCAACGAATTTTATTGGGCTTACTTCACACTTTGTAGCCGGGCTGGCTTGGGACTGGCAGCAATCCTCCACCTCAGGTCACGATGTGCTACGATGACGGGTAATGAACGACCACATCCAGCTTTATTAATTTTGTCTTTTCATGATTGTGTATGTACAAGCATGTGATGTGTGCGTAGCCTTGTGGGCTGCCGTCGTGTGTGGAGGTGGAATCATCTCTCTCCTATATTTCTGTGTATTCTGAGGCCTGGACTCAGGTCCCCCAGGCCTGTCCCACAAACACCTCTATCAGCTGAGCCACTTGCTGACCCCTATTTTTTTTTTTAATTCTAGAAAAAGTGTTTTTCTTCAGGACACTGGGGATTTCTTTGATTTTGCAGACTGGAAAGCCGTACAAATCCTTCTGAGGATTAGAAGTAGGATCCGACTCATTAACAATTATTTTTTAAGTATCTACTATGAGCCTGTGCTTAAGAGACTGGAGATATAGTGACTGCATGAAACTCACATTATGGTGGGGAGAAATAAATAATGAGTGAATATATCAGAAATTATATATTAGGAATAAGAGGGTCATAATGAAATCAAGATGACATGGCTGATCCTGGGGGTGTTATTAATTGTGAAGTATATTAGCTTTTTGTTGGGTAACAAGCCATGTTTAAAGATCAGGGGCTCAGGAAAACAGACTTGTTTGAGAGCTCCTTTTTATTGTGGCTTTGTTGTTTGCTTTGGACCCATGGTAATGGGTGATCCTCTCAGCACGGACATCTCTTGCTGGATCTCAACAGAGCAAGAGGGTGAGTGTAAACAGGCCATTGCTCTTGGAGCTTCAACTTAGGCCTGGTCTCCTGCCACCAACACCCATGTATCTCCAGCCAAGGAGAATCAGATGAGCGGTGTCAACAGAAGGACGTGTCTGCTCACAGTGAGAGGCCTGCAAAGACACCAGGCAAGGGTGTGGACGTGTAATCCTGTTGCCAGGGAACAAGGACTGAGATAAGCAATCAAGGCTACCTAGAGAGCTGGTTTGGGGTTGGGGGTAGGACTACACGCTAAGGAGAGGAGGTGACATTTAAGCTGAGGTCTGAACAGAGAGAGTGATTGGAGGAAGAGTGGCAGGCGGCACCCAGCTGGACTGGGCACATCTGGGGATGTCAGGGGTGGAGTTGGGGTAGATGAAGCAGAAAGCAAGGGTGGCTGGAGCTTAGGGGCAGGGGAGGAGCCTCGGGGACCCAGGCAGGCTCCTGACCATGTGGACCTTGCAGGACACAAGGCCAAAATGGCAGAGAATTTGCCACGTCTGGGATTTCGTGCTGGCAGGTAATGCCAGAAGAGCGATCTCCTTTGAAAACCTGTAAGATGTAGGCTGCAAACCTTTCAACCTTAAGCCCCAGAGTTTCGCCTTTCTCAAAGGACTTAAAGGCCGCTCTGGAAAGCTGGAAGATGATCTAGGCTAAACTCCGACCCTTTCTTTCGTTGCACAACCCTGGCAGGCTGTTCCCAGGGCTGTCCCTTCCCATGGCGTCACTTGTTCAGGAGAAAGAGAGAGTGCAGGGTGGGCCCCAGATACGTCCACCACCACCCTGACACAAACTTCTAATTCAGAGCAGAAGCCTCAATAAGGAATCACTTGAGAAGAAAGGCTCTGCTCGAATTTATTGTTTTTTTCTCTCAAGTTTAAACATTCTCTGCACTCGAGTGGCTGTTGCTTATGCGCCCGACTTATTCAGGCCATTTGCGTATGTGTGTGGTCTATGCAGCCTGTTTCAGTAAAGTGTACGTTAGATGCTTGGAAATTATCCAACATGTGGAGAGAGAGACACAGAGAGAGAGAGAGAGAGAGGGAGAGACAGAGACACAGAGACAGAGACACAGAGACACAGAGGAAATGAGAGGGGAAGGAGGAAAGTAGGGAGGGAGGAAAAGAAGGAGAGAAAGAGACAGGACAAAGAAAAATTTTAACTAGCAGCTCAAGCAGGAGGTTTTCAGATGAATAGCGCATATTTAATTTGAAGAATGAACTTTTTTCTTCCCCCTGTTGTTTGGCCATTGTCAGTCCCAATGCAAGCACACTGACATGGTTTAAATTAGCATTGTGGAAGCAATACACTGCCGAGCAGTGCGTGACTGAGTTATTAAGAGCCATCCACGAGGATCAAGCAGAAAACCATCCTGACAAATAGAAAAACTTTCTGTGGTGCCTTCTGCCAGCTGGGTCCCCGGTCATAGAGCACAACGTGGAACAATTCGCCCACGGACTCTTTGGGGTGGGGGGAAGGGAAGAGGCATTTCATCAAGGGTGCAGCTTGGGTTTGAAATTTTGTTTGGACTAGTTGCCAAGAAATTGAAGTCTAAAATTAAACATGAAATATGTTGAAAGTATTGGAAACTAAGGCAGGGCGTTTCATTCAGCGAAATTTAACTATTTCTAACCTGTTAAAGACTAGCGAAACCGAGCGACTTGCTCTTGTTTGTAGTCCAAAATTTGGTCTCATATTATGATTTCGTGTGAGTGAATGCTTGGGCAGCTTTCAAGATCAAAGGGCTAAGATGCAGTCTTGGCTTCGTTACTTCGAAGTGATGTGAACTTGGGCAAGACATTTTTCTTCTTTTTTGGATATGTATGTATGTATGTATCTCTATGTGGGATGCTTGTATGAGTGTCTCTGTGTTCGTGTGTGTGTGTGTGTGTGTGTGTGTGTGCACCCTCGTGTTATGGAGGCCTGAGGTTAAAGCAGGATGTCTTTCTTCATCACTTTCCATCTTATGTGTTAAGGCAGATTCCCTTGCTGATCCCGTACTCAGCTTGCTGTCTCTTGCTGTTTCCTTAGCCCCGCGTCATTTTTGTAAGCTCTGGGGGTTCAAACTCCAGTCTTCATATGAGGCCAGGGATCCCGCCCCCCCTCCCCACCGCTCATCTCACTCCGTGTCCCCTCATTCACTGTCTGTATACTAGAGTTGGTTTTGCACACCTCATGGAAAGAGATCACCTCTGTGAAAGGCCCTGTAATGTGACACATGCATGAAATATGACTGGGTGCTTTTATTGATAGCCCCGATCTGAGGCTCACTGTCATTATACCGGACCCCAAGAGGCTTTAAAAAGGTCCCTGTGGCTATTTCATTAACCAATCAGAGGAAAAAGGTGGAGTCGGTGACTGTTTCAGCCCCACGTCTTGGGGACTGGCTGTGGAAGATGGTGGGAGGCCAAGTGTAACCAAAGGCAAGGAAAAAGAGAGAGAAGAGCCATCCTCCGCAGGCGGACATCTGATGTTTAGAATCTCATAGGAGAATCTTGTGAGACTCCCATATTGTTTTCATTTCCACATGTTAGAGTCCCGTTAGTCTCACGGGGGCGGGGGGAACAGAGAAGAAGGAGGAAGAGGAGGAGAGGGGAAGGGAGGAGAGACACCACCGGAGTCTGAGCAGCTCCAGGTGGGAGCCTGAGAAAGGTGTGAGGTCTCTGAGGCTGGCACCCTCATCCCAGTACACAGCAGCGTTCCCAGGTGTCTAGTGGGCATCCTAGTGAGTGAGCTCAGGACCTGGTCACTGCACCCGTGAGCAAATAGAGACGCAACTGGGGATGGATGTGCACTCAGCAGCAAATTCTGCTCAGTACATTTTGTTCCAGGTTTGGGGAACTTCTTTTTAATCTAGAGAAAAAGTCTTAAAATTAATTTTTAAGTTAGCGCGTGCGCACACACAAACGCACACACATACACACTCACATACATACCCTTAGCAGGTCCCTCTGACATTTTCTTTACTCATACCTTGAGGTCACACCTACATTAAGACTGATGTTTGCACTGGAGACCCAAATAGGAGGAACATTTTATACTACCCTGAACTGACATCTGGAGGGCAAGATGACCAGAACACCCAATGCCAACATCTTTTTCCCAAAGAAGGTATATAAATAACGCACACATACACGCATGCACACACACACACATACACACACACACACAGATGTACAACATATTTAATCATTAAAGAAATGCTAATCAAAAGCACACTAGAAACCACTACATACCCACTCTGAGGGCTGTAATAATAACAACAACCACAACAATATAAGTAGAAAATGACGTATGTTGACAAGGATATGAAGAAATTAAAACCCTCATGTACTGTTCATGAGGATGAAAAATAGTGCAGCCACCATGGAAAAAAATATGAAGGCTCTTTCAAAAGCAAAACCTAGAATTGGCATGTGACCTATCAGCTCTCCTCTGGATCTATCTGAAGAACTGAAAATATTCTCTCTCTCTCTCTCTCTCTCTCTCTCTCTCTCTCTCTCTCTCTCTCATTCTCTCTCTCTCTCTGATAGTGGCACTATATACAATAGACAAACACCCACCAAGAGATGAGTGGAAGAAGATGCGGCATAGCCAAGTGGAGTATCACTTCACCAAAGAGAAGATACGGCACCAACACTCGCTACAGTGTGTTGAAAGAAGCCAGACAACAACCAGCTACAAACGGGATGGCTTTCTTTACACAAAATATCGTGCATGGGCAAATCCACAGGTTGAAATTACCCAGGGAAGAAGGCATGGGGGAAGGGGGAGGGACCGCTGAGAGGCAACAGGGTATCCTTTAGGAGAGGTGAAATATTCTAGAATTCGTGGCAATGGAGGACCAGTCTCGCGAATGTACTTAGTGGGACTGAATGATACATCTGAAATGATTCATGTTCAGTGTCAATTTTGCCCCAATAAAAATACTTCAGTGAAACAACAACAACAATTACTCATGGCTTAATGAACATTGTGAGACACATGTGGTTAAGACCTTGGGGGCACGAATAAAGATTCATCCCCCATTTGATGTGCTGGAGGGGACAGGTGTAGAAGTTTCCTGAAGTAAAAAGTGTGGAGGAGGATGAGCATCTAGAAGAGATGACAGCCTGGGTTGTTTCTGGGATGAATCATCTTGTAAGGTTGGTGAGACAGACAAGCTGGAGCTAGTACCATGGAGAAACAGACCCTATGAAACAAAACGCATTAGACACACATCCATAGAACCTGCCAGGTGCCAGGCCGCATCCTAACCTTCCCAAATGCTCTGACCCATGGCCCCCGCACCATGTCCCCACCACCATCTGTGACCCCTGGCGCACTGCCCCCACCACCACTGATGTCCCCACTACAACCCACTGTGCCACCACTACCCACGCCCTCCCACCAGTAACCCCTACCACCCACGCCCCCACCACTACCCACGCCCCCACCACTACCCACGCCCCCACCACTACCCACGCCCCCACCACTACCCACGCCCCCACCACTACCCACGCCCCCACTCCCCACTCATGCCCCCATCACCAGAATCCACGCCCCCACCACTACCCGTGCTCCCCCTACCACACAGTAAAGCAACTGTGAGAGAAAGGTGTTTGTGTATCTGCTCACTTGTACGGCACACATAGCCATGGGCATCTGCAAAAGGCAAGCCTGAAACTCCCTCCTTCCCCATGAATGCTGCTTTCTGTACTGTTCACATGTTCACAAACGGTGGGAGACTCTGCTCTGAAACTTTGCGTGATCGTTTGTGTTATTGGTATCCTTTGTGTTGCATTCAAAACAGTTTTCCTTTGACCGTTTTCACATGTGTGGCTGGTGTGCATGTATCTGAATGTTTCCATGTATGTGAGCGCGCGTGTACATGTGTGTAGGTGTGTGTATATTTGTGTATGTGTATGTATATGCAGAGGCCTGAAGGTTGGTGTTGGGAATCTTCCTCAATTGCTCTTTGACTTTATATACTGAGGCAGGTCTTTCAACCAAACTCAGAGCTTGCCAATATGGCTAATCTAGCCTTAATAATTAGCTTGGGGAATCCGACGGTTGTCCTCTGCTCTAACCACTGAACCACCCAGCCTCTGGTATGCACGACTTTAAGGAGACTTAAAAGATTGTTTTACTTTTTAATCATAGCTTAGAAACCACCTGAGATAGATGTAAACCCATACAGTCCAGACTTTTTGGACCATTAATTCAACAGAAGGCAACTTGGAAACCACCGTCCAGCAACACTATTTTATCATTTGGCTTTATTCAGTCCTGTTGCGTCAGTGTTCAAGTAGATTGCCATCTTCTTACAGCCCACATTTCTTTGTTGTTGTTACTATTTATTTACTTTACTTCCTGATCTTAGTTTCTCCTCCCTCCTCTCTTCCCATCCCCCCCCCCCGCCTCCATCCACTCCTCCTCTTTTTCTGTTCAGAAAGGGGCAGGCCTCCCGTGAATGGCAACAAAGTGTGTCGCATCAAGTCGCAGTAAGGCTAACCACCTCCCCTTGTATTAAAGATGGGCAAGGCAAACCGGTATGAGGAAAAGGGCCCCAAGAGCCAGTCATTAGGGACAGCCCCTGCTCCCATGGCTAGGAGCCCCACAAGTAGACCAAACTATACAACTGTCATATATATGTAGAGGGCCTAGGTCGGTCCCAAGCTGGCTTCCTGGTTGTTGGTTCAGACTCTGTGAGTTCCCATGAGCCAGGTTAGTTGTTTCTGTGGGTTTTCTTGTGACATACTTGACCCCTCTGGCTCCTACAATCCGTCCTTTTTCTCTTCAGCAGGATTCCCCGAGTTCGCTCTAATGTTTGGCTGTGGGTGTCTACTCTGTTTCTCTCAGTTACTGGATGAAGGCTTTCTGATGACAATTGGGAGAGCCACCAATCTGATCACAGGAGATGGCCAGTTCAGGCCATGTAGCTGCTATTGCTGGGAGTCTTAGCTGGGGTCATCCTTGCATTGGTTTCTACCAAGATGCTCTCCCCCTTTCCAGTCCTTTCTCTCAGCACTCTCCCCCTCCACCCACTTTCCAGCCCAATCCCTCAAGTTCCCATCTCTACCCACCCCACTCCACCCAGGAGATCCCTTCTATTTCCCCTTCCCAGGGAGATCCTTGGGCCCTCCTCTCTGAGCTGCAGAGAGGTTAGGTAACCTCTTCTTCATGTTATAGTGTATTGGTCAATCAAGTGTGATGGTATATTTTGTTAATGTGATTGGATTGAGAAATGCCTAGGAGATTTATTTATAAACTCCTCCTCTGGGTGTGTGTTTGAGGATGTCTACAGAGAGAGAGTCAACTATGGGAGGAAGATCCTCTCTGAATATGGTGACCTCATTCCCTATGTAAGGATCCCTGATCTAGTACAAAGGAACAAAGAAGAAAACATCCTATCTGTTTCCTGGCCTCCTTCAGATGCTATGTCTTGCCATACCCTACATTCCAGTTATAATGAACTGAACCCTCAAAACTCTGGGCCCAAAGAAGCCTTTCCTCCTGTACGTTGTCTTGTTCAGATATTTTATCACGGCAATGGAAGTCGGATTAACACGAGAGGCTTATTGTCTGTCTTGTCTTCAGAAAGAATGGCTGCATATTGAGCGAGATGAATGACCAGTTGCCCGGCTCCTTATGCAATTCTGTAATGTCTCCTTATGAGCAATTACATTGGGACCTTTGTAACTGCTAGAAAATCCATCCTCGCTCTCCTGCATTAGCCATTCCATCTTTCTGTAGGCTGGAAAGGTAGCTCAGTTTAGAGAATGCATGACTAGCCTGCCAAAAACCCTGTGTTTGATCCCCAGCACTGCAGAAAGGGGTGCAGTCATACATGCTTGTAACTTTTTTGTCTTTATTTTTGAGATTGCATTTTAATTACAACTTTTCACTCTTCCCTTTCTTCCCTCCAAATGCTCCTATACCCCTCCCCCCTCCCCATTCACCTTCAAATTCAAGGCCTCTTTTGTCATCATTGGTTATTGCATACGTATATGGATATCTATGTACATATTTATTCCCAAATATAACCTGTTGAATTCATATAATGTTACTCCTGTGTATATTTTCAGGGCTGATTGTTTAACACTGGGCAATCAGTTGGTGTACTCTTTCCTGGGGAAGATCAGCTCTCCACCTACCTGCCTGTAATCTTAGTACTCGGGAGGTGGAAGCAGAAAGATCAGAAATTCAAGGTCATCTTGACTGTATAAGGAGTTCCAGGTCAGCCTGGGCTAGAGACCCTGACTCAAAAACAAACAAGGACAAATAGAATCTCATTTCATGCTATTTTCCTGTTTCCCAAGCATTGCAAAAATTCACGGTGTTTTTATATTCCCATACCCATTCCTTCCTGTTAATAACATCTTATATTAATGCAGTACATTTGCCACAATGGGGCAGTCTGTGTTGATATATTAATATTGAGAAAAATCTATCTTATATGCCTAATCCTTTAATTCCTACCTGTCGTCTTATATTTCCTGTTCAGGTCCCATCCAGGAGGCCAGTTAGCCGAGACGTCTCTGGCTTACCTTTGCTGAGATGGCCCTCAGACTTCCCTTATTTTGGATGACTTTGGCAGCACGAAGGGATAGATAGCATCAGGGCACCTTGTGGATTATCTTACTCTTGGCCTTTTCTTCCTGAGGAGATGAACTGCCTTTCATATCGTATCATTCTTCCCACATGATTGGTCACTTTTGATGTTAACCACGTGTCCTGAATGAGCAATGTGTGTCAGCCTTTGCCACCGTGAAGCTGGTGGCTCTTTTCCCATTTCACCCCACGGAAGGCAGTCAGGAAGCACAGTCAACCTTGCCTAAGTATGTTCTGACGTCTTGAGCTCTGTGTCATGAGAGCAGTGGTCCTCAACCTTCCTAACGCTGCAATCCTTCAATACTGTTCCTCATGCTGTGGTGACCCCAACCATAAAATTATTTCATTGCTACCTCATAACTGCAATTGTGCTACAGTTATGAATCATAATGCAAACATCTATGTTTTCTGATGGTCTCAGGTTACCCCTGTGAAAGGGTCGTGACCCCACAGGGTGATAGCTCCTCATTTAGCTTTCCCTATCCTGTACTGGTTGTCTGTGTTGCTCTTGTTGCTGTGCCTGCGTGTCTGGTAAGAAGCAACGTAGGGATGTTTCTTGGTTTCTTTCTGTTGCTATGGCAAACTCCTCTGACAGCAGCAGCTTGAAGGAGAAGTTTATTTTAGCCACAGTTCAAGCTTACAAACCCTTCACAAGAGCAGGAACTTTAAGCCGCTGGTCACATCACACCCTTGGACCAGAAACTGGGAGGGCTGCATTCAGGGTAGCACCCAACTTGCTTTCTCCATATTCTACAGTCCAGGACCCTCTTGCCCAGGGAATGGCGTGGCCTCCAATTCAGATATGTCTTCCCACATTATTAGTATAATTAAGACAATCTCCCGTAAGCAGGTGCATAGGCCCATTTCCCTGGTGATTCTAGACTCTGTCAAGTTGAGATTTAACACTCAGCAGGCCAGGAAAGAAGTCTTTATTTCAGCTTGTAGTTCAAGGGGCCACAGTCCATCTTAGCAGGACAGGTAAGGCAGCAGCTGGTTGTGTTGCATCCAGTCAGGAAATAGACATGCTGGCGCATGCTGGCGCTGCTAGCTTTTTCTTCCTCATGCAGACTGGGTCCCCAGCCTGTGGGGGCTGCCCCTCCTCCCACACACACCCAGCAGCTTGACTGTGGTAATTCCAGATCCTGCCAATCTGCGATCAATATTAACCGTCACCCTTCCCTTCTCTTCACAATGGTCCATGTAAACGAGGATGAGCTACCGAGGAGGACTGTTCCTTTTCCTTCAGGCAAGTCTTCTCCACAGTGACACCACTGAGACTTTTGAACAGGTGAGCCACTGTCACAGGGCCACCTGTACTTTGCTCAGCATCCTGTATCCATGGTCCCCGTATACCATGAGCCTGAAGCAACTTCTGTTAATGACGGCAGCTCAAAGTGTCTCTAGACATTTCCAGGTGTCCTCTGGAGTGGTGTGTGTGTGTGTGTGTGTGTGTGTGTGTGTGTGTGTGTGGCGGGGGATTTCTTCTACCTCCGTGCTGGTTGAGAACTACTACCTTATTGGTAACCATAGTACTTTGAAATTCTTAAAAAAAAAACCACACATCTAGAGTAGGTTAAAATATTTTTATTTTAAACACGAAATTATTATACCACAGTAAGAATGCCCCTATTCATGAGTTAACCTTGACATATAATGCAGGAAGTATTTTCTGTTAATTTTAAATCAAAGTGCTGCCCAAATTGAGCGACACAACCCACAGAGTGAATGGCTATTCTCTGTGCATGCAAACTCCACAGAATAAAAACGTAGCATGAATGTCTCTACCTGGAGTTGTACAAGATAGCAGCTGAAACATTCCTGTGCATCTCTTTCTTTGTATCAGTCAGGATGGGCAATGTCATGCCATGGTAACAAATAACCCTTATGTCTCAGTAGATAAAGATATGACCAACTTACTTCCCATTCATGTCCCATGTCCTGCGGGGAGAGATGACACTGCTCTCTGATTACTGGGAACTCCATGATGGCATGCTGCCATCTTCATGGCAGAGTGGAGTGACTGCTGCTGACCCTCATGGATGCAAACGTTTCCCAAGCAGGGTTCATCACACTCTCATACGCTTCATTGGCCAAAGGAGGACACAAAGTCATAGTAGCTACTATCATGAGGAAGGCGAGGGACAATCCCTTGGGTACCTAAGAGGAGGCAAATCAGAATACCTTTGGGCAGCTCTAAAGAGTACTGCAGCTTTGAAAGCCAACAAGTAAGCTGTTACTAAAGAATACAGATGCTTCTATCTCAGGGAACCCCTTCCTATCTGATGATAGAGCTTTAGAAATATTTGTTGACTAAAATGCGTATCTCAGAATACCCTTAATTTGTGACTGGAGAGATGGATTAGTGGGATAAAAGAGTGTACTGCTCTTCCAGAGGACTGGAATTCTGTTCCCAACACCCACCTTGGGCAGTTCACAATTGCCAGCTACGGTCAATCTGATGCCCTCTTCTGGCCTCTGCAATTACCCATGCTCACAATGACATATACACATACACATCAATAAAAACAAATCTTGAAAAAAGGAATACACAAAGTTTTCAGAGAAAGGGAGGAACAAGAATAGTCACCTGTAAAAAAACAACAACAAAAAAAAAACAACAAAAAAACTACCAAAAAAACCCCAAAACAAAACAAAACAAAACAAAAAGAATAGTCACTTGTACAGACAATGCTCGAGCCGGGTCTAAACCAAGAAACAGGGTTGGGCTGCATCTGGACCATGCTTTCCCAATCATGCCCTTTCCCATAGCCTGATGTCTTTGGTGATGGGTGCATTTGTGCTTAGGTACATTTGCTTTATGGGCACCTTCCCTGGGGACCCTCTGTGAACACAGGTGCTGGGTGTTCAGAAGGTCACAGTTTGGGACTTGGTCACATGAACACCTTTAGCTGAAGCGGAGCAGTGGAATATTTGTCTCCTGGGAATGGTGAGATTCTCTCTTCTCACCCAGGAGGCTTCCAAGGCTAATGCTGTTTGTGATGATTTGATGTCCATTCATGTGGTAACTTTATATTTGTTAATTGCCTGTGAGTCAACAACTCTACAAGGAGAAAGCAGTTTACTCCCTGGCCTGCATGCTTTCAAGTTTATTTGTTTCAAGAAGGAGCAGCCCGGAGAAGCCTCTTCAAAGTCTTCCACCTCCAGAAGGGAAACCCATGCGTGTCCTCATCACTGATGTACATAACAAGCAAGAACGCCGAGACAGAATGGCTCTAGCGAGGAGCCAATGGGGAACGCTGATGTGAGAGGAGGCGAGTGAGGGCACGTCGAGGTGTTTGTTCAGAGTGAAGTGTGAGTACTCATAAATCTGTGAAGTCGGTGGGGCAGGAACATAATTAGGGATCTTGATAAGTTAAGACCAACTATCAGAAAACAAAAGCACAATATGTAAGCGTCAAGCAAGCAATGAGTTTGGCTAATCCATTGGAAGACAGGAGAAGAGAAGAAAGTCACAAAAGTTTAACAGATGGCAAAAAAAAAAAGAGAGTAAAACAAAAGAGCAGAAATAAATCCTGAAGTAACTGTAATTATAATATATTTACATCACCATCGAGACAGGAGAACCCAGATGGGATACAGAAGATAAGAACCAGCAACATCTTGTTAGAAAGATAAGAGTGACGGTAGATAAGAATTCCACTGGGATATTAACAAAAGGACAAAAAATACATAGCAGGCAAACTTGAACCAAAGGAAGCTGGAATAGCAATATTCTTATCTGATAAAATCAAATCAAAACTCACATAGGGTTAAAGAGCTGTGTCCCATACATAGCAATGTAATAATAATGTCTAGTCATGACAAACACAAAGATACTTGATAACTCCAGTTCCAAGGGATCCAATGCCCTCTTCTACCATCTGAAGGCACCAGGGGCACAGCATACACGCAGACAAATCACTCATATATACAAGATAAAAGTAAATGCATTAAAAAACAGACAACTCTGGGACATCCAAATGGTGAAAACTTTAGAAGTCGTTCTGTAAAACCTGTTGCTGATTCCGAGTTCTGTTAGGGGCAGTCAGATAAAGGCATCTTGGAAATATTAGCTACATACATCACACCTACCTAGCTACATACATAGATACATATACATGTGAAAGGAATAGATGATCCTAGACAGTCCAGCCTAGAAAAGAAAAGATGGTCTAACCCCAGAGAACGTATTACTATTAATTCAAAAAGAAAAAGTCAGCAGATTGTCTTAGGAGAAGTTTGAAAATGGAGCTAGGGCAACAGTAGTTAGTAAAGTGTTCAATATACAAATATGAAGACCTGTGTTTGTATCCCCAGCACCCAAATAAACATGGGGAACACTTCTTTAATGCCAGCAAGCTTGGGAGGCAGAGACTGGAGGTTTAATGCCAGCAAGCTTGGGAGGCAGAGACTGGAGGGTCCCTGTACCTACCAGCTAGGCAGCCTAACCAAACCAGTGAACTCTGGGATTAGGGAGAGACCCTCCTTCAAATAATAAGATGGAGGCAGATTGGAGAGATCTCCCAATGTTGATCTCTTTCCTCCACATGCATGCACACACATACAAACACACAGGTCATCCACAGGTACATATACACACATATAAAACACACATATACTACACACTCACAAGAAGATGTTTGAAAAGCATTTTGTAAAGTTTGATGCCAACTTCGCAAAATAAAATCTTATAGAAATTCATGTCCTTCTAATGGGGTAAAGATGAAGATTTATGTCCCCAGCTTACAGCAGACAAGAAGAATTTGGCTTTGGACTAGTTTCCCTTAAGAAACATATGTTGCTGCCGCCATTGCCGCCACTGCGAACATGTTTAAGAAGGGCCTGGTCAGCTCCGTGGGATGAAAGCAAAATAAACAATGACGGTTTGGTGATTGAGAGGGGGGCATTTGCTGATGCCGTGACATAAACACAGACCTGGCTTAATCAACAGAAGATTGGCACAAGGAGCTCAGGGAATTTGCAGGAGACAGCCCAACTCTGAAAACCCAGTCGCATCTCCCAACACCACCAGAGAAAGCAGAAACCACAGTGTAAAACACGGCGCCATAGTGATGGCAAGAAAACTTCAAACACTGTCGAGGCTTCACAGAGGGTCCTTGCTGCTATGCCTCCGTGAGGAGAGGATTTTAAGAAAACAGCAGCAAGCTGAGAGCCACTCCATGCTTGTGAAAGGGAGGCTTTGGCATTTAAAAAAATTTAATTAGCTTCAAAACAAATTCACAATTTTGGTGGATTAAAAAAAAACAACAGTGGATACCTTTGGAAGAACATGGAAAAGTTAGTCAATATACAAAAAGTATAGGTTCAGGAATAGCTCTATTACCTTGACATAAGGTGGGAAAAAAAATCAACCTTCCACTCCCAGAACCCAGATCTGTACTAAAACAGTACAGAACTACAGAAAGAAAAAAGATATCTTGTTATAAAACCAGAAATAAGCCCATGGAACAGAAACAACTGAGAGACTTAGTCTTTAAATAACTTGATCAAAGGTCAACGGATAATGGGGAGGGGGGGATGACTTAACTGAAAGTGTTGAGAAGATGGACCCACTCACTATAGAGAGGAGAAGAAACCCAAGCCATGGCTTACACCATGTACGAAGTGACCTTGGATGGATGGAAAATCAGTCTGGAACGCCAAGAGGGAAGAGCGGACCTGGAGCTAAGACTGGCTTCTTTAGCAGAACACCAGGTGACCTAAACCTGCTGGCCTGGTGACGTAGATAAATCAGTGAACTCCAGGATTAGAGACCCTCTCCCCCCAAATAAGGGGGAGACAATTGAAGACATCTCTCAATGCTGACCTCTTCCCTCTACGTGCAAACAGTGACTGACGGTTGTGATATACATACTACAGCTGTTTGTAAAAAGACAGTCTGGAGAGATAGTAAAGTGTTCACTGTACAGGTATGAGGACTTGAACTCCTGTCCCAGAGCCCACATAAAAAAAAACAGGTATGGGACAAACTTGCAATGCCAGGACTGAGGCAGAAACAGGCAGACCCCTGGGGCTTGCTGGACAGCCAGCCTACTCAATCAGGATGCCTTCGGCCAGCATGCTTTCACACACTGACACAAGCACACACGAACATACAAATGGCAATGAAAATAAAGTTATCACATAGCTGAGGGCCTGGGGAAGCACTTGGCAATTTCCTGGGCCAGTGTAAGATCTGAGAATAAAGCAGGCCTGTCAACCCAGTGTTCAGAAAGCTGAGGCAGGGGGACAGCAAGTAGAAACAAGTCTGGGCTGTATAGTAAAACCTGCTTCACTGAAAACAAAAACACCAACAACCAACAATCATACTCCCAGATGAAAGCCATCAAAGACCAAATAACTAGTATGCTAAGGATTCTGCCAGAAGTCGATAAAAAGAAACGGCTTCTAGACAATTACGGACAAACGCTATGGATAACAGCTCACAGGAGAGAAATGTGAACGGCCACACACCCAATGACGAGGTTCCCAAACTCAGCAATGTTCAGAGAGGGTCAAATTAAACAGGAACGAGAAAAAATTCTCTACATACTTCAACTGACAAAATTATATCTAATTTCTATCCAGGGGGCCGGCGGTGTGTTTGGCTAACAGGAGCCTTTTGTACTTTGTGGGGGGAAGGAATTGATTCAGCATCAAGGGGGAATAACTGGGCCAGGGTTATCTAAGAACCCTGCTTGTGTACAATCTCAGAAGAGCCTTTGGTTTAAAGGAGAGCACGGATGCAAATGCTTGCTGCCTACCACCTGTGCTATGAAGAAATGGAGTCATGTGTTTCCATCAGAGAGAACATGGTTAAATAAGCCATTGATGGAGTCGGGGAGATGGCTCAGCAAGTAAGAGGGCTTGCCACCAAACTTGAGTTTGCTGCTCGGGACCCATGAGGTAGAAGGAGGAAACTGGTTCATGAAGATGAATGTGGAAGAGGGGAGAATGTGGACCTATGGGTAAGGCACTAGCCGCAGGAGCATAAGGACCTGGATTTGGGCTCCCAGGATCTATTTAAAGATGGTCCTGCTGTAGAAGGTGGCTGTAGTCAGCCTTTGGCAAGATGGGAGGTGGAGGCTGGAAAACCTCCAGGAGCTCATGGGCCTGCTAGCCTGGCACATGCAGCACTGAGCCAAAGACCCTGGCTCAAACGGAAGGCGAGGACCGCCCCCCAAGGTTGTTCTTTGACCTCCAGATGTGGACTGTGGCACGCATATGCCTGTACATAGACATAGGCACAGAGAGATAACAAAATTAGGAAATTAAGAGAAAAAAAAATAGAGTTTCAGTTCAAGGCCACCAATGTAAATTAGAATATAAGCATATCCACAAAATCATGTTTTTATGGGAATGCCTACAAATTTCAGGCTCTATATTAAGTGTGTTAGGCCTGTGTGGATTGTGAGGGGCAAGGAGGTCAATCCGATCGCCTGCCTGATGATGGCATTGGGCCATGAATGAGCCCAGGAATAGGCTAAATCCCCTGCCTCTGGAATCCTCAACATCAGGCAGAACACAGCTTCTACAGTCTGTCCATACACATTCCAGTGTTTGCCACCAAACACGAACAACTTGCACCAAGAGGTTTCTAAACTTTGGAGTTCCTGTTGAAACAAAGCATTCTGTTTCTGGCTGCTGCAACTCGGAGGAAGCGGGCTGTCTGTGTCCTTCACAGGAAGGAGTCCAGGCTGGTGCTCGTCACCTGCTCCGAACACCTGGCTTTGCTCGGCCCTCCCATTGTAGCCTACAGGAAAATTCCAGGGACAAGGTCTGTTTTCAGAATCAGGGCTTCCGAGCCCGCACCCCCACCCCCACCTGTGTGGTGCCTGCGCTGACTGCTAACTCTGATTGATGCTTTGCTTCCCGTTGGGCTGATCAATTATGGTAGCAACTTTATGGGCTGATATCTGACCCCCTGGCAATCCCAGCTGGCAAATATAGGTTGTCACAGGTAACCAGCTCCACAGACAATGTCCAGGGTTTGCAGGTAATAACTTCTGAAGATTTATTCTTTTTCATTAAGAGTCTGTTAGATCCCTTAAATTAGATTTTATTTTTTAGCACAGTATAAAGTAGATTATATGAATTCCAGAGACTTTGTCTTCAGAAGGATAAACCTCTCCTAAATTAAAAAAAAAATTGCTTGTGCCTACGATGAGCTAGCTCATTTAATGTCTGCCGCTAGTGTAGACACAGCTTCTTGGTGGATTGGCTTTGTTTTCCTATAATTCTGGGATGTAATGCCCATCCCCTCCCCACCACGCAATGTGGTCCCTGGAGGGGGAGCTTTTACTTTACTGCAACCCTATGCTCTCCACGCTGCAGAGCTCAGTTCCAGTTAAGACTTGGTCCCGTGAAGACACTACATCTGGAAAACATCCTTTCTTCCATAAATGTTCATGAACTCAAAGCCTATTAACCGTTCCCCAAGCAGTCTTTATTTCCCTCCCTCATCAATTTCTGTTATATCAACATGTCTAACCATAACACTACTGTGGAAGGTTGTAATTCTAGGTCCTGGGCAGACTTCCTGATTGCTCACCTCACCACCGTTGCGGGTGCCTGTGGAACTTGTTGTCATGGGGCCGAGTGTCTCGGAAGAACCCAGCATTCTTCCTGTGGGTTTGGAGCTGCTTCCGCCTCTGCTGTGCCAAGTGTGTAGTAGATGTGGTTGCTCAGCAAGTTGCTGCTTCCCAAAATAGCTGAAATAGACCATGAAGGTAAAATGCTCCCTCTAGCAAGAACTTAAAGCTTTGTGACGTCTCAAGGGCCAAGGAGGTCAGAGGGCGTGGTGGAGCAAACCTGTGTGCTCTCCCGACCTTTGCTAGACTCCTTACAGAATCTTGAGAGTTCCTAGTCCCCTTAGCATAAGGCCATTTTTTGAGTCTAATCATATTTACAAAATGAATGTCTGTGTTGGAAGGACAACTTTTCTTCTAATTAGTTGAACGGCCTTGAAGAGATGAATCCATTTACCTAAGATAAAGTTCCTCCACCGGAGGCTTCTTCTTACCCACTAAGTGTTGGTGAAGTAGGTTCTCAGTGTGAGGTGCCCTTTATAGGCGCAGGGAATAGTGCTGTCGATAAGAGGGGCAAGGTCAAGTCCACAGTGAAACATGCAATCTCTATGCAATTTTAAAGTAAATTGAAAAGCTGAATATAAATGTGGCGCAGTAACATAGAACGCTCTGTAGAGGAGTTATAAAATTTACTCGATAAATGGTACCAAGCTCAGTCGTGGGAAATCTAGAGTTCTGTACTTCCTGGCATATAGCATGCCCAGAGAATAAAGGGCTGTGACCTTGGAAGGGGGATACCAGCAAACCTGAAGAAGATATTAGGAGAAAAGTACATGTGGGCGTTGATATCCCGAGGAAGAGACTGGGTACTGAAGTGGAGGTAGGCACAACTCCACGTCTGAAGCTCAGACTTCTCTTTGGGGCCTCCCCTCCCGCCCTACACATATCACTCTATGTAGAAAGAACATGGAGTTCACTGGTCCCAACAGGGGCCTTAGCAGCGTCTCTCTGTCCGTGAGCACACTTGGGCCCAGCCCTGTAGGCGAGGAGAGAAGGAACATTCCGAGCCAGGTCTCTTCCTTCTGTATTTTGTCTCCCCACATTGACTTGTTTAGAATCTTGGGTAGCCCACTCCCTCTGCTCCAGCCTCTGCTTCCTGGGCCTGCCGTAGTAAATACTGGTGGCTGCTCCAATGAAAGCATTTGCTTCTAAAGTCACGGTAGTTCTTCTCCCTTCTCCACCATCACGGTCCTCATGCTCCGGAAACGGAAGAAACCACTCTGAGGGTGAGGAATCAACCAGGGCTGGCCTTTCTCTAAGGCTTCAGATTTGTCTGTCCCAGGGCTTGGCTTTCTCCCTGCGTTATACGGAAGCTTGGCTCGGCGCTCCTGCTGCAGAAACCACACGGTATGTAGCCACTTGACGGACGGAGACTATCTCTGGTGCTAGACTCTGCGGTCCGTTTTGGAAGAGACTGTGAGCTGTGATTGAAAGGCACATGGAAGAAAGGAAAATCTAAGCGGTGTGGCTGAACAAGTCAGCAGAAATCAAGCCCGAATTTGTGAACGACTTAGTAGCACGAAAGCCAAGTGATTGGAAATAAATCAAAATGACTGAACACATTTTCACTTTATCCTTGTTTAAATATTTGTTACATCCATTGCAGTACAGTGGATTATTGACCTTTTCCAGGGGACGTTGATTCTCGGGCTGCCGGCTTTTGTTTCCCTAAAGCAAGTAATCGCTTGAACTCCCTGGCACCGCCTTTGGCTACGGTGCTTGCAGGGTAGCAATGTTGGGGAGACTAATGCGTTCCGCAGCGGCCGATGGGGCCTAAGCTGGCCAGCTAGCTCTGTGAGCCTCGAAAGCCAGGCAGGCCAATACAAACACACAGATTCTCCTGAACTCGTTAAAAGGGGTTTGGTTGGTTTAGAGTGAATTCCAGTGATTGTTCTGGAAAGCACAGCCAGGTCTCACAGCTCCGCTCAGCTCTCTCACAATACACTGGAAGCAAGCATGCCCTTTCAAAGAGAAACAAAACCTAGCGTTGACTTCCTGCAGGAATTTGATAGGATGTGGATTTGAAAACATTAGGGCATGAAGCTTTCAGGTTGGGGTATGTTGACATGGACCTGGGGTACGAACAAGGTAAATTCATTAGCTAGATTGTGTTTCAAGCCGGAAGGATGGCTGCCACGCACACGGTCTAACAGCTCCATAGCCTCCAGCCACGCAGACTCCTTGATGCAGCTGTGTCAGAATCCAAGTCAAGTCGGGGCACGACTGACCCCTCCATATCTAATAGAATGTCAGCTCCTAGTTAGTTTATCCTCGCGGGCTTCTTTCTTTCTTTCTTTTTTTAAACAGTGTTTGCTGACACACAGCCTTCATTAAGCCCCCACAGACGCAGATAATAGCAGGAAACTCTGCCCAGATAAACCCAATATGGGGAGAACGAGACTCAGTCAATTAAATCATTAACAGATATTTGAAATGCCTTTATAATGGGGCTCCCCTGTAGCCCGCACACAAAAATAAAAGAACACATCTTATCTCGCTCCTCGCTTCATGTTGGGGCCAAAAGATTCTCTCTTGAACTCCCTGTGTTTATAGATGGCAAGGACGAGGTTTATTTGAACTGGCTTTGTTTTGAGTTTGTGTGGGTTTTTCCTCTCTAGTGCACAGCCTTTGAGTGTCTGCATCTCTGGGCCTGGTTTCTCCTTTCTGTAGCCACACCAGAGTTTATCAGCGCTCATTTCTGGATAGCGTTAATGCCGCAGTCACTTCCTGTCTGCAAAACAATCCGAACATTCACCAGAGTTCTGGGGGTTACAGGCCATGTGGGGAATTTTACCTGAAATGGCTGAAATAAAATAAAATAAAAACAACTCCACGATGTTCATGCTGTTTGGAGAGCAACAGTCTTGTAAGTTAAACACATACCCATCCAACACATAGGAAGGAAAAAAAACGACCCTGTGGTCTGAACAAGGGCAGCTAGCTGTTGAGAGGCAAGCCCGGCATCTTCTCTGCCTTTGTCTAGGGATAGTGGGGCAGTCAGCCCCACGGGAAGGGGTCAGCCAGGTCAGTGGTCCTCTCGCTTGTTTCAAGTGTCAGAACATTGAGAGGGCTCATGGTGTATACTGCTGTCCTAGCTGCAGAACTCCTGATTGGGTTGAGCATGGGTAGGGAGAGCCCTGGGAATGTATATTCAACAGATTCCTGGGTGATTCTGCTGCATGCAGGCCCTGGGAAAGCATCCTCAGCACCAGTGACAGAGGATGAGAAACACGAGGGGCTTTGTCAGCTGAGAAAAGGGAAGAGGGATCAAAGTTGGCATGCTTTATTTCTCTTGTCCCATTTAAGAGAGAAAACATCTTAAGAACAATTCAGTAGTTATTCCCCCCCCCCATTTACCCATTTGTGGTTTCTGTTACCTGAGTTCATGATCTGAAAAGATGAAATGAAAGTTCTAGAAGCGCTCTGTGAGCTTGTAAATCGCACGTCCTTCTGAGTCCCATGATGAAATCTCACAGTATCCCTCTCCGTGCCCAGGACGCACATCCTCCCATTGTGTAGTGTGTCCATGCCTCATACACTGCTGCCCCATGAGTCACCTAAAAGCTGCCTGGGATATCAGATCAGCTGTCACGGTGTCATAGTGCTGTGCGTTCGGGCCACTCTCATTTTTTAGGAAGCACAAAGCAGTGTGGGTACGTTGGGAAAGAAGCCATAAAGGGGTTCTGTTATGAGGAAAGGGGGAAAACTATACGTAGAAGTTGCTGAGGTCTGTAGCACCATGAGAGAGGGGGGCTAGATACATATAACTTCTATTATTGTTTATTGTAGTAATTGATTAATTTTGTTACTGGCTACTGTTACTAATCCCTTAGAGCACATAATTTGCAAATTAAACTATACAAAGGAAAAACAGATTATAGGTAGGATTGGCACTGTGTGCGGGTTCAGCCATTTACTGTGTATCTTAGACTGTATTCAGAGGGATAGCAGAAAGCTAGCTAAATTTTGTTGTCTTAAATGAGAACCCAGGCATCCCAAGACTTATAGAATAGAAAAGGAAATTACCATACAAGTGAATTCCCTTGGCTTCTTGGACCTTGTGCTGCAAGAGGAGTCTTATTCCCTGGAGCAGAATTCTCTAGAAGTAAATAGAACCTAAGTAAGGGAGAGGCCACTGTTGTGCTTGCTTGAGGCATCTTGCTCTAGGACCTGGTGTTGGTGTTGCCTCATTTTCTCTATCTCTTTTCCGTGGGGGCAGGGGAGGTTGGGAAACGCTGAGGACTTGAACCTTGGGCCTCTCAACATAGGCAGGAAACTCCCCCTGGCTACCGCTGCAGCCCTCTGCTTCATTCTCTCCCGAGTCTGTGACTTCACATCCCAGCTTCTCTGTGCTTCTTTCTCCTGCTTCGTTCCACACCTCCCTCCTCAGAAGAAATCGCTCGTGTTCTGCAGACCAGCTGACTTTCTAGGATACATTCTCACAGCCCATTCTTACAATTTACCTATCTTCTAGTTAGCGAGTTTTGTTTTTTGCTTTTTATCTTTCTCTCATCTATTACATCCTGACCACAGTTTCCCCTCCTTCGCCTCCCCTCATTCTCTCTCTCTGTCTCATCCACGCTCCCTCTCTGCTGTCCCTCAGTAAAGAGCAGGCCTCCCAGGGATATCAACCAAACATGACATTTTTTTTAAAATGTCTGACAGTATATAGATTTAATATCTGGCTTCATTTATAGACGCCGTCACCAGGATCTTTTGCTATCCCTCAAACACACTTTAAATACAAATCTGTCCAGGTTGCACAAAACAAACCAGTGTCTTGGAGTATCAATCCTCGGTCATTAAAAACTGCTTCTGAATTGCATTTATGATCAAGGCAAAATCTTACCAGGATTTGTTTCTAAATGGGAAGATGAGAGGCAAGGCCACGCACAATGGAGAAAGTGACAGAGTGCCTATCACTTCCCAACCATCTTTCTAAACCTGGAATGGGGAGCAACTGGGGACCACCAGACGCAGGGGGTGTGCTCAGCGGCTTCCCAAACTGGAGTCTGTCCCCATGAATTATTCTTTTGGAGAAGTTTGAAAAGAATTTATAGAATGTAAATTATTCAGCATCTCTAACAATCCGAAACATTGGAGCAAGAGTCGGGAAAGCATATTCTGAAGTTTCAGTTGAATATTGGATCCGGCTATAGATAAAATTGCAGGTGTTCCGGCCCGAGGCTTAGAAGTTGGGAAGGGAGGGGAGAATCAGATTAGCTCGGGGGAAGCTTTTCCTGTGTGTCCTCTTTTGCTGTGGTGAAACTCTCACCAAAATCAACTCGGGGAGGAAACAGCTGATTTCATTTTGCAATTCCAGGTTACAGTTTGTCATTGAGGGAAGTCGGGGCAGAAACTTACGGTAGGAACTTGGAGGCAGGAACTGAAAGAATCCGTGGAGGAATGCTGCCCACTGGCTCGCTTTTCAGGGCTTGCTCAGCTTGCCTGCCCCAACTCTGCACCTGCCCAGGAGGTGGCATCTGTCACAGTGGTCTGGACCCTCTAACATCAATCATCTCTCCAAAGAATGCCCCACAGACATGCCTCCAGGCCAATCTAATGGAGGCATTTTCTCTATTGAGGGTCCCTCTTCCCAGATGACTCTAGCTTGTGCCAAGGTGACGCGAAATTAACTGGTGGGAGAACAGAGAGAGGGAGGGAGGAAGAGAGACGGAGAGGTTGGGAGGGAGGGGAAAAGGCCTCAGTGACCAACCAGTGTAAAGAAGTTAGTGACTGACGTGGGCTTCCTTCTGCTATTCATCTTTGAACTTCCATTTTGTTTCTGCTTTCTTTCTGCTGTCCCCTTCCAGTCAGGGCTGGCACGCTCCAGCAGGCTTACCTTTCCTGTCTCTGCAGGAATCCACACGTGGCGATCCTCAGCTGTGGTTCCATTTACCTGTCTTAACCCACAATGCCACGAGTTCCCTGTGCTTTCATAAACACGCTCAAAAGGATAATTGTGGTTTCTCGGTGACAGGCGCTACGTGAGGTCACAGTTTAGTGGTCAGCCCAGCCGTACCTGAAGCTAAAATTAGCTAGTTTGTCCGCACGTATCCTTCCCAAACTGTTAGACTCCACCTTTTTCTGGCTGTTATAGCTCTCTCACTGTGGGGTGCACAGCTAGCTAGACCCCATCCTGAAGCCTGCTGGGAGACAGCTCCCATTGCCTTTGGGAGTTTGTCAAGCCAAAGCTGTGATGGACACCTCCTCTGTTGTTGACTTCAAGGAGCGTAGTTTGTCATGTTGCCGAATAGCAGCCCATTTCTTCACACAGGAGGGAAGGTATTTCTAAACTCTGTTCTTGCCTCTCTACCTGGTCCTTCTCTCTTACCTCTGCATTTTGCTGGAGGTAAATGCTCTGTCTCTGAGTGAGTCTTGCTGTGTAAACAGAAGAGAGACAGGAAGAAATGGACAGACCCTGAAGGATCTGGGAGTCATTAGGAAATAAGCAGTTTCCAACGCCACCCTTCAGATTCCAAAGAAGGTCACACAGGATCAAGGCCCTGAACTCAAAGACTATTCCAGAAGGACGCGTGAGCCTGGAGTACAGATTTCCCTGTCTGTCAGCAGCGCTCAAGTGGTTGAGGATCAGCCAGATCACAGAGCCCAGAAATAAAATCACAACAGACACAGCAGTGCTCACACACCGGCTCGTGTTCTTTCCATGTTATTTTGTCATTCCACCATAATTCACCAAGTGTAAGGTAATAGTCATTCCACGTGAATGTGACTTTTATCATTGATTTGTCTTTTCTAAGGCAGGTGACACTCTCTGACCTGTCTCTCGGTGACTACTTACTGAGAACGGAGTTCATAGGGTAGCCTGAAAGCACATGATGCTCCTGGGACTGAACTCAGTTTAGTGACAGGCTCCTTATTGACACAGAAAGCAGTGGATCTTGAGGGGATTTGAAGTTGCGTAGCTATGTTTCCCGTCAAGGGGTTTCCCTTAGCCGGAGCCGACTCTGGTAGCAGGAGGCCATCAGTCTCTTCCACTTTTATACAAGCGATAGCAACCAGGCTGGCAGCCAGTTGAGCAGGGATCTGTGTTGTATAAAGTTTCCAGATTCAGGAAAACATCTGTATGCAGACGCACACCACTGTGTATGGATAGATCCGCAACTGCCTCCTGCCCCAGCGTCATCTCTTCTGAAAGCAGAGCTTAAGACACGGTTTGCAGCCAGGCGGTGGTGGCGCACACCTTTAATCCCAGCACTCGGGAGGCAGAGGCAGGCGGATCTCTGTGAGTTCGAGACCAGCCTGGTCTACAAGAGCTAGTTCCAGGACAGGCTCCAAAACCACAGAGAAACCCTGTATCAAAACAACAACAACAAAAACAACAAAAAAAAAGACACGGTTTGCATGGAAATGCTTTATTTGAAAAATGGTCCCAGAAAAAGAGACAGTGATAGAAGGAACACAGAGGAGGGAGAGGCCAGCAGAGGGGCAGAGGGATTTGTCACTGAGCTGATCACCAGGCAGGTGACTGTGCTCCATCCCCAGAGAGCTCCCGGGAGCCTTAGGAAGGGGACATCGGGAGGGCATCTGCTGATGCGGATGACTAGACAGACCCACCAGCTCCCTCCTGCATCGGACCCCAACTCACGGACATTTTGGCTATCTGTGGATCAATTGCATCTCACACCAGGGCATCAGAGACGCTCCAGGGCAGGAGGTGAGAGGTCGGGGTTAGGTCAGGCTGCCCTTGAGTGAGGCCAGACCAAGCAGGCCTGTCAAAGGGGAGTCTGGAGGAGGCGTGTGACAGAAAAGATCTGAAGTTACCCGTGTACAGGAGTGTTTGACACTCCCCTCGCTCTAATGAATACCATCAGATGTACTTACTGTCACCGAAACAGCCTGCCTTCCCCGAGACTTCAAACTGACTGAACATAAACACCCTGCCACCTCGCCTGGTCTGGAAGAGATCCTGATTTTCTGGTGTGTGTCGGGGAGTCTCTGCATTCTGATGTTTCCGGTAAATTCCTACAGTTCTGTCCTTAATTTAGAAGATACTTCCTCAGCACTTTCTAAAAACTGACATATACTTTACATACAGTAAAATTACAGGTTTTCAAGGGTTTTGTTTCATTAGTTTTGACAAATGCATACCACTGCAGAACCCACACTCCAGCAAGGCACAGAGTAGGTTAACCACCCCAAGAGGTGTCCTGCCTGCTTCTTCTCAGGCAATCACCAATTCAGTGTCCTTCCCTCCCCCATCTCGCGAGCATGCGTGTGTGTGTGTGTGTGTGTGTGTGTGTGTGTGTGTGTATGTGTGTCTATTAATAGGGACACTAGTCTGATTTCTATCACCATATATTAATTTTCTAATGTGGAAGCTATGTCTAAATATACAGATGGAATGACCTGATACACACCGTTCTGTGTCTGGTTACATCCAGTATGATATTTCCCTTCAGCACTCAGCATTCTGTCTTAGAAACCCACATTCTCTCGTGCCCCTGCAATCTGAACCTTTCTGCTGCTGTGTGGTACTCTATTGTATGACCCTAGCCCAATTTACTTCCTTATTACTGCTGACTGACACTTGGGTGGTGTCCAGCTTGTGCCGGTCTGAATAAAGCTGCTATGAGCAAATCTTTGTTTTCCTGGAGATGCCTTCCCGTTTCCCTGTACCTGGGAAAGCGCTGGTCCTAGGAGGGATGGAGGCTCAGCCTATCCCTTATCTGAGAGGCTTGGGGCCAGCTGTGTTTCAGATTTGGGGGGGGGTTGGGGTTTTTGTTTGTTTGTTTGTTTTACCATTTGCACAGACTTTGGCTGAACACATCTAATCCAAAACAATTCTGAAACCCCAACTTCCAAATTTAAGTTTAAGAAAGGTAAACCTGTCTAATAAAACTGTTTCTAAACACCACACTCCGGCTGACAGGGTAGGAGAGTGCCACCAGTACATGGTCCCTCCAACACGCGGTGTCACCAAGTCTTTTCATTTCAGTCGTCCTGGCGGGTGTGCGGCCGTGTCCCAGTGTCGTTTCTACATGTGTTCTGATGGGGGCAGGGATTGTCAAGTGTCGGCTTACACTTCTCTCCACACTGTTTTTTTTTGGGGGGGGGACAAGGTCCCTCCTTGAACCTGGTGTTTACTGATCCAGCTAGGCGGCTGGCTAGCGAGCCCCAGAGATTCCCCTTGTCTCCCTCTTCACAGTGCTGAGGTAGAGGCTTGCACCACTAATCTGAACTTTTTCATGTGGGATGTAGGGGTGTGAACTTGGGTCCTCAATCTTGCATGGTAAACACTTTACTGACCGAGCATTCTACTCAGCCCCTTGTTTTAGTTTTAATTTCCATCTCCCCAGGGACTACTGATGACAATTGCACTTTCCTATACTTGTTGAACATATGGATATTTTCTTCGGTAAATGTCTGTTTAAATCTTTCGCTCCCATTTTTTATTGGGTTGTTTGTTTTTCTGCCATTGATTTGTAGGGATTCTTACGCATTCTAGAATCAAGCCTTCCCAGCTGTACGTGCGGCCAATGGTCTATTCACATCTGGGGCTTTCTTAGCTTCCTTATTCTGCAGTATCTAGCTAGCAACAAGCAAAAAGGTAAATATTTGAGTTTGCCCAACAATTATTCCCCTCTTTGATGTCCATGGCTTTCTGGGTCCTCTCTGATCTCTGCCTCCCCCAGGGTCATAAGGATGCATTTGCAAGCCTTTTCCCATGAGTTCTGTATTTTTATGAGACATATGCTGGATTGTTCTCTACAGCTAGTACAGTTTGAACTTCATACCGAGACAAGTTGGTAGTTGGTACTTTTATTACCTGTGAGCTCTGATGGAGGGCGGCCTCCCTGAATGATGAATTGTGAGGACCTTTAGAAGTCCCATGAAGCTTTGTTAATAGAAGACGGGTCCAGGAGTGGGAAAGGGGCCTTCAACATGCCCCTTGCATTTATTTTGGGTGATGATGTTGTTTGGCTAATTCCAGTCCGCATTTGCTTGTCACCGTATATAGGGTCCCTCTGCTGTGGAAACCTGACTTATGTTAAATGCCTGTGTTGACACTTCTCTTCTTAAATGAATGGTCTTTTCTTTAACTGGTGGCTGCTGACTTTGTGGGGGCTGCCAGGCCATTAAAATGATGTTTGTTTGAATTTGGCAGAATGAAAAGTTGGACTTGTATTTACATTTTTTTCTGGTTCCCGAGTCTGTTCTCACTGCTCACGCCTCTCACAATACTCTTTTGATTCCGTGAAGCAGCCATTATGAGAAGGATACAGCTCGGCAGAGGGCTGGAGCCTGCGCTGGGCTGCAGCGCACCACGACTCTTTGCAGAAGGCAAGCGATCGGGAGCGGTGTTTCTTCTGGTTTTGCTGCATAGATGGTTACTGAAAATCAACTAGCCATGTGCACCCAGAAAACAACTCAGATTTGAGGGAAAGCTCACTGGGTTCAGAGAGCTTGAAGCCTGACACTTAACTCTCAGCATGGCCTTCAACCTTGAGATGGGAAGTCCTAGGTGGCGTATCACCCGAGTAGGCTGAGCTACACCGCAAAGTGGTCAGTTCTAAGTCTTCTTAGTTTAGTCACCGTGCCTAATCTCCCCCTCGGGCACAACTTGTCTACTTCACTCTTGAGTCTTCCAAGCTGGTATTGTTCTCTAGAGCCCATCTTCCAGAAAGTCGCTCTGGGTGAGCACCCTTACTTTAATGATTGCTGTCTTCCCCGGGATCTGTAGCTCATACAGGAACACATGTGGAGGTGGAGGCAGCGCACCTCCTGTTGTTATCTGCCGCTCACACTACAGGTCCTGCAGGGGGTGCTGGGAAATGCCAGGGAAGTTCACGGATTGCTTCCTGGTTTTGATTTCCTTCCTGGTTTTACCTCATGGGTCTCTGTGCGAACGAACCATGATATTCAAATGAGGTTACATGTTAAAGAACATTGTGAGTTATGCTGTATGTAGCAGGATCGTATTGTTTCTGCAGTCCATCCAAGATGGGCTTATTCAGATAGAGTTGCTGTTTTTATATAATTCACTGTTTCTAATATTGTCTCTATCTGAAGTAAAAACAACTTCCAAGATCCTCCCCATTATCCCCCCACATGTGTGTGCGCGTGCGCACGTGTGAGTATGCACGTATGTATGCATATGTCCACATCAGAAGTCAACCTTGGAACTCATTTTAGTCACTTGCTACCATTATTTCTACCCACTGCTTACTCCCCTCATATATATATATATATATATAATTTGCTTTGAAAAAATATATGTATGTATAATTTGAAAAAAGTACAATTTATATTGTGATCAATCAATCTCTTACTTCCTTCTCTCTAACTCCTCCCAGCCCAGCCCCCCACCCCCGCGGGGGTGAGGGAATTCAGTTTTCTTCGAGGAAGTGGTAGGTTGCCTATACTTCAGTGGTTAGCCTTGCTTTTTGAAACAGGGCTTCTCAGTGAACTGGAAGTCCCCAGATAGCTGAGGCTAGTTGTTCCAGTGAGCCCCAGGGAACCTGCTGTCTCTGCCTCCCACCCCAGCGCTGACATCGCAAGCCACCACGCCTAGTTTTTTATATGGGTTCTGGGATTTAACCAAGGTCTTCCAGCTGGCATAGCAAGCATTTTACCAATGATGCTATCTCCCCAACCTTTCCCCTCCATCCCTTCCCCCTCCTCCTTCCCTCCCTCCCTCCCTCCTCCCACTCCTGCTCCTCTTCCCCCTCCTTCACCTCTTTCTCTTCCAAGACCAAGAGGCAAACAAGGTTCTACATGCTCTCTCTTTGGATTGGGCCTGGGCAAATGACTGTTTTAGACAGAGACTCTCTACATAGCATACACTTGCCATGTTTCTGAGCGGCTGACTGTGTGTACGAACATGCTCAGCTCAAACCACATGGGATGGGACCAACAGGATGGAGACCCATGGCGATGGGTGGAAGTTTTCGGGTGCAGATTTTAAGAGAAATACAGGGGCCTCGAGAGATGGGGGCTGGCTGCCACCAGGTCTTCCAGTGGAGCTTTGTTTGACCATAATTAAGACCCATCTTCAGAGTGATGTCGCTGGTGGTAAGCTGTGTGCTGAACTTCCCTCCCTTGCTCAGTCCTCCCCAGGACTTCCAGCAATCTGGCGTGTGATATTGATTTGTTTAGGAAAACCACTCCTCAGAAAGAGTACAAAGGCAGGCAGGCTTCAATGCAGCCCAGGCCAAATTATTATAATTCTGGAATGAGTGGAATCTGGTATAATGAAGCTTTATTTTGCTTTGCCTGGGAGGTTTCTGTGTAGTATTGGGAAAGGAAAAACAATATTTGTTTTATTTTTTAAAAAACATACAGCTTTCCTTGTGTTCAGAATTGGAGTCAGAAAATAAATCAATAGAAGAGGCTTGTGGCGCAATGAGGTTTCTGTTGTTAATTTGACTGTTTAATGCATTTTACTCTGAAAAACGGCCTTGCCTCCCCTGTTTGCCTCATTGGCTTTGGACTTAGAACTGCAAAGCCACTGTCTTTGTTAAGCATTTTCTCTTTGGTTCTTCTAAGGCTGTGAGCTATGGTGGTGTGCGCTCCAGCCCGGTCGAACAGCCTGATCAGCACAGCAGTGGTTACCTTCAGAGCACACCGTACTTGGAGTGCGTGCTCCTGGGCTGGGCAGACGAGGGGCTGTCAGTCATCTTCTCTCTTGGCATCTGCTTCTTTCTTTCATGTTAAGGGTCCTCTTTGCTACATTTGTGTAGTCTCCATGCGCTGTCAATCAAGATGCCCTGCTCCCTTTTGGCTCAACGGAGGAGCTCCTGACCACATGAGGCCAGTTGGAATGACCTCTCCCGGAAACCTGGCCTCAGACCTTGAGGATGGAAGCCATCTGTGTTGACTCTGTGTAGCGGTTGCCCATCAAGGAAGTTGGTCTCACTTCCTGCTTCCCAGACTCTTCCACCCTCGCGCCCACTGTGCCGCCAGCTTCTTCAGTTCTGTGGGCTCCGTTCTTCCCAGTCTTTTTACTGAGGATGGCTCTTGCTGGTTTCTGTTACCAGCAAGTATAATCCTGGCTCAACGTGGTATTAGACATACAGAATTTCAGATGAACGGAAGCTGAGAGTGATTCATTGTGCCTTCAAACGGAGATCTGAAAGGCTGGCCTCTCTCCACGCCACATTATTGTCCCATGTTTAAAGTGACCAAAGGAGCCATCAACTGAGGATTGAAAATATCCCCCTAGACTGTTTCCTGATCATGATATTTAAAATGTTAAGAGAACCTTCTTTATTAAAGATTTGTAAGCCCCGCCCTTCAACTGACCTAAAATCTTCCTAGGTACCTTAGGCCCAAAGTGCTTGAGACACTTAGACACTTAGTTTCCCCCAAATTTGTCTCCTAGGGACCAGAACAAGGGAGGGTGCAATGAAATGACCTTTGTGTTTGTCTTGTTCCACTTCCCGCCTGACATTCTTATTTTAAAAGGGCCATCTACTAGGACAATTTAAGGATGTGCTCTAGACATTTAAAAGTGTCTGTCATCTACCTGGCTACCCATTACGTTTGTCATTAAAATTGCATATTTTAAATGAGACAAAACAGCGAGAAAAATCAAAGCTGTTCATGGTACAAGCTACGTACCATCCCCCCGTCAAGAGTTCCCATTAACGTTTCGGCTTGGTTCCTTTCCCAGTGCATCTTAGCATGGCTTTACCAGGACTGCACATGGATTTTTAAACCTCACTCTGCACTTGAAAACATTACACAATAAGCCCCGGTTATGCAATGCAGCCTCCTCGGCCGTCTTCTGAGGGGCTGTCTCTTATTCTCCTGAGTGGCTATTCAGTGTTTTTCCGGCTGTTCTCCTGGACCTTCATACAGGTTGAGGAAATAGAAAAATAGTCTTCTACTCCCATTTCCTCTGGAAGCAAAGGTGCAGACAGTGCTAAGGCTGGTATTTGTGGGGGAGTTAACAAAGCATTTGTCAACCCTTTGCTTCATTTGCTACCAGACACAGGAGCACTCAAATCGGCATGCCCATCACAACATAAATATCTGGATTCCCCAAGCAGCGGGAAGCTTTCAAAGTCTAAATTTGATGCTTGCCCAGGAAAACGTGGAAGGACAATAGATTTCTTTGTGCATGTACTCTTCGCCTGGAGGCTTGGTACAATTTTTTTTTTTAATAATTTGTCTTTAATTTCTGCCATTGAGTTTATTGGGTTTCAGTTTTGGATCTCAGTCCCCTTAGATTTATTTCTGCTGTTGCTTCTATATTTCAGCAAAAAGTGATTGTGTTTGGGTTTCCATTCTTGGAGGGCGATCCTTGGTCTGAAATGTTTTCATTTATTTTATTTTAAAATTACAAAGCCATTTCTAGTTATAGTTGGTTTTGCAATTCATTCCTCCCTCTGTTTCACAAAAACCATAAAACCCACATTGTCTAAAAATGCTGTGTTGAGCAAAATGGATTCAGTCCTCCTTGGAGAGCAGGAAAGGACGGAGCCAGCGTGTGTTATAAACAATTCCAGGGAGATTGCTGCTTTCCCAGAACTGGCTTTAGTCAGGGGCTGCTGACCACTTGTGCGATCTCAGTGGGGTCACCGACTCTAGGCCATT
The DNA here is from genome assembly GCF_037038515.1 of Microtus pennsylvanicus. Lineage (NCBI taxonomy): Eukaryota > Metazoa > Chordata > Mammalia > Rodentia > Cricetidae > Microtus > Microtus pennsylvanicus. Next base: position 71,388,545 of record NC_134583.1, on the reverse strand, counting down.
CTTGACCCTGACTCTGGAGGTCATGTGGGCATCTGCCCACACCACGGCCACATCCTCTGTACTCTCGGCCTTGCGCCCTCTCCTCTGCTTCTCCAGGCCCCTGCTGTTATTTTTGAAGGATCTGAGCCATTAAAAACCAAGGCTGGATTCCTGAATGAACATTTCCAACATTCAACTCGGAGGCTTCCTGTCACGAAAGCGCAGACTCAGTGGGTTCTGAGCTTTCTGTGATGTGAACCTTTCCTTTCCGGTTAAACACCCTGCTCCCTTGACTGTCGCGCTTGCCCTTCCATGCCTATACTCTGTAAATTCTCCCAGCAGGTTATTTTTAGCAGATTATAACAAACCTTTCATTTTACAATCTCAGAGAAACTCAAGTGGAATGTGTGGATTTTCTGGATTTTCTTTCTTTTGCTATTTGCCTGGGTATTTCGCCGAGGGAGGACCAGGCTGGCTGCTGCTGACAGGGGGTTGTTTCTCATGGACTCCTGTTCTGATGGTGCGTGGTCTCCACATCATCAGACTGAATATACCTCCCCTGTGTGAAAGGGAGCAGGTGTTAATGTCCGTGTCAGTGGCAACTGTGGTCTCAACCTGACTCAGAGAGAATCTGAGAGAGTCGAAGGAGCCTTCGCCTCTCACTGAGACCAATGGTACTTCCTCTTGTCCTGCCTGGGGCTAGGAGGAAAGAGAAGGGGGAAATATGTAGGATCCACACCCCTCACAACCCTGGTGCCCTTGGGTTGCAAAAATCCTCCTAGTTGTACTTCAGGTGACAAACACATGCCTCGTCTTTTTTGAAAGGCACCCCCGGAAACAGGGACACAGTCTGTCTTCCCCATGAGTGTGCTATAGAGTGCTTCTGTTTTTTTTTTCTCAATCCCGCCCTTCCCCATTAGAAGGGAGGGGGCATCGTTGCCAATGATTGTTTGTTGAGTGAATCAATCAGCTGTTAAGTAAGCTGTCGTTGGAAAGTGTCTCTAAGTGTGAGTGATTTCCTTTCCTTGTAGCTGTGACCAAATACTCCGCAGAACATAGGGAGGGAGGGTCGTGAGAACTGACCCTCGGTTTGCAGCCTAAGAGGAGATCAGGTACATCACCGAGGAGAAGGGAGGCAGGAGTGTGAGGTCACTGCTCTGTCGGTGGGAGGCTGGCTGAAGGCTGGTGTGCACCCCACTTCCTCCCCGTTATTCAGTCCAGCACTCCAGCTGGTGGAATAGTGCCACCCACATTCAGGGTAGGTTTGCAACCTTTCTGGAGACACCATATAGACATACTCAAAGCTGTGTTTCCATGGTGACTCTAAATCTAGTTCTGTTGACTATGAGGATCAGCCACTATACCTACTGACTCAGAGAGGGAGAGGGGCCGTGTTGGACTGGTTTGAGGATGTTTACAGGTATTCGATACTCTCTTTCCCAGAAGACCCCTGTATCTGTTTCCAGAACCACTACAAAAAATAACCACAAACAGGGGGACTTAAATAACAGAAGGTTATCCTCTCATGATTTTGGGGGGTATCATTATTTTGGGGGAGATCATTATTTAGCTCCCCTACAATGAGTCAGGTGGAGCAAATGAGATTTGCGGGGTTAACAGTCTCCTGCTATTGGTGGATTGGAGCTGAGCTCTGCCAAGTACACAATCAGGGGCAAGCTGGTCTCACACTCTGTAGCACGATTAATAAAAATCCAGAGACAGATATTGGGGTTCAACCTGGAGGTCAGAAAAGCAAAACAGCCAGCCACTGGCTCTTACCTCTACCTCAGTCCAAACTGGTGATCCTGCCTCCAGGAATCTCAGAATGAGACTGTGTGTGAGAGCGGTCTCCTCCCGTCTTAAATTCCTCTCCAAGGCTGGGATGAAAAGTGTGCACCACTACTGCAAGGTTTCTGTGGCAAACTAGTGTGGTTACTGGGATTAAAGGTGTGTGTCACCACAGCCTGGTGGCAAGGCTGACCAGGGGGGCTATTTTACTCTTCAGGCAAGCTTTATTTATTAAAATACAAATGAAATATCACTACATTTTCCTTTTTTGTCTAAAAGAGAAGGTTCTAACTAATAAAACTGTTTGCAGTAAGTACAATAGCAATATACAATATAAACAAGAAACAAATATATCAACAAGGTCTAGCCATTTGCATTTTGGCAACTTAAGAAAAATACTTTATCTTCTATCTTTGTGAGTCTAAAGTTTTATATCTAATTTATCTTTTATCATAACTAAGGAAAACTATAATTGTAACTATCTACTCTTCAATTCAAAGACCCCAGAAGGATATAATATTACATAAGGAAACAGAAAGTGCATTGTAAGCAACTTCCAAAGTTCTACAAGTGACAGAGACATTTTGATGCCTGGACAATCACCCAAAGTTCTTTTGTAACATTGGGGCATCCATCTTCAGCCTAGAGACAACTTCCTGGTTTGTGCTGGCAGCATGAACCACTGTGGCTCTTTTGGGAGGTCCTGCTTCAGAGGGCTTAAATGAGGTTTGTGTTACTCGTTGCTTAATGGCAACATAGACCCGCTGTGTCCCTGGAGCTGGGACAGTGAGCATGGCTCACAGAGGCAGTAAAAATACCTTTGCCATGTTGAAAGCATAGAGCCAACAGGCAAAGCTGCGGCGTTAGTCCTAGACATGCCCGCTTAGTATTTTAAAAACTGCTCAGAAAAGGATTTCAGATACACATTAAAAGACAGATTCAGATTTTTAAAAAAGGCCTCTACATGGGCGACAGGATGTTTAATAAATGTGCATGAGCTTAAGACAGAGAGAGGATAAAAGATAGATAGAGCCATAGATAAAAAGAAATAATTTAAGGATATTAAACTGAGGTTCTTAAAAATAGAGTTAAAAATAATATAATGGGCCATGAAAAAAAGAAAAATACACAAGGAGTCTGGATTATATTGTTGTGTTTTCTATGAGTTTTTTAAATGCAGAGAGATATTTGATTCTGGGGGATGCTAAGCTAAAGCAACATATATATTTTAAAGGTATCTTGACTTCAAAATTTGAATCTAAGGATATGTTACTTTGGAAAGGTTCTGCTTTTGTTTCCACAGTGGATGGGAACATGTGGATTCCTTCCAGTCTAATTTGGTTTGATGGAACAAGACTTTCCTAAAAGGTTTCCATGAACCTTAAAAATACATTGCCCAAGAAACAGCAAGAAGTAGTTTGGGGGAAAACTATGCCCAAACTCCCAAAATGGTTGTTTATAAATGTTTGTTTTTATTAAAAAGGGGTTGGGTACAAATGGTTAATGGTCACAATTAATCTCTCTTTAGAAAAAAACAGGGGGAATATGATATGGAAATAAATACTTCACATCGGTGTGGATTAAGGTCTATTGATACAAATTTTAGGTCAATTTGTTTATATATATTCTTATTTGAGATATTATGTTTATGCAGCTCATTTAAGAATGTAATGTATAATTAAAATTACAGATTAATAGACAGTCATCTATAATAACCAAACTTTAATCATGTTAGTTAAGTTTTCTAGATATACAGAGATATATTTCGGTTAGATAATCGTCAACATTTCAAAAACCTACAAAATATGGCATTTAAAAAGTTTTAAGAACCTATACTATTCTCAATAGTGAGACATGTCTGTGTCTGGCAGCATCAGTTACTTCAGAGAGGTTGTTGAGGACTGAAGAAACTCGTTATGGAATTTGCCTTCAATGCAACAAGGTTAGCCATTTGGGCAAGAAACTGCTCTTTCCTGGACTGTTGATGGTATGCTTTATGAACTGGACAAGCAGGACCCACAGAAAAGTGACTGTTGAACTTTCTAAACGATGGAATTGTCCTTCAGGGTTCCTGCTTCACAGAAGAAACTGCCAGACATTCTGCAGGACATGGAAGTAAGCAACTGATGAACTTTGTCAGTAAAAGGCAGAACAGATCTTCAAATATCCTGCTTCACTGAAAAGTCTGCCAGATACTATGGGCCTGTAGGCTGAAGTTGGATTGCCCCAATGTTACAAAAGAACTTTGGGTGGCTGTCCAGGCAGCGAGATGTCTTTGTCATTTGTAGAACTTTGGAAGTTGCTTACAATGCACTTCCAGAAGACCAGAGAGTCTTCTATGAAACAGTTGTTCTGAGAAATGGCTGCAAAAACAAGACTGAATCAATATCATTGTAAACAAGGAAAGAGAAAGTGTTCTCAGGGTCCTATTCCTAGGCAAACTAAGGAACTAGAAAAGGAAAATGAGTGCCTTCCCCTCTTTTTGATTAATCTCTCTCTCTCTCTCTCTCTCTCTCTCTCTCTCTCTCTCTCTCTCTCTGAGACAGGGTTTCTCTGTGTGTAACTCTGGCTGTCCTGAAAACTCGCTCTGTAGACCAAGCTGGCCTTGAGCTCATAGAGATCCGCCTGCCTCTGCCTTCTGAATGCTAGCATTAAAGGTGTGCACCACCACTGCCTGGCTGAATGATAATCTCTTATTGGTTGTCCAATGCAGGGAGATGAAACCACATAAACACAAATAGACTCAGCAGGATATATGTATATATATGTACATGTATGTGTGTAGAGTAAAGAAAAGAGGCTCTATTAATGGGAGAAGAGTGTATGAGAGGGGTTTGAGAGGGAGCACCTAGAAAGGGCTGGAGGAAGGAAAAGAAGGGGGAGTTATGTAATTCTATTTCAACTAAAAACATATGTTTTTAAAAAATGAAGTGGAGATGGACACCAGATTTTTCTGTGCCTTTTTCTGCAGTATGTGTTGCCTGTTCTAGCACAGAGGAAGTGTTTCCTCAAGGATGTGGGATGCCTGCACTAGCTACTACTTGTGAATGTATAAGTGAAAAATATCGCCTTCTTTGCAAGCCATTATTGAGTCACATGTTAATTATTTCCATAGAGACAGCGTGAAAAGTGTCTGCTTTACCTCAGTGTTTGAACTCACCTCACCACAGATGGAATAACAGCATCATTTTCTTTTCCTAAGATGATTCTTATTAGTTCCATGTCAAATCAAGGCCCTTTCAACTCCATAAAACTAAAAAGTTTCAGCATAGTACAAAAACAAACAGTCACAACACTTACAGCCTATTGCTACTGCTTCTAGTTGTCCAAAGAGGTAGAAGTCCCTGTGGCTGAAGACACCAAGTGCTTCTGAAATAGGACCCAAAGACTCCTGAGCTGGGACTCACCCCAATGCCCCCTCCTAGAGGACTAGTGTTCATGGTACCAGAAGGAACCATGCAAGCTTCCAAAGGAGGGAGGCAGCCAACAGTCCTACCCAGCTATGATGCCTATGAACTGTATCAATGACCAGCATGGCATGATAACCCTAAGGGAGCATTAATGGCACACAGACCTTGGCAGTAACCAATGGTTCTCCAATTAAACTTATGAGTCGCTCAACAAGAGAGAGATCATGCCTGGTACTGGAAACCTAGATAACCACTCAGTGCTAGAGCAGTCATGGTTTCTGGAGGAAATTCTATAACCACTAATTTAGGAAACCAGCATAATTCCTAATAGCAATCTATCAACATTTATCCTTATACCCACAGGTAACTGTAGTCTTCATTCCTCATTAAGGGAACTTCTCTCTGTAACAGACAGAGACTATTACAGAAAACCACAACCAAACAAAAATGCAGAGTTGTGGTGCCCAGTCCCAATGGATACATCTGCAAAACACTTCTGGACCTAAGGCTCAGGGAACATTGTGGAAGAGGGGGCAGAAAGACTGTAAGAGCCAGAGGATCAGGGAGTTTGCTGTGAGATAGTGCCACCTAGTAGTGCCAGAATCTGCACCCATAAAGTCTCACCAGTATGACTGCCCAAATATTAGCTGAATACGGATGACACCGTTGGACATATCAAAGAGGATGGAGAAAATCCTATGAGACCTTAACCCTACACAAAGAACTATCAGCAACCGAGGAAAGCTGAGAGTGGGAGGGGTAGCCTTCCCCCAGGAGGAGCATGCCAAATGGCTCTTCAGTACCAAACGATCAGCCCTGAAAACATACATGCGAGTAACAGTATATGGTTGAAACAGGTTATATTAAAGAATGCATACTTTTTAATATATGTATATTCATGCAACAACAATTAGTGAAAAAAGAGGGCTTGAATTTGATGGAAAATGTGGAGGGGTGTATATGAGGACTTACAGGAAAAACGGAAGTGAGAAATGTTGTACTTATAAAAAAATGGTAAAATAGTAAAAACTATTGTCAAGGCCCTTTTAACAGTGAAGTTCACAATATGGTAACACTATTACCAGAGTTCAATGTTTGCAGAAGCATCACCTCAGTTCCCTGGCACCCCTTTATATAAAAAGTCTGGAATAGTTAGCTGGGGGCTTCACCCCAGCTTTTGGCATAAGCTCCATCCCCTGGGAGTTGCCTCAGTCCAAACTCTACCTCCAAGAAAGCCCGCCATACGGTGACCCCCTTCCCGGTGGTTTCACCTCTTTCCTCTCTGGTGGTCGGTTCGGTTTTTCTACCCCCTTCTGTGTTTTCCTGAGACCGCCTGGAGCACTGGCACCCATTAAACCTGGGTATCTCTTAATTCAGTCTGATTTGGTCTGATTGGTATTATTTGTGTCAGCGGAGAGGTTTGTTGGTAAGAAAATACTTAACATTTGGAGGGCCCATAGTCGGGGAGGGCTGTTTTTTTCCACGGGTCCAGGGCCACATGTTGGAAAACGCCCTTCTTGCGCATGTTCTTCACCAGGCTAAGATTGACTTCGTCTTGGTGAGTTCTCCCTTTTGAATACATGCCTCTAGGGTCCGGGACCCATTTTATGTTTATGTTTGCGGATTTTTGGGATATCCCGTAAAAGTCACGGTAATGCCAGGTGCCCAACACAAGCAGTGAGACAGTTCTCGCTGAGGTGGGACTGAGTGCCACTCATTTCTCACGATCCTCCCCACCCCCACCCCCTGTTTCTGACTCAAGAGCCTTGTCATGATGGATGCATTCTGACAGGCTTGAGTCCCAAGATTTGGCATAGACTTCTAAAATGGGCTCTTGCAGTTCAAAGCCTGATCTCCAAATGCTGTTGGGCTGCCTTTTACAAGAATCCTTTTAAATTGGGGCTAACTAACATCTAATGTAAAAGCAAACAAGGCTCCAAAAGCCATGGTTTCTGGATGCAGTGCTTCCGGCCCCACTCCCCCGCTCCCTTCCCTGCTTCTCTAGCTGTTTCGTCTCTCACTGTTCTCTACAATGGATCCAGATCTGTTTTTCCCCATCCTTCCACCCTAAAACCGTATAGTTCTTCCGTCCTTATGTTTCTGTTCCCTCTTACAGCAGCTGCTAATCTGGTCCTTAATGGGACCACCTGTGTGCTTGCTTCCCTGGCTTCTGCTGTCTACCTACACGGGGATTTTTAAGTTGGTCAACTAACACAGGTTCATAAAAAAAGTTTTATTTGTCTGTTTGTTAAAATAATATGGTCACAGTATACGTATTTTACGTCTACGTGAGTGTGTGTGTTCGTTGCCACATTATGCTTATGTTACGTCTATGTGAGTGTGTGTGTTCATTGCCACACTATGCTTCCTCCTTCCTCCCATTTTACCTCTAAGTCTATGCTTATGGCCTAGAAGAAGCAGGGCAGGGGTGTGAACACAGGATATGGCACTGGAAATGATATGGTATCAACCAAACTGCAAAGGATGTTGGGAATGCAGTCTTCCCACGTATTAGGGAAGAAAGAACAGGCTTGACGAGAATATGAATTATCCGGGCCACAGTAACTGCCTCAAGCTTCAGGGAAACAGAGGCAGGAGCCACACATTGAGCCCTAGTACAGCCAAGTAGACTTCAGAACTAGAAATTTCCATTTTGCACCCGAAGACATCGATCCTAGCTTGCCTGGTCAGTATTCCATATCACAGCAGCGTTATTGTGGTTTCATCCTTCCATGCTCAGCATGTGCTCCTGGTGCCTCGTGGGAAAAAAAGATGAGAAATAATTTGGGTGACGGACAGTCTCTCCTCGCAGAGACTGATATTTACTCATGAAAGGGAAGCTAACCACATCTTAAGAACTTGGGAAACTAACCCTGATAGAAATCACCACCCGTTACATGCTTATCGTACACTTAGCGCCGTGGTAAGTATGTTTGAGGCCCAGTTCGTTTCATCCGCTCATTTTAGTCTTCAAGATTCCTTGTTACCAAATCCCTTGGAAACGGACTCGACTGAGTGGATTTCTAAGTGGTTATGAAGAGAAGGGCAATTACACCTCCTTTTAAGGTGATCTTACCGAGAACAGCCTTCATCTGGATGGATGAGTCCTGATGGGTTTGTAAAAATACTAGTCACGTGACCACAGCATCCCATCTCAAGTGACTTGGTATCCCCCCCCCCCCAAGCCCGGCCTGTCATCGCTTCTGCTAGCAGATGGGGTTACCCATCTGCTCTTTATTTTTATTGTCTACTCAGCTGGTTGAGCTTGCCAGCACAATACTGGGGAATCTCCTCGCCCACCAAAGTGGATAGAGCTCTCTGTGGAACACGGAGAATCTTCATGGTCTCTTGAGGTTTCTCATTTAATAAATGGTTCTTTGGGGAGGGGACAATGATGGAAAAGAGACTGTAATGTTTGGGGGGTGATGCTGCGGGTGCAGGGACTTTTGGATGACTTTTGCAACTTTTACTAGCTTTCCTAGCCTTCCTTCTTCCAGGAATAATGACCAGGTCTGTTTCTTCTCCAGCTGACACATGACTCACTGTCCACTGTATTCTGATTTATCTTGTGTCAAGGTCTAGAATGTCTGAATCCTGTCCCTCCCCAGCTCTAGAGGTGGCCCTAAAGCTAAGTGTCCGGCTTTTGTGGGCTGCAGGTGAAGGTTGTTAGCTGCTAAAATGAAACACTGGTCTTTAGATGATGGTTGCTTCTAGTTCAGATAATGCCCCTATTTGGAATGGAAAGTCTAAAACTGTTTTTGACTAGATGATCACAGGACTGGTAAGCTACCAGGGCACAAAGAGAGAGGGTTTCCCATAGCTGAAGAGAACTATCAACGATAATCAACTCCTCGTATTTAAATGTGAGGTTAGGCTGGGGGCTCTTAGCTTTATAACAACTTTGGTTTTAGTAAACCATTAGGATTGCAGACAATTGCTAAGCAAGCAATGCTTTAAGATGCACCACCATAGCTAGATCATAAAACATGGACTAAAGCTCTCTGGGTTCCATTCAGTTACCCAAGGGAAGGGCGGGGAAAGTATTGGGATGACTGTGTTGAAGATTGTCAGTTCATTTCCTGAGGCCCGAATGAAATACCCAAGACTGTTTAACTTTGTAAAGGAGAGAGGTTTGCGTGGCTTCCAGCTCCGAAGGTACCAGGACACACCAACACCACCTTGTCTGTGGTAGGAACTTGCGATGGGTGATAGCGCAATGACAAGAGTGGAGGACAGAGGGAGACACTATGGCCTAGAAAGAAAGAACCTCAGGCTGGTGGCTGGCTAGACTTGTTCTCAGGGGGGCACTAACGCAGAGTCCCGCAGAACTACCTCAGAGCTGTGTATGGAGGTGCATGTCAGTAATCCCAGTACTCGGGAGGCAAAGGCTAGAGGGTCAAGAGTTCACGGACAACCTCTATGACGTAGAAGAAAGCTTGAGTTATAACCCTAATGACCCAATTACCTCTTCATTCTCACGGCCCCAACTCTTCCAGGTCCCGCCTCCTTTCAAGGTGACAACACTCGGGAAAATCACAGCTTAGCCCTTTCTAGAGTTCACTAAACCTGAGCAGATGCGCTTGAACCTCTACACACAACTTCTCCAGAGGTTTCTCTGTCAGTTCTGTGATTTTTGCCACAATGGCCCCATGACATAACCTCAGAAATGGCCACCAAAGCAGACCAGCTCTCTCTCCATCTAGTCACTAGTGGGTGAGCCAGGGGTGGGTGCTGTCATCATCCGATTGAAGACAAGTTTAAGGAGATGGCGGAAAACTGGCAGCCACTGTCTCTTAAAGAAGGGAGGCAGGGCAGCTGCGGGAGGGTCTCAGGAGTCCCTGGCCCTCCCTGACCGTCTGTGGGGAGTTCATGGTTCTTCAGAGGAGAGGCATTTTCTTTAGCCACCAGTGAGTTGCCATGCCCCTGGAAATAACCCTTCCCCGGTGCTCCTGCCAGAATTCTAATGAACACACATGTCAGGGCGAGGGATAGGGTGGGGTGGGGTGGGGGAGAAGACTTGAAAGTAGACGGGGAATTAATGGGGAGGGAGATGGGGAATCAGCAGTGGAGGTGGGAGGGAAATGGGGAGGGTAATGAGGATGGATCTGATCAAAATACATTTTCTATATATGTATGAGGAGGTCAGAATGAAACCCATTATCAGGTAGAGTTAATATATGCTAATAAATATTCTAAGGAAGAAGACAAGTGCAGACTTCTCTTTTCAGGACATGATCTCAGGGGGTAACTGCAGCCTTCACTTCTGTCCAGGGATTACCTGTGGCCTTAGCCTCGGAGTCCCCTCCTGGAAGCTACAGGGTTAACTTCTCTACCCCAAGGCTCAGCATAAACCCTGGCCCAGTGTCTGTGGGGCAATCAAACAGAGGGCCACTCTGCAAGGATGTTTGATTAGGAAAGCTTTTGCTCAATAGCCATAATAGCCACAAACTGCTATAGAGAGGCTAACGGTGATCATAAAATTTATTACTGGGAATATCTATTATCTTCTTCAGCAAAGCCCTCCCTTGATCATGGCCATGCTGATTGCATTTCCATGGTTCAAAACTCATTATGGTCTGTGGTTTTTCTCTGGGTCCCTATCTCATTCAGAGCTAGCTAGGGTCTGTGTACTGGGAGCTCCTTTTGGGAATTTGATTTCATTAATACTTTACACTTAGTAGCCTTTAATTAGTGTTGAATAAAAATGGGATCCTAAAAGCATTACAGAGGGCTTTCCACTTGGGTGTCAAAATAATTTACTGTGATTAATAAGCTCTAGGTCACCACCGCGAGACTGGGAGTTTGAATTCCATTTTGATCAGAAGGCACTGACTGGGATGTATTTATAATTTTCTTTAAAGTGTGCTCCTGGAAGAAATTCCAATCCGATCTTCCCTAGAACAAAATGCAATGTGCTCGCCACTAAACAATTGCTATGTCTTGAATGCAGACACTGTGAAGGATAGGCTGCGTTTATGGCTTGTGGGTCATTGAAAGATGCTAGGATCAGTTTTATTTATTCCTTTCGTTTCCTGTCTGTTCACCCAGCTCAGTGCATACATGTGCACACCATACACATACGCACACACACACATCTATATTGTGCAAAATGGTGGACCACAAGCAAATTGATGAATTTATAGAGAACGTTTATAGAGAACGGGTCATGCGCCACCCTGTCACGTCCTCACAGCATCTTTCCAACATCACTTTCTTTGATTTTCCCCTTTGTAGACATGAGGATACTGAGGCTGGTAGTGATGCTGGAGTTGCCTGCAGTCTTTATCTAGTAAACGCTTGAGTGGAATTTAGTTAAGGGTTGGCCAGAACCCAGGATCAGTGCTAGGCACCACTTTCTGGATAAGCAGACCCTGTTCAACAGTTTGGCATTCCTGACAGCAAGGATCACAGGAGGCTGGAGTTCAGGGCAGCTCTCCACTCCCATGAGGTTCTGAGAGCCGTCAAGAGATCAGAGCAGATGCCCATTAGACTGTTAGGCAGAGGAGAGCTCAGTGGAGGCTGTTAGGGGAGCAGGTTGAAGTTGCCCTTTCCTCATAGGGCTCATTGCCTGCATTATTCAGGAGGGCTAGCAGTGTGTCTGTTGGCACTGAACCTTGCTCAGAAAAGTCAGGAGACTTGTGTCCACAAAGCTTATTCTTCATGTATTCATAACGCTCTTCTTCCTATATTTCTATATATGGAACCTGCAAGGAAGGACGTTTAAGTGGCTTCTGGATTATCCTATTCTGACAGGTTTCCTTTCCCCATACCCTCTCCCGAGGGTGTTGGATCTCCCCCTTCCTTCAGTGTAGGACCTGTTCTCCTCACGGGACATATAGCCGGGACATCACAAACTATGAGAGCATCAACCACTTGGTGAAGCCATTCTATGAGCTAGCCATTATCTTTTATATATTTAAAACACCTTTTAGTTAATGCACAAAAGAGGAAGCTTTCTATGACATTTTCATAGTTTAATATCATTGCAGCCTGCTTAGAGTCTGCCGGGGAGTGCACCTCCCTTGGCCCCACGTGTGTGCATCAGTGTGCATACAAGAATGTTCATGTGCCTGCTTCTATGTGAAAGTGTGTGACAGGGTGTCTATGTGTGGTTGGGAATACGTGTATTAGTGTATGCACCCACGTGTATACATGTGAGTGTATATGTATTGGGTGTGAATATATGTGTTTATGTGGAAGGTGTCTATGCATACATGAGTATGTAGGTTAGTTTTGTCAACATGACACAAACCTGGACCTATCTAGGAAGAGAGAATATTAACTGAGGACTGGCTGTCTTCATATTGGCCTCTGGACATGTTTACCCAGCATTTTCTGGATTGATGGTTGATACGGGAGGCTCACTGTGGGTGGTACCATCCCCAGGCAGGTGGTCCGGGGTTGTATAAGCAGGCTAAGTAAGGCATAGAGAGCCAGTCAGCAGTGTTCCTCCATGGATTCTTTCAGTGCCTGCCTCCAGGTTCCTCTCTTAAGCTCCTGCCCTGATTTCCCTTAGCAGTAGACTGTGATGTGGGATTTATAAGCCAAATAAATCCTTTCATCCCCAGGTTGTTTTTGATCATGATGTTTATTATCATACTACAAACAAAACCAGGAAGATGAGCAAATATATGTTTGCGCATACATTTGACTGTGTATATAGGCTAAGAAATATACTAGTGTGTGCATACGGGAATGTGTGTCCACGTGAGTGCTGATGTATCTATGGGAGAATAATGTCAGTATGTGTCTTGCATGTGATCATACACACAAGGAAATGTGTTTCTGCATGGCCTGTTTATGAGCGTGTATTTGTCCATACGCATATACATTCACACGTGATTGTGTTTCACAGAGTGTGTGCGTCTATATGTGGACACGTTTCCCTGTGTACGAACATAGGCCTGTGCACTTCTGTGATTCCCCATCCTTACTCCATGCCAACCTGGAATGGAGATGATGGCGGGTGGCGCTCTCCATCCCTCCACATGTTGATATTATCACTTTGGCTTCCCAAGTCTGGCAGGAGACATGGAACTAAACACAGACACTCTGGTGCCAAAACAAAATAGTGGAAACATTTGAAGCCCCAGTTCCCTAAACTTGCAGCCTATCAAACTGGGAACAAGCCCGGCTTTGTTTTCTTTCCTGCACGGCACAGAGGTAGAAAAGTCTGGAGCCTTGGTGGTTCTGATAGAAGAGCTGACTCGGAGCCAGGGAACTGAAAATTGCTGAAACCCAAAGCAGAAAGGAGACAGTAAGATGTGAAGGGGACCGTGTACGTGAGAGGGAGGCCGACCTTCTGACCTCTGTGCTAGGAGCGGGGAGAGGGTTTCAGGTAGTACAGAAGCTCAAAAAGAAAGAGAGGTAGTTCTTTCTTGGGGAGCCAGGCTCTTCATTGATCCTGCTTCATTTGGATACGGCCAGCCTGGCTGAGGGTTTGTGGCTTCAAAGACAAACAGCAGAGGAGCAAAGAGCAGTGGGCAGGCTTCTCATATGCAACCCTTAATCTCATGATGGGTGGGGAGAGGAGGACCCAGGAGGGGCTACCACCTGGTGTTACAGGAGCCTGGGGCCCTGTGACTGGTGCTTGGCTCTCGGAGTCCAGCTCTGAGGTTCCAGTGTCCCAGTATATACAATGCTGACAGGAGAGCTGCCTTCTCTTGGAGGCTCGACCTGCCACCAGCTGCTTCATCTCCCTATGTTCTTTTGAGTTGGAGCCTCTGGCCTTAGGCTGGCCTTGCCCAAGTTTTCATGTTTAACTGCAACGGTGCTGGGCATGGTGATATCAACAGGTTTAGGCTGTTGAGTCAGAGTTTAAACTCTGATTTTTGGCAATTCTGTTGTGTGTGCACAGGGGAATGTGTGTCTGTGTGAGTGCTGATGTATCTGTGGGTCAATAATGTTAATATGTGTCTGCATGTGACCAGACACTTACGGGAATGTGTTACTTATGGTCTGTGTATGTGCATGTACTTGTCGATATACATATATGTTCACATGTGATTGTGTGTTTCACAGAGTGTGTACATCTTTATATGAACATGTTTCACTGTGCATGAACATGTCTATTGTGGCTACACATCTGTTGTGACTCTGAAGGAGAAGGGTTTGTAGCAGAGGTGTGCCAGCTATAGCAGGGATAGATCTGAGCATGGAGGGAAATGGTCCCACTGTTCAGATAGGCATTCTTTCCATGCCGTGGAGTCTGGGAGGACTTGAAAGGCTTGTGGCTAGTCCCACAGAGTATCAATAGTAACACTAATGGAGGGGCCCAGAGGCTGTGTGAATACCAGAGCCTGGCTTTACTCTTGGCTAGAACCCTCTTGCTCAGGTTCAGGGGTCAGTAGATAGGGCTCCAAGCCTGTTGTTTCTGCTCTAGCCTGTCCTCAAATGTTCAGTGACCCCTGCAGTGGCCACATCTGCTTGCCCAGAACAGAGAGACCTTTCCTGTGTCTGGAGAGTTGGGGAGCTCTTCTGCTAATGATCGTCTCAGCCACTGATTCAGCCGTGGTTGTCCAGCCCAGAGCTGTTCAAGTGTCTAATATTCAGGCCCCAGTGAGGACTCCTCTTTGTTAGAGCTTTGGTCAAGTGATGCCTGAGGAGATTCTCCTATAGGTGCATTGGGGTATCTTCATCTGTGGGAATATTTTAGTCACTAAAAAGAATGTGGCAAACTTTTATAAAGGATGTCCATGGTAACATTCTAGTCTATTTTATTAAGTGAAAAAAATATTAGCTGTAGGGAAATAAATAGTTTTTGTTTTGTTTTTTAATTTTTCAAGACAGGGTTTCTCTGTATCTTTGGAGCCTGTCCTGGAACTAGCTAGCTCTTGCAGATCAGGCTGGCCTCAAACTCACAGACATGTCTCTGCCTCCCGAGTGCTGGGATTAAAAGTGTGCGCCACCACCACCCGGTGTATTTGTTTATTTTTTATGTAAGGAGTGCGGTGTGTAAAAGCTGTACGTCAAAACTCATCCCAATAGTGACCTTGGGGATAAGAACATAGGAATTTGTTCTTTGCACTTCATATACCTGACTTTCTCCGCATCTTCTTCTTGTCTTATCTCTTACATGAATAATTTTTAAATTAATAAATCTCTTATCAGCATGGAGGTAAATGTTGGCTTAGTCTATGATGGCAGATCTTACAGCAAGGCCATTTATGTGTCTGAAGAATGAGCATGAGTTCAGAGGACCTGAATTTCTCTTATTTGGGGTCTTTAGTCTTTGCATGTTTGTTCCACAGATCCTATCTGGTGAAGCAGCACAGTCTTTGGATCCCTTCTGAGGATGATGATTTAAGCACGTAAATGAAAGATGTAGACCTACAAAGGAAATCAAATCTATTGAAATGCATTTACTAGCAAAGTACTATTTTAAATTATGATGCAGTAACATAGGTTCTTGATGCATCAAAAGACAAGACTGAGCTGCAGGCCTGGTTGCTGTTATAATTTAGAGTTAGCAGTAAGCAGAAGTGACAGTTTTGAGAATCCTGCAAAAACAGAATGTTACATGGAAGCACCATGATTTCCATGGGTGACAAAGCCAGATATAATAACACTCTGGTGCTACGCCACTTGACTTCATAAACAAAGGCCACATTATAGAACCACAGTCAAGAGCAGTTAAAATGAAGACATAGCTTCCCCTCTCACACCAGAGACCCCTGTGTGAGGTCCCATAATGATGAATGCTCTCAAGTGGGTGGGAGACACAGACACTACCGTTCCCATCCCAGTTCCCGTGACTCCATGGTAAAATAAAGGGCTCAGGGGTGGCAGATGTGTGTCACCTCACACACAAGTGCGGTCCATTGGGAGTGACTTGGTTGAGGCTGTTGGAAACGCTCATGCGATCACCATGATCCTACATGGAAAGGATAACATCCATGACTGTGATGTCTTCAGTGGGCGCTAGGTGGGAGGGAGGAAAGAAATTGGAGCACACATTTCCACTTCCAAACTAGACACACCTATTACTGGTTTTGATATTTAAATGAATATGAAATTATTGTCTGACATTTAAATATAAAGCAGGTCCCCAAACAACAATAGCACAAGTGTTTTAGTCCTTTGTTAGGTACCGTGTGTGTGTGTGTGTGTGTGTGTGTGTGTGTGTGTGTGTGTAAGACAGATGTGTGATGGGATGCATGTGATATGTGTAGTATATGTTGTATGTTCATTTGCATGTAACATGTGGTTATTGCGACACACGTGATGCATGCCTATGTTGTGTGTAGTATATGCATGTGTGTGGTATGTATGTGATTTGTGTTTAGCGTGTGTGGTATTTGTGTGTGATATGTGTGTTA
This sequence comes from Microtus pennsylvanicus, assembly GCF_037038515.1. Classification (NCBI taxonomy): domain Eukaryota; kingdom Metazoa; phylum Chordata; class Mammalia; order Rodentia; family Cricetidae; genus Microtus; species Microtus pennsylvanicus. The sequence goes on along the minus strand of NC_134583.1, from coordinate 71,372,050 downwards.
TGTGTGTGCAATGTGTGTAACTGTGACATGTCCGTGAGTTATGTATGTGATGTATAGATGATAGGTATATGTGCGTTGTGTGTACACATGTGTGTGGTAGTATGCGTGTGTGATATCCGTGTGGTGTGTGTGTGTACTGTATGTGTGATGTATGTATCTGGTACATGCGCGCTGTCTGTGTGGCATTGGCACCACTGATGTGGTACTCAGGTTGGCCGCGTCTTCAGAAGGATGTTCCACTGAATGAACTTGGAAGCCTTACCTCCAGAGTATTCACAATAAGATGGTTACTGGGAACAGATTGTCTAGAAAGAAAACAAGAATCGGTAAACAGAGCCCTACAAATGAGCCATCTGGAGATTTATTTACATAAGAAAAGAGAAGAGCCTTGGTGTTTTCGTGCTGGAGTTTGTTTCTCCTATAAGTAGCCACAAGAGTGTGTTTGTCCCGAGCACACATTGAGCTTTTTAGTGGAGATCTCTGAAAGCATGAAAAATAAAAACAAAAACAAACATAGCTGTGCTCCTTTGGTTGGCTCTTTGAGGACTGGGAAAGAGGACGGAGAGAGAGGGAAACAGTCACCTCCTTGTTTTCGTCAAAATATGATTTCTAGTATAATATTTTATCTGTTTCAAAATAGCTGCAGTGCCCTCCCACCCGTTTTGAAATTGTTTATTATTCCCAAAGTGACAAATGAGAACATACTTTCCCTCAGCAAGGTCACATTTGGAGACACCCAGCCATGTGCAAACAGTGAAGGATGACTCGCAGGGGCCAATACCTTGGCACAATTTGGTTAGCAGTGGGAACAGTGACCTGGTGACCCAGAGAGGCCCCTCCTTGGGAATGGGCCCGGCTCTGCAGAACCACTTAGTCCCCTCCAGCTTACTTTTCCCTCTGCCATCCTCAGGAAGTGCACATTTTAATGGTCCCCTCTTCCCAGGACTCCTGACCCCATAACCTCTGCTGCTGGCTCGGTTACTAACCGCCCAGGATCGCTCACCCCTGTGGTATGAAGAACACGGAGCAGAGAGGGGCAGTGGCCATCACACCGGTGTTTGCGCCCAGCTAAGCACACCTGAATGTCCTCTGCATCCTGTGCTGTATGGCATGACCGAGACCCTAGCTGCATTGTCGGCCACACCTGCGCAATGACAGCCTGGGTAAAAATAGTCCCGCTTTGTCCGGGCAAGTCCTGCTGGGCTGATAAAATACCAGTTACCAAGACAGTCATCGGAACAGAGAGACAGTTTTCTGCTCCTACACTGGGCTGGGCTGTAAAGCAGCTTGCATGTTTGTTCTGGAAATTGTATAGCTCAGGGCAGCATGTCTTTATAGGGGCAAGATGAGGCAGGATGGAAAGGCTGGGCAGATCTGCTGCCCCGGGGGCTCCCCGAGTCAGGGGCAGCTGCATGAAGGACAGGAAGGGAACTCTGGAGAGCAAAGGTAGCAGGAAGATAATCACCTGATGACAGGACTGTGGTTGTACCTGGATGGCGGTGGTGGTGATGATGAGGATGTGTGTGTGTGTGTGTCAGTGTGTGTGTGTCAGTATGTGTGTGTCAGTGTGTGTGTGTCTCTGTGTGTGTGTCAGTGTGTGTGTGTCTCTGTGTGTGTGTGTCTCTGTGTGTGTGTGTGTGGAGGTGTTATACGTGTTTGTATGCATGATTAAGCCTAAGTGCAGTCTAATGGGGAACTTGGGAACACATACCCCATTTTCTACCTGGCAGGAGGAGGAAGGGCTTCTATGTAAAGATCAGGACCCTAAGGCTGTAACTAAGCTGAAATACATAGAGGATACCCCCAAAAAATAGGTTTTGTTTGTTTGTTTGTTTGTTTTTAAGGCTGGGGGACGACTCAGTTGGTAATGTGATTGCTACGTAAGCGTGAGGACCCAAGTTCAACTCCCAGAAGCCACATTTAAAAAAATCCAGGCATTGCAGCACACATTTATAGTCTCTGCACTGGGGCAATGGAGACATGTGGCTCCCTGGTCAGCCAGGCCAGTCTACTCTCCAAGCTCCTGGCAATGAGAAACCTGTTCAGAGGACAAGGGGGGTGGTTCCTGAGGAGCAGCATGGAAGATTGTGGTTCTCTGGCCTCTGCATGTTTGCATACACATATGCATATATACCTACACATGCATGAACACACACACACAAACTGAAATGTGGAAGGTTCTGGAAGCTGTGTTCTGGGTCAGTACCTGACTTGGAGCAGGTGTTTCCAAACGGGCCTGTGCCGGAATGTGCAAGGACCTGATCAGCAGAGGGGCTGGAATTTTAAGAACAGCCAATGTGATTGTCAGGCTCTGAGGCTAAGCTACCCCTGAGCCCTGGCCTCCCGCCCCGTCTCACAGCAGGAATTCACTGGGGGCCTTTTTATTGTGCCAGTGTCCTCAGGCTGAGAGAGGGTTAGCTGAGGAAGACGGCACAGCTATGAGAGGGAGAGGTATTAATTCAAGTGGGTATAATCTGCCTTCTTAGCTCTTAATCAAAGCTGAGTTCGATCCTATCAGAACAATGTGGAGCTGGAAGGGGTGTTCGAAAGGCTGGAGACCTGAGCTCCTCAGGTGGGGATCTGCTCATCACTGGGCCAGCTGTCGCTGTTTCTATATGCTGTCCCAGGTGTTATCACTGCTGTCTTAACGGTAGAGCACTTCCAATGCATGGAATGGGAGCAATAAAGTTGCAGCATCTTGAATCTTGTTTTTCAAACTTTCACAATCATATTTAGGGGGATCTTGAAAGTGACTTTGATGATGTTAATGAACTCGGATGACCTCCTAGCTCAGTGATTCCAAACATGGTGGACTTACTCATGATGCCCAACAGTTCTAGAGACTGTCATTGCGTATTTAGTGTCAAATGACAGCATGCGCAATGCCCAAGAAGCTACTTTAAATTAAGACGTGCTTTTACATGAATTTGTCTGGTGCTGTTAGGAACACTATCCGCCCATATTTGAAAAGCAGTCATGTCTATGAGGTGAAAGCAATGTCATGTAACACAGACTACATTTATGGACATAGGTCCCTGGAGATCGGGAGCGACCATCAGGTACACTGCAATTCTAAATGAGAGGGGAATGGATGCTCTCAAAGTGGCACAAAGGTGCTTATCTCCCAAGAATCAAAGGGATATTTGATTTTTATGCAATCTAGCGTTTGGGCATATACCCACAATGGAAGGTTCGAGAACAAGACTGAGCCCAGGGAAATGGGAGTCCACTCTGACTACTGAGGAAGCAATGGCTATTCTTTCACTTAGATCATTACAAAAGAAGGACATTCGGCATCACGGAAGAGCAGGACCGTGGCTCCCACTTCTTCCGTTTTCACTACCGAGAGCCTTCACTGGGCTTCATGACAGCAGATGGCCTGAGCTGGAAGGGAACCTTATCATCTCCTGAAGCCAGGTAGGTGTACACACCCCACCCTCACACTCCCCAGGCACAGTTGGCTCTGCTTGGCTCCCCCTTGCCCTTTCAGTCCTGACGCCAAGAGCAGCAAATTCCACAGACACTTGGTAAGGTTTTATCTGATTGTCCCTCTCGGGACTGACACACAGCACATTGCTGATGGATATGGAAGGTAATTTAATAGCCCATAAGTAAGACCTGAGACTTAAGATATATTCATTTTTTTTGTCCCTTCCTAAGTTTGCAAAACTTGAGACAAATTTGGGTGCCATGTCATCATTTGAAAAACCGGAGTTGAAATTTCCTAATATTGCTGGTATTTTCAGTGTGAGTGCTAAGTAGGTTTCTTTCTCCTTGGTTAGACAGTTTAGTGCTTCAGGATACAGGTACCAACAGGCAGGGGTGTATCTTCCTAAAGCCCAACTATATAGAGAGCCTTCCTATGGAAGGCGAGGGGAACTAGTGGTTTCTCCTCACTTCTGGAACATAGGAAATGAGGTTATATTGAGGTAGTAATTCTCTCTCCCATTGTAAGAATGATACTGTTCATTTTGCTAAGCTTTCGAACACGGGCGTGAGTGGCCAAGACTCAACAGCAGTGTGCGCAGAATCTAGTAGGCTTACATTTCCACCTTGTATTGGGGCTTTGCTTCTGGAAGGCAGCCTATTAAAACAGCAATTTACAGGAGGGGAAAAAAGAGCGGGTCTTGAGGCATTCGGTCAGGGCAGACATTAGTTCCATTTAGGGCTCAAACCAGCCCACAGGTAATTGTAGGTCTCTGCATTAGCTTGTCAGAGCAGAGAAAGCATGGAATTCAAGCTAATCTGATGGGCACATGAATTGGGGACTCAGTGCCAAGTGAGACCATGGAACAAAAGGACACATGTGTTTCCAGTGGGGGGAGAAACCCCAACACAAACTAGATTCAACTGTTGGACACATGAATCTCTGGGGAGCCTTAGAGGGCTTGTCGGTTTAGAAAAGTGAGCGTTCTTTGAGTGAAGCCCTGGAGCCTAGGGCCTCTCGATTGCCTGAGGCATATGGCCTGGAATCTTTTGAATGGCAGCTTTCAGGGCTGTTTCTCAGAACTCTCTTTAGGAAGCCTGTCTGTCCCGTGAGTCTGAGCAATCGCTCTACCGGATTCAATACAAGGAGCCCAGGCTCCGCCCTGTCCATTCTGCTTTAACTGGTCCAGGGTGGGGCTTCGGCATCTGGAATGCGAGCCTTCTCCTCTCTGACTTTAACTGGACAGACTGCAGTTAGGATCAAGATCCACAAGCCTGTCAGGGTTCATGTCTGCCATCCCAGTCACTTGTGATGGTGACTCTGTCTTAAAGGAAAAATTTAAAAAGACTGAAGGCCAGTGCTCAGGGAGATGGCTCATTTGGTAAAGTACTTGTCACACGGACATGAGACCCGAGAAGAACCAGGCACAGTGGCATAAGCTTCTTATACCAACACTTGGGAGGAGGGGACAGACCAACTCTTGGGACATGGTGATCAGCCAGTCTTGCTTACTTGACAACCTGTAAGAGACTCTGACTAAGGAATAACAGCTGAGGTTGACCTCTGGTCTATAATGCATGTGCACACACACACATACACAAGAACACATACATACATACACACGCACATGCATGCACAAGGCGGAGGGTATAGCTTGCCCTCTATGTGTGAGGCTCTCAGGTCCAGATGAAACAAAGCAAATCCAGTAGTGGGGCACAGCTGGTTGATGTCTTGAGTGGAGTTCAGGCCTCCTGAGAAGGATGTGTTGTAAGAATAACTGAGGATGGATGTGGGTGTTACCTACTTTGTGCTCCGTGGTTCAGGGATTTGTTTCTTTTGTTTTTGTTTTTAAATATTTATTTATTTATTGTGTACAATATTCTGTCTGTGTGTCTGCCTGCAGGCTAGAAGAGGGCACCAGACCCCATTACAGATGGTTGTGAGCCATTACATGTGGTTGCTGGGAATTGAACTCAGGACCTTTGGAAGAGCAGGCCATGCTCTTAACCCCTGAGCCATCTCTCCAGCCCCCCAGGGATTTGTTTCTTATTGCTTGTCCTCAACAGACAGGCTTCCTCCAAGCACAGATGGAACACAACTGTAAACGAGACCAGCTCTCCCTTGCTCCATCCCACAGCAAGGGTCTCAGAGCCGGCTGACCCTTGACCTTGCTCCTGAAGACAGAGTCCCAGGATAGTTTTGCTGAAGAGGAAATAAAGAGAATGGGAGGGGGGAGTGTCAAAAAGCAGAGATTTTAATTTTCTGCCTGCGAAAGCAGTCACATTCTGAGCTTCAAGAGGGGCCTTAGTTCCCAGCCTATATGGCTGCCCCCTTGGCGGCCAAAGTGTTCGTGCCTGTTACGAAGCTGGTTGGTGTTAGGACACTAAACCCATCAGGTATTTAATTGCACAAGTCAAAGATTAACCATTTCAGTAAAAACGTGTTAGAAGAGCCAACCAGTCTACAACTAGAACATTTCTACTGATTTAAAACAGTTGTGGAAAAGGTGGTTTTAAAACCAGGCCTTTTGTGAACCCCTAAAAAGAAAACATTTAACACATTTAAAAACACTCTTCGGACTAAATAAAGGATTCGAAGTCTTTAAACAAAAATAGGGACGAGAAAATCAAGTTAGTAACTCAGACATGCAGATAGATATGTATCTTTTCTGTTTGCTTCTCTGAGACAGGAGCTCACAGGCTGGCCTTGAATTTGCCGTGGTATTCCTGCCTCAGCCCACAAAGTACTAGGACTGCAGGTGAGCATTAACCTCGCGTCTTGTTCAATACATGCCTAGAAAGGTGAGAATTCCTTAACAACGTCACCCCCAGGATAGTGGGTCTTTGTCTGTAGCACTTCATGGTAAGATACAAAAACAGTGGGCACACTGTTTTCCACCCGTGAATGTTCACAGGGAAGGTGGCGGTCGGGAACAGTTCAGTCCTTTGAGCAGTGCGACTCCATGGCAAGTCCTCAAGCCATTTGCAACAGTGAGACCTCAGTAGTGGGCTCAGGTGTGTGCTTGGCAATTTCAGATGCAGGTGAGAGGTGTGAGAACGAAACGCCACCTGTGATCTCTTTTTTCTTTTTTTTGGGGGGGGAAATTCCTTTAATTTATATTTTGGTGGTTTTTTTCAGCATATATTCATTGTGTAGATTAATGGACCTTGTTATGCAATTTTTAATTTATGTATACCACATATTTTCTCACATTCATTATCTCTTCCCTTCCTGGATTTTTGAGAAAAGCTCTTATAACCTCACTCTGTAGCCTAGGCTGGTCTAAAACTCACAGTGTAGCCTGGGCTGCCCTCAACTCACAGAAATCCTCCTGTTTCAGCTTTCCTAGTGCTGGAGATGCAGGTATGAGCCACCAAGTGTGCCTTTTTCCTTGTCTGTGAGTTATTACTGCTGAGGATTTTGCAGATAATTTAATTTATATGGGTTTCCTGGAGGGATGAGAACTGACCTGAGAGAACATTCTAGAACCTCTCCCTTTCTCGTTTGACAGATGTCTTCTGGCAGCACCTCCTCTGTGCCTGGTGCTAGTGCACACACATCCAGGGATGTAGGCCTTTGTCTTGATAGGGTTCTCTAGAGAAAAAGAAAGAAAATATAAGGTGTGTGTGTGTGTGTTTAAGGCATATATGTGTCCTGTGTATATATGCATGTGATATGCATGTGTAACATTACAGAAAGAGACACACTCAGAGAGACAGAAAAGACAGAGAGTGAAACCATTAGTTGACTGGCCAATTAATGGATTTTAAAGGAATTGGCAGCAGGCAAGGCCAAACTGCAGAGAAACCAACAAGCTGGGATCAGACTGGAGCCAGTACTTCAGCTCATGCCCAAGGCCCTCTGTTGGCAGGATTCTTCTTCTCCCAGGGGTCAGTCTTTTTACTGCTAGTGCCATTTTGAGTGATACCCTTCATATTGTGGAGAGTCATCTTTACTAGAAGTCTGTTGATGAAAGTATTAATCTCATTTTAAAAGGTATCTTCTTAGAAACATCTAGAACGTTTGACCAAATGAATGGGTAGCACATTCCAGCCAGGTTGACCCGTGAAATTAACCACTCTAGACTGTGGCTCACTTTGTTAGTCAGGCTGGCTCCCTCTCAGTCATCCTCAGGGAGGGTGTAGCGAAGAACTGAGGATTGGCCATCTTAGTGACGGGTGACTTGCCAAGATAGGCTACTAGAACAGAGGGCTCTTCCGATCTGTCTGCAACTTCTTCCCAGAAGACAGAATAGGAAATTAGCAGCAGCATCTAGGGTTTGTGCATGGGATTTAGGAGCCTCTGCTGTTATCTCTGTTGATTAAATATTATTTTCATGGCGAATGTCATAGAGAATCACATTCTGGTTTAACTATAGCTTTGTCTTCTTCCTTCCTTCTTGACCGGGCCTCTCTGATGACCATGGCTTTGCCATCAGTAGCACAAGTGTGGTTGGCAGTGACAGCATACCTTGCTTAGTGGAATTCTTTCTCATAAAATTTGTATGGTGTCTAACTTTTTTCTAGACTCCACAATGGATAATATTTCTGCATTTTACAAACATGGAAACATGAACATGCCTATGTACAGCTTGTCTTCACTGTCAACTTGATTGCATTTGGAAGCACACTTCTAGGTGTGTCTGTGAGATTGTTCCCTATGGAAGAAAAACCTACCCTGACTATGGGCATCACTATTCCATGGGCTGGGGTCCTGGACTGAAAGAAAGAGGAGGAAGGGGACAGAGCACCGTCCTGATGGGTGATGACTCACAACATACTATCTCATGTTCCCACCACTCTACTTTCTTGCCGTTTCCCAAACAAACACTACCTCTGTTGAGTGACTCTTTGTCAGGACTTTTGTCATGGCAACGAGAAGTAACTAATACAGCCCACCAAGAGTTATACTTTTACACAGTCTTCTCCACACAGACATACTGGCTTGCATAGTTATAATAGTCTACATTTTAATCCTCTCCCTGTTATATCATAAGCCATAATCTATTACCACACAAGTGCCTTCCATGTCTTTACAGAGATGTAACCTTCCAGCAAATGGATGTATGGTAATTTGATTAATCAAGTCTTCTTCTTCAGTGCTGAGCTCCTTCACGTTTTGTATCATGTTACTGTGGTTTGCTTTTCTTTAGGATGAGTGTCTAAAAACAGGATGAGTGAGTCTAAGAACATGGGCACTTTTATAGTTCCCGATGCATGCTATTTTTATTGAGTTGAATTGAATTGAGTCAATTCAATCAAAAAATTTTGTTTTGTTTTGTTTTTGTTTTTTGATCCTTTGGTGATGACCTGGCTTCCAGTGGTGACCTCTGCAGCCAACAGAGAACATAGATGCCATCATGACTCCTTGATTTTTTTTTCAGTCACATCTTTCTGACAAAAATATTCTCTGGGGCTAAAAATGTCCTTGCTAGTCCTTGCTCAAGAGAGATTTATAGCTTGGAAAATCTGAGTACAATCTCGGCAGCCATTTTTCAACCAAGAATGGAAAAAAGCACACTTCACACTTACAGAGCAATTTGGATTTATTTTTGGTTCTTTGATGATGCTGAAAGTCTTTGGGATGCTATGTTTCTTTGGTTTGCGTGCAAGAAGAGTCCCAAGGTGAGAGTTGTCAGGGTTGGGAACAAAGGCTCAGAATACAGTAGTTAGTGGTGCTCCTATCTCTTGAAACATCTTCTTTTGTATTTTTGTTGCAACATTTGGAGTTTCCTATGGGGCATCCGTGCGGCACAGCTCTATTTTGTTGTGTAGATTCTGGTAAATACGCTGTGGTTCTCAAGGAAATAATGTGTGGTAAGAAGTGAGTTTAAACCACGATCTTAGGCCTGGCACTACACTTAAATAGGAAGAAATAGGTGAATGAACTCTATTTTAGGAAAATTGTTATCTTTTTGGTTGTGGGTTTTTAAGTGATATATGTTAACTCATATTAACTGTAAAATTAGCGGTCCTTACTGTGATGTTCCCACACATTCATAGACCAACTTTGATTCTGTCTACCCCAAACTAGCCTATCTTGCCCACCACTCTCTATTCCCCTTTCCCAACTTTGTCCCTTCTTTCTATAATAGTCCCTCTTGGGAAAACTGTTAACACTTGGCTTCTTTTCTCCGTCATCTGTGCAGTATATGGCCCTTTTACATCTGGGTTCTACGTGCTGTGCTTCACCTTCTAACGAAAGCCCTTGCCATGCCGGCCTTCAGTGAAACAGCCTCATGTTGAGTCCTTGAGTCCACAAGTGGAGAACCAATTGTTCACTAGGTATTTGAATGCTCCCGGAATCTGCTATATGTATGAAGGTTACAATAAAATGGTTTATTTGGAGCAAAAGCATTTTAATAACATGGGAGACATTATTTTACAGGTTTGTGTGTGCATTAGTGTAGATCAGATCTTTGTTCCTGTTTATAGCTAAATTATATTTCCTTGTGCATATATGCCACATTTTATTTTTCTATTCGTTAGTTGGTGGCCTGTATCCTGGAACTGTAAGATGAAATAAACCCCTCTCTTCCCCAAGTTGCCTTGGTCATGGCGTTTCGTAAGCAACAGAAACCCCTAACTAAGACAGATGTATATTTGCTTTTGTCTCCACGAACACACATGCCAGGGGCGGATTATTGAGTAATATGGTTACTTTGCTTAGCTTTTAAGACACTGTCTACAAATGTTTGTGCACTGCACATTGATGGGGCAAGGGTTCACTCAGCATGTCAGAGTTTGTGTGTGTGTGTGAGAGAGAGAGAGAGAGTCTGTGTGTGTGTGTGTGTGTGTGTGTGTGAGAGAGAGAGAGAGAGAGAGAGAGTCTGTGTGTGTGTGAGAGAGACAGAGAGAGAGAGAGAGAGAGTTTGTGTGTGTGTGTGAGAGAGAGAGTCTGTCTGTGTGTGTGTGTGAGAGAGAGAGAGAGAGAGAGAGTCTGTGTGTGTGTGTGTGAGAGAGAGAGAGAGTCTGTGTGTGTGTGTGTGTGTGAGAGAGAGAGAGAGTCTGTGTGTGTGTGTGTGTGTGTGTGTGTGTGTGTGTTAATGCATTCCACAGCATATGTAAGGGAGTCAGAGGATAACTCACGGAATCACAGAATCACTTCCTTCCCTCCACAGTGTGGTTTCGCAGGTTTTAAACTCAGGTCCTTGGGCTTGGTGGCAAGTGTGTTTACCCACTGAGCCATCTTGCCAGCCCCCTTCTCTTCAGATTCTAATTATCTTTGTTTTGACACCATTCATGCACTGATCTTATTCTAGATGTACAAGTTACTTTGGGGGATTAGTTTTTGAATTGGAAAGCAATTATCCCATTCAGAAATCTTTCTCAATAAATATCTCATTCAACCTTTAACAAAAATGATTTCCATGCCTGCCTAGTTGAATACAGTGCTATTGATCCCCGAGTCTTCATGAGGAGAACAAATAATTTACCAAATGTTTGATCATTCCCCGAACTTGCTGCATATACAATGGGATAAAAGGAGTTCGTTTATTTTAAGCGAAAATCTTTTAATAACAAGAATACAGTGTTTCAAGACCATTTCTGAAATGAACATCTACTAAGCAAGAGAAGATGTCCTCTGTGCATCCTGAAGCTTAAGTTTTCCCTTTTGGGCTTCTAAATACAAATATCTTAGGCATTTGTTCTTAACCGAAAATGGTTAAGCTATACGAATGCTGGCCACGAGGATGTGTTTCCTTCCTTTCTAGTAGAAAGATGATATTAGCTGGTGTAATTATATCCCTAGGTGGCATTAGCCACAGAATTGAAGGTTTGGCTTCCTCCTGGCAAGCAAACCTCGAGTTTTGACTTGATGCTTCCACAGCTCGGGTGGATAATCAAGCTCCATGTGAAGGGTGGAAATTAGAGTGTACGGTTGCTGATCTGTATTCCATGAGCTGAGTCTTCCCGTGCCAGCCCAGAAATATCTTACCAGTGCTGAAGTCTTCAGTTTTTCTGTGGCTTCTCCAGACCCTGTAAGTGATCCGGGAGGCAGATTCTAGTACATTCCAGTACAGGGGCTAATTATGGATGTAATGGTCATGGAATATTTCAAGCAAAATCCCGCATACCCTACCTAGACCTTCGTGTTTTTACTGAAAAGGTCACCCACCTACTGTCAGCGGTTGTTGAAGACAGCTTGGCCGAAGTCTCTAAGAGATAATCAAAGTCACGAGGGAAACTCAACCCGGAGCAGTGTGTTACTTCTGAGTGAAGAAATCCAGTTGTCTTGTGTGTTCTGACTGACATGATTCGACATGCTCTTTTAATTTTTTTTTTGTCTTTGGTTTGGGGTTTTGAATAGGCTTCTTGCAGAAAGCCTATATTTTCTGTACTCTGTGGTTACCAAGCTGTACTTGACTTTAAAAAGAGTCAAAAAAAAAACCGTACCCTTGTGAGAAATTGCTGCTTTGTGGAGTACAAATGAGAGGTTTCATGATCTTTGAAGCCGGGAAGGCCAAATCTGGCTCAGAAATCCCACAGCCAGGATGTTTCACGCTCTTCGTCACTTTTTCGAAACTGAACAGTCCTTCTGCTGCCATAGAGAAGGAAAAGCTGGGAGAGACTCAGGCTTTGGATAATAAGTTTTGGGGTTCAGAAAGCAGAGAGAATTCCCCACAGCTCTTCACCCCATAAATAGGAAGCACAGGCTGCTCTGGTCCTCCTTGGACCAAAGGTTCTTAACGGGGATCATTTTGTTCCCCAGGGGACACGGCAATGTCTGGAGATAATTCGGGCTGTCACAAGCAGAGACAGTGGGCTGATCTTTAGTGGCAGTGGGGGTTAGGGATACTAGAGGCCATCCCACAAAGCTCAGGCTAGACTCCCCTGCAAAGTACTGTGGGTCGCCACACAGATTCAGAGAACGGCACCTCCTGAGCAGGTGGAGGTTCTTGCTCTGCAGGTCACAGGGGGCCAGAGAGGTGGGAGGAGACCCAGCGTCTCAGCCAGCAAAATGTTCTCTTGTTTGGCACTCTGCTTCTTGGCACTGCTTTTACAGGGTGCAGTGCAATCAGAAACACAAAGCCAGCTTCTTTCCTCGGGGAGAGGCGTGGACCTAGCCCATTGAAACCCCACACGCCAGAGTCACCGGAGTGCGGAGTGCAGCTGCAGCCGTTCCTGTGTGCCCGCCGCCGGCAGGCAAGACACTGCAGGCCCGAGCGGATTTTCTTCCTGTCTTTGTCAAGTGTTTCATAAAGCTTGCCCCAGGATAACTTTCTTCTTAGTGGTTGAAAAAGTGTGTTTGGGGTGAGGAATTATCCTTTAAACTTTTACCTTTCTTGGAAGTGAAACACTTTTGACAAACAGATTAGAACGCTGTCCAAAGTCTCTAGAACCTATACACTGTTTAGAATTAGGTTGGCATATGAGTGGGTTTGGATTTTCTTTAGTGTCTGCAAAGGTGTCCTGCCACTCAACTGAACTGTCTGAGCTGGAATTTCACCCCCACTATGCTGGTTTAGTGTTTTTGTCATCTAGGAAGAGAGGACATCAATTGAAGGATCCTCCATTGGCCATCAGATTGGACAGAAATCTCAAGGTCCAAATCAGGAGCAGAAGGAGAGAGAGCACGAGCAAGGAACCCTTTACCTTTTTAAGTTGCTTTTCACCATGGTGTCTTACACAGCAATAGAAAATAAGCTATGATACACACTTAGGGTAAACGAGTATAATCTAGGCATTTAATTTCTATATACACACTGAGCAACCTGCCCATTAAATCTCGGGGGATTCTGAGCATGTGGGGCGTGGTGGAAGCTCCGTCACTCCCCAGCAGATCCAGGGGTGTCTCTAGAAAGCATATATACGTATTGCTTCATAAGCAGTTCTGATGTTTAAAGGTAATTTTCCATCTTGGACCTAAATGAGAGTCATCTATTAATAATACTTCACTGTGGTGTTCAGCTGAAGAAGCGGGAAGTCGCTTCAGTGCTGGAGGAAAACTGATCAAGTTTCCTTTAGTAATGGAAAGTCTTTCTGGTTTGGTCCAGGGATGGTCTGCATCTGTCCCAGCTGGCCCGTCAGCATTAAGACTGTGGCTAACACGGGTCAAAATGTGCCGTAAGTACACACTATACTCTAGATTTGGAAGAAGGTACCAGAACCATATGCTCTGTCCATCACCACAGATTTCCCCCCCACACTCCCACACCCCCGCTTACAGCTTTGAATCTCAGAGCACTAAGAGCTTGGAGGGGCGTTAGATGATGCTGACCCCAACATTAACAAGAGTTCATTGTCTAACCTTCAAGCCACCCTCCTTCCATCCCAGTCCTTCCTGTTCCAGACAGAAAGCAGGGCACTTGCAAAGCCAACTACAGCACCCGCACTGTTACGGGAGGTCCTCCCACTCCTCCAGCCTATCACCGCTAAGATACCAGCCCATTGGGGCGTGGTCTCTCTCCCTTTAAAAAAGCGGCCACTTCCCTCTCCTCTCTCTCTTCACTTCCTGCTCCGCCGGCCGACTAGACTTCCTTCCTGGTTATGCAGAGGGCTGACAGTGATCTGTAAGTTTTTTTCCCCTTTAAATAAATACCACCCTATTAATCATAATTCCAAACTGGTGTGGCATTGTTTATGACTTACGTCTTCACCGCACAAAGCTAGATTGGTCCTGCATCATCTCTGAACAACTGCCCCGCTCACTGGGAAGAAGCTAGGATTTCCATTCTTAACAGGTGTACTGAGTGGTCTAATGGGCAGCTGGACTTTGGGGTCCTTTGTCGTCTACTTTTCCTAGACATGTCTTCCATCTGGCCCTTGCTGTCCCTCATGAAAGCCCTCAGAAGCTCTTCATTGCTGGGACACTAACATTCCCCTCTGTCTGTCTACACAAAGCCCCCACCGGGCAGCTTTTCCAATACCATTTCTGGATTTCATACTGAACCTTCTACATCAGCCCTTCCAAATGATGTGTCCAGGGATACAGGAGGAAACTTAGAAACAATTCAAACTGATGTTTGTCAAGCCCAGAGATTTCCAGGTAGAGACCCTGTAAGTGAGTAGTAGCATGCCTTTCTGTCTAAATAGCATTTGGAATCTTTCTGTGTCCTGGGAACATGTGCACTGGGCACAGCTCTTGGTCAATTGGTGTTTAGACATTGGTTTTTGGTGTTTATGTTGTTTTTGCTCAGGCCTCAAGTCTCTAAGTGGGAGAGTTTGTTTTAGCTTCCCAAACCACATGATCTCCAAGGGCAGAACTCCTTTCTGAGTCCCTTCACCTTCTTCGTATTCCAGAACCATCTCTCTCCGGGGCCCCTGCTGCCCCTGGTGGCCCCTGCCCTCAGGAGACTGGTTCTTGCTGCTGCCTGTTCTCCTGCCTCTGTTGTCGTCTGTCATGGTGTGGATCCCCCTGCAAATCTCTGTCCTCCGCTGTGTAGAATGAGCCAAACTGTCACCCAGAGTCTGTGGAAAAGGCTGGGACCAACTTTTCTGTCTCCTTGCTACACACTGGACTCTCAGAGGCCAACTGAGAAGCAACTCCATGTCTGCCTGGGTACCTGAGCACATGAGGTGTCAGGGCTTTGCATCTCCTTCGCTTATTCCTTCTTTAGTTCATTCACTCAGTGCCTCAGGAGTGTCTAGGTCTCTGTGCGGCCACAACAGTGGCTTGCTTTCTGCCTTAGAGATGCCTAAACAACACCAACAACTCCAGTAATTCCTTTGCTTGTTTAAACCCTTGCCTCCAACCCTAGGTAAAAATCTTAATAGAAAAAAAAAGACACACCAACAACATGACTATTGTGACTAAAAACACATCAGTGGTTTAGTGTTTAACATGTTCCCAGCCTCTTATGGGGAGCTCTCTGTCCTGGACACAGTCCCATCCATGTGAGAAGCTTCAGAGAGGGGCAACTTCGATTCTTTTCCTCTTCACCGGGGCATCCAGAACTAACCAGGGATCATCATGGTCAAGGCGAAGGCACATGCCCAGCACTGCCTAGCGGTTGAACAGGCACCTGCCATTTTCTGGCCTGTCTTTCCTAGTGTCTGTCTATGATCTCTGGGTCTTTACTAAACTGTAACAAACTGTTTTCATGAGTCTGTTCCATCTGCAACTAGTTGGAAGTCTGTTTCTCTCCTCTACCTGCTTTGGCACACACATCCCCCGCCACTCCTACCTCTCTCTCTTTCTCTCTGTCTACAAGAAGTTCTTGAACATTTTAGATGCCTAATACGTATACGATAACTAGAAAAATAAAAATTGCACTAGAGTGCCCCAAAATTCTGCCCAATAGGAACTTAGCTTCTTCCCTTTAAAACAACGAAGACCATATTAGGGATCCTAAACAACATAATCTTCCTACTGTTTTGTTTGGGACAGCGTGCACTTGCCTTTGGTGAGTTAGCTTGACCCACAGTGGTCATGGGCATTTCCAGTCTTGCTACTGCTATCTCATGGTTCATAGGGATGTGGCTGCCTAGAACCTTTCACACTTCTTGGAACAAGAGTTCCCCATCTATAGAGCATGGATGCCATGGCCTTCTCTAGTCCACCCGGAGGAGAACTTTGACTGCCAAAGAAGACAGGTTGACCTTATATTCTCCATGAGGAGTCTGGCTGTGATCTTAAGTGTGACAACTTGAAAGGTATTCTATGGCTACTGTTTCCACTGCCCAGCCAAGCTCCAGGTGGTGTCTCAGGATTGAGGAAGGTGGCCGATTTTGCTGGAGCGCCAGTATCTAACTGAAGCTCTCTTCAGCTGACACTTCTTTCAGCCATAGACTATTTCTTCTCTAGCTCTATTTTTCTCTCACTGCCCAGACCTCACTGTCTTTGGAACTTCCCCCAAAACTTCCAGCACCGAGACACTAGACAGCGGCTGCTTGTCTTGGTTAGCGACATTAGGCTGTGGTTACTTCCTGATGCTGTATTACCTAATCTGATTTTACTAATTCTTTGGGGCAGAGGCTGTTGTGCCCATTTACCATCTATGAACCTGAGACTCATCTCTGCTTATCAGCTACATGAAGATTTGAACCCATGCCAACTTTCTCAAAAGCCGATGAAAGCTGCAAAAATAAATAATGCTTCAGAGAAAATATTTAACCTACAGGGAACCCAAATGCTTCAGTAGCACACAAGCACAATTTATTGCTAGTCAATTGATATATTAGTTACACATCGGATTCCATTTTCCATAAAGCTTGTCCTAAAGGGGCTCTGTGTGGCGGCGATATGAACAGAGGGTAAATTATAAGATGTTTGAGAGTTATTCTGCTTGTCACTTAAAAGAATGACTTCATTATATGTTCTTCTGCTGCAGACTGACAGTCTCCCAGAGCACTAAGTTAGCCTTCTCCATCATTGGCTAGCTCATTGGGCCACAAAAACAATCAGTATGACTTGACGGTAGATTATCTCCATTCTAGATTCATCTATCAAAGCTTGTGGTGTGGCCTTGTTGGAGGCAGTGTTTCAATGGGGGTGGGCTTTGAGGATTTAGATGCTCAAGCCAGGCCCAGTGTGATCCTCTCTTCCTGCTGCCTGTGGATTCAGATGTAGAACTCTTAGCTACCACTCCAACACCGTGTCTACCTGCATGCTGACATGTTTCCTGACATGGTGATAATGGACCAACCTTCTAAATGTAAGGAAGCCCCAATTAAATGCTTTTTTCCCTCCCGATACAGGGTTTCTCTGAAGGTTTGGAGCCTGTCCTGGAACTAGATCTTGTAGACCAGGCTGGCCTCAAACTCACAGAGATCTGCTGTTTGCCTCTGCCTCCCAAGTGCAGGGATTAAAGGCGTGCACCACCACCACCTGGCTTAAATGTTTTTTTTTTCTTTTATAAGAGTTGCCATAATCATGGTATCTCATCACAGCAATAGCAACCCTAACTAAGACAGAAGTTGGTGCCAGGGACTAGGGCATTTCTGTGATAGGCCTGACTATGCTTTTGTTTGGAAGAATGTAGACTTTGGGACTTCAGACACTGGACATTTTAAGATGGCCATCCTAGCAGGAGCATGGAAGACAGTGGTGCTGAGGGTAATTTGAACTGTGGGAGCCCTATTCAAGAGGTTTCAGAGAAAAAGTGTATTAAAGAGTATTCGTATGTGGCCTAGAGGCCATTCTTAGGATATTTTGGTGAAGAATGTGGTTGCTTTTTACCCTTGTTCAAAAAATCTGCTTGAGGCTAAATTGAAGAGTTTTGGATCAACAGAGCTGGCAGAGGAGATTTAAAAACTATTTAGTACTGACTGTGTTATATGGTTGTTAGTGGCCAGACTTATGCAGATCTGTAATGAAAAGGAGCAAACTAAGAGTTCTATATTCAGATCAGCAGGCAGCAGGAAGAGAGAGTGACACTGGGCCTGGCTTGAGCCACTGAGTCAAGCCCACTCCGGTGACAAGAGCTGTACTCGTCGGACTTCCTCCAACAAGGCCACACATCCCAACAGGGCCACTTACTATGAGCCTCTGGGAGCCATTTTCATTCCAACCACCACAAGCTCCCTGAATCAGTATTAATCTGCAACCCTCCTAGCTTTATCTCCTCCAAGACTTACTGAGCCATCATCAGGATGAGCCTGGCACAGAGAACATGCGCAGGGAATGTTTGCTGCATGAACAACGTCCTCACTCACAGCGTTAATCAAACGTATTTAATAAGACAGAGCTGAGACCACACAGCCCAACGTCTCTCATCTTTATCCTTACACAGACACAGGCTGTAGGGCAGGTGCCAGTGACCAGACTAACAAGTTCAAAGTCCCTGTTTGTTCTTCTTGCGGCTCTTTTCCTTCACCTCTGTGCTTTCTCCTTGGTTCGATTCTAGAGCAAAATTGTCTTCTGTGTTTTTAGTCACCTTGTCTTGTCCATCTCGGTCTCTTTTGTCTATCCCAGTCCGGGGTCTTCCCAGTTCCTCTCTTGGCTGCCTCTCTCCTCTCTAACTGCCCTCCCACTCACACAGCGTCTGGGGCTGCATTTCAGGCGATGGCTCTTCCACCTGCCCGCCTCTCTGAACTTTAGAGACACATTTCCAGCTTCTTACTGAATGGTTTCTGGCAGGCAAGCTCTACAAAAAGTATAAATTAATGTGTGCACGTGGGTCTGTGCGTGTGCATGTAAATATGTAGTGCACACGTGTGTACATGTGAATATGTGGGTGCTGTATTGTGTGTGCCTGTGGATGTGTGTGAGAGAACAGCTTCAGAACGAGGAAAATCCAACCGGCACAGCCTGGGAAAGAAACTCAGTTAAAATCAGGCCAGAGTTTAATCTGTTGTGAATCCCATGGGGAGTTTGTATACTGTGGACCAGGAGCCTCTTGCAACAATCCCTTCTCTGCTTAGGGACCTTGACTCCTTTGCTGTTATCTATAGGATTGAGTCTGACCCTTTCAGGCTCAAAGTCGTGCCCCTTATCTCCAGCCTGGTACACCCATCCCCCACAGCCACACCTGAGCCTGGGTGAGAAGTGGCTCCTAGCTCTTGCAATGTCAATTTTGTGACACTCATTTTGCCCCGCCCTTCAAATTCTTGGGCCTCTTTTATTACTGGGTGCATGCTCTCTCCTTGCACAGTTCACAGCCCTGCGGATTTCTCTGTGTTCCTGGTCAGAGAGCGAGCAGTTAAATCTGATTTTCAGATGAACCACCTATATTCTGTGTGGTGGGTGGTGTATGCATGCATTGTGCATGTGTGTGCAGGTACTGCACCCAGAGGTTGGCACTGGGTGCCACCTTCTACTGCTTTCTACTTGATTGTTGCTCTGGGGACAGGGTCTTTCACTGTGTCTGGAGCTGCACGAGTCACTAGGCAAACTGCAGGAACCCTCTGTCATGGCTTTGCCGTGCTCAGATTACAGACCCTCCTGCACGACTCGCTTTCTATGTGATGCTAGGGATCTGAACTCAGGTCCTCACATTTAGGCAGCAAGCACTTGACCCACTGAGCTGTCTCCCCAACCCCCATCACCTGCTTTTCTAGTATATGTCCTCAGTACCGCGTTCACTCTCTACCCGAAATTCAGAATTAACTGGAGTCCTATATTTTTATGTGCTCTGCCTGGCATCCCGACCCCCTAATATTCCTTCTCCTCTGTTGTTTCCCAAACACATGGAACACGGACCTCTTACATCATGTTCATTTGCTGTTTCACCTCCTCTCCACTACCCCAGAATACATATCCCCGAGGCAAGGATTGTGAGTACTCCCTCGCCATTTCTCAACCAGATGCCATCTGCCAAGCACTGTGCCGAGGTGGGGCTCCCGGCACAGAAGACTAGGTCAGTACTCCAGGATAGGAGTGGCCAGACTCAGCCTGCGCTCATCTCGAACTGGCAGAGGACGCCCACGTGTTGGTAGTTTGTGTACTTGTCTAGTG
The DNA here is from genome assembly GCF_037038515.1 of Microtus pennsylvanicus. NCBI lineage: Eukaryota > Metazoa > Chordata > Mammalia > Rodentia > Cricetidae > Microtus > Microtus pennsylvanicus. Next base: position 71,352,285 of record NC_134583.1, on the reverse strand, counting down.
GGGTCCACGCTACATTGGCAAAGTATGTGGCCTCTTGGCTCACAAAGCTTCCTATATTTTCTCTTTGGATCTTTATAGAAAAAAATTTCACCAACCTCTGGCCTTACAGTCTAGAGAAGGAAGGCAGACATAAACAAATAAAAGTTCATTCATCTTTCATCTCCAAAGCTTCGTAGAGATCAATGCGTGGTCTGGGAGCCCGCACACGTATGGGAGCCACCTGGAGCCTTCAGCATTTGGACTTGATTCTGAAAACTTGAGAATCTGCCTTTAATTTTTATTTTTTTTTTTGAGGCAGGATCTCACGTAGCCTAGACTGGCCTCGAACTTTCTGTGCCTTGGAGGCTAGCCTCAAACCCCCGATCCTCCTGTCACTGCTTCTCTAGTCCCAGTATTACAGGTGTGCGCCACCATGCCCAGCTCGAGCACCCACCATTCACAGGACTTTCAAGCGATTTCTCGCACCTCTGTGCTAGCTCTGCCCACCTCAGGACCTGCTACCCAGTTTGTGGTCAACTCTGATCTAGGCTTGAACAAATGGATGCTCAGGAAGAGTCCATCCTTGGACAGTATCTTAATTCTCTCTATAATTTTAAGACAGTGGGATTGTCACATGAAGTTACGACTGGGCTTCCTGTGGAGAAAATAGACACACCATCCCCCACTGTCCCACAGAGAAGGCCTTGATCCTGAAGGAGGTAGCTGCCTCCCACCCAGGAGCTGCGTGGACCAGAGCCATTCTTCACTGTAGACAGCATCTCCTACGTCGGTCCTTTGCTGGGAGCTGTCCTGGATTGCATCACTAACAGTCGCATAATCAAAATAAGCTAACTGGTCTCGTCAGAAAATGGTCTGTCTCCCGCGGTGGGATGTGATGGGCCGACAGAAAATAAATAAAAGTGAATTCAACCCATTAGCGTTTGGAAAGCAAATGTTCCCTAGCAAAATTAAAGCCGGTGACTGTGTGGAGACAGATGCTGACACTCGCTACTCTTGTTAGCACACTTAAGAAAATAAATTCAAGATAAGAGGGGCCCAGGCATAGTTGGGACCTGTATGCTGCCTGCTTGTCACAAAGAGAGTAAAATACTGAAATCAGATCCCTGTAATTCCATTTAGACTTTCTGGGCAAAGCCAAAGAATTGGGGCAAATGGGGTTTTAGAAACTCGGATTATCTATATAATTCATTACTTTAATAGCCTTCTCTAGTTCATGAAGACCCAGGTTTCCTGTTCTCCTGATGAGCTGGCAAGCATGGAGGGAGCTGGACCATTTCTTCACATGGCAGGCGGTGAGCTCACCCAGTGTGGATTTGCTTCTTCTGTTCGTGTAGAGGTGCAGCTACCTGTGGGGGTTCAGACTTCCTGTGTGAGGCACCAGCTCTGCTATTCTGGTCTTCCCACTGGATGCCCTGGATGAACCATTGGATGTATACCCACTGGATGCCCTGGATGAACCACTGGATGCACACCCACTGGATGCACTGGATGTACCACTGGATGTATACCCACTGGATGCCCTGGATGAACCATTGGATGTATACCCACTGGACGCCCTGGATGAACCATTGGATGTATACCCACTGGATGCCCTGGATGAACCATTATTGGATGTATACCCACTGGATGCCCTGGATGAACCACTGGATGCACACCCACTGGATGCACTGGATGTACCACTGGATGCACATCCCACTGGATGCACTGGATGCACCATTGGATGCCCATCCCACTGGATGCACTGGATATACCATTGGATGCACACCCACTGGATGCACTGGATGTACCACTGGATGCACATCCCACTGGATGCACTGGATGCACCATTGGATGCCCATCCCACTGGATGCACTGGATATACCATTGGATGCACAATCCACTAGGTGCACTGACTGCACCATTGGATGAACATCCCATTGGACGCACTGAATACACCATTAAATGCACATACCACTGGATGCACTGGATGCACCATTGGATGTACATCCCACTGGATGGACTGGATGGACCTTTGGATGCACATCCCACTGGATGTACCTTTGGATGCACTGGATGCACCTTTGGATGCATTGGATGCTCCGGATGTACCTTTGGATGCACATCCCACTGGATGCACTGGATGTACCTTTGGATGCACATCCCACTGGATGTACCTTTGGATGCACTGGATGCACCTTTGGATGCATTGGATGCTCCGGATGTACCTTTGGATGCACATCCCACTGGATGCACTGGATGTACCTTTGGATGCACATCCCACTGGATGCACCTTTGGATGCACTGGATGCTCTGGATGTACCTTTGGATGCACATCCCACTGGATGTACCTTTGGATGCACTGGATGCACCTTTGGATGCACTGGATGTACCTTTGGATGCACATCCCACTGGGTGTGCATTGTGGGTACACATGCTTATGTGGTGCCTGTTAAGAAAGGTTTTAACTGAAGTGGTAAGGTGTGGGAGATTTAGCTTTTGAGTGTTTAAATAAATGAGAATTGCTTTTTCTCTGACGAGTTCTGGGAAAAACAAAACCTCAGAATAACTGAAAAAAATCACAAATACCTAGCCTAGATAGATCAGTGTCGTACCCTCTCTGTGACTCACCTTGCCCATGTTTGTTACAATTACAATATTTCCAGCCAGGCCTAATGGGGCTGGCCTATAATCCCTAGAATGCTCAGGGGCAGAGGGAGGGAAATACCAAGATTCAAAGCCATTCTGGGCTACATAGTAAGTTCAGGGCCAATCTAAGCAACCTAGAGAGACGCTGTCTTACAAATATAAAAGGCAAAAAGTCAAAGGTGAGAGCTGGGGATCACCTAATGGTAGAGTGATTAGCAGGCAAGTGGGAGGTTCCAGGTTCAAGTCCCACTATAAAACAAGAAAAATCCTAAGCAATCTGTGGAACCCTACCTCTGCATGATCTTGTTTGAGATTAAAACTCATCTACCCTTGATTAATATATTTTCATATCCAGCAGCTCAGTATTTTTCTTTTAAATACATTTTTAATAACTTAATTAGTTCCATTTTCATGTTTCTGTCATTTATAGAAACACACCAGGGAAGAAACTCTGAATTAAAAATTATCTTCTCACATCTTTTTTTAGAAAGAGCCTTAGAATCAATTACTAATTGCACCAGCATGGGACTTATTAGCAGGTTAAAGCCTCGTGTAGGTAAATCGTTAAAAGAAGCCAAATGAATTTCGTGTGCAAATCTGAGGTTCACCGAAGGGTAGGGGGCGGGTGAAGATCCTTATGTAATCATGCAGGGAAGGGCCAGATGCTGTTCTCCATCTCGGACACACTCTAAATATGAAAAGCAGCCCCCGTTCCCATTCAGCTGCTCTGTGTTAATAAACTTCCATCCATCATAAATTACTGGAGAAGTCAGCCAGATGCTTGAAACCCACCCGCCTTGTGGTCCAGGTCGCTTCTACTGGAGCTGCAATTTAGCTAATTTCACTACTCCAGTAGCTTGATACAATTAAAGAGCCGGGAGGGTGTGTTTTTAACACTGGTAGGTCATTAAGGGTTTTTAGGGGACCAGGAATGTTTCTTCACTGCGGTAAAGAGGGAATAGCTTTTCTCCTCTCACAAAGAAACCAAGGCAGGGCTTTTTGAAAAGTTGAAGGGCCTTGAGATGTAATGGGACTCTCTGACAGCAATTATGGAAATCACTAAGAATGCCCCTCTGTTTGCCCTCTCCTGACAGAGGCAAAGAGCATGGCAGAGTCAACAAAGCAGCGCTTGCTAATCAAACTAATAAATTATGTCAGGATTGCGTTTTAAAAGATGTCCTGGAAAAAAATTTCTTTTTGGTGTTGAAATCTGTTTCTTAGCCCCGTTTACTTACCTCATTCCTGAGAACAAGAAAGGCTCCATAAAAGGGTTTTTACCTGCCTTGCTGGTTTAAAAACAACGTGCAGATCCTGCTCTACAAATCCTTCACGAGCTCAGTCCCAGGAGTAAAGCAGAAGGCAAAAAGGAGAGGCAGGGGCTGAAATGGACTCTGTGCATAGCCAAATTGCTGAAAAGCCAATATATATACACATACATACACACATACATATACATACACATACATACATACACATACACCAGGATGTATTTCAACAGATTGGATACATCAAAATATTCTGGAAGAACTTGCTTTCTTGACATTGGGCCACTCCCAAGGTCCATTTTGGTTCCAAACATCCGGCGATGAGGATGGTTTCTGTCATGGAGAGCCAGCTTCGTACCACCTTGGGTCTTCCCTAGCATTCCCAGCAGGCCTGGGCTCTCTATACTCCTTCAACAACCCCTCTGGGTATGGGAAAGGGTATGTGTAAGATCCTCCATGTGCTGGGGTATGGTTTATTTAACTTTGGTTTTACTATTTAAGTGCTACAACCGTTAACAGTCCAACTCAGAGACAAGTTCCATAAATCAAGACAATGACCTTCAAACTCTCAACTCCCCCTGTTCCTCTAATAAGGAGAGATCAGGGTACCAAATGGAAGGTGTTGAGTTCCTCTCCGGGAGCCTTGGGGTTCACCGTCATATACTGTGAGATGGCCACGGAAGAAGAACCAGAAGGGTGGTGGACAGAAAGACTTGCGTTATTTGGCATGTGGTCTCTTGTCTGCTGCTGAGGTCTCTCGGTGATTTGTTTGCCCAGATCTGGGGAGGGCTGAGGGGTGGGGTCAGTGGAGAACAAACAAGAAAAGAGTGATAAGATTGCACAGTGGTGACTGAGGGTCCAGGCTGGAGAGGACTCTGCCTGGAAGGTCAAGGATGGATAATATGAGCCGGTCTCCGGCTGACTCGAGCTGTTCCAGGAAGAGTCAGGCATCCAGGTGAGGTCATTGTTGTTTCCTGGGAGCCTGGGGGAGGGGTGCCTACCATAAATCACAGCTGGTAGGCCAAGGAGTGCTCTGTGTGGCAGTTAGGACACGGATGGGGCTAAAAACTCAGCTAGGCAGTGGACCAACTTGGGCAAATGAAGGAAATTTCATCCCGGAAGTACTTGTTCTAAAGCTCCGTATACCATGAGAATACCAACTCATGTACAGGCTGTCGCAAAGCAGAGTGGCCTGATTTAACAGAAATCTTGGTTTCTGACTTGATCCAATTAGCAGGCCTGGAGGGTTGAAAGCCATTAGGGGACTAGAGGGCTCTAGTGACCAAGAGCGATGGAAAGTTCCCGTTTCGAGCTGGAAGTAAACCAGATATGGAGTGTGTGACCAGCTGTCAGGGCTAATCCTGGCTTGCGTGGGAATGGCTCAGGGTAGACGTGGGAACTAATGAGAGCCAACTGGTTTTCGGGTTCTAAACAGTCCTGATCCTCTTGCCTAATGTCGACTCTCTAAAATGATTGAATCCTTAAACAGGTCTAGACACAGCCCAGCTTAGGAATGATTCATCTTTACCTACTGTGTCATTGCCAGACACGGAGGACAGACCCGAGACAGCCTCCTTACAAAGGCCTTCTGGACCATGAGTGAGATGGACTTCTGCCTACCTCTCTAACCAGACTGTGGGCCACACGGGATCCTTTGGCCGCCATCACAGTGGATCCAGGCTCTTCATGTTTCTTGCTCTGTCTGGAAATGCCTTTGATTACAGCGGCTGGTCCATCTTCCAGGACACAAAGGCTATCCCTGACTAGGAGGGGACTCTCTCCCGAGGGACGCAAGGGATACAGCAATAGACATGGTCTCATCTTCATTCTTTCCATTCGAGTTTCTTCTTTACTTTCAGGATTTGTAGTTGATATTGGTTCACCTAGTGAGGCATGTTGGTTAAAAGCGTACGCCCTGGAGCGGGGCCATTGTGGTTCTGTTCTCTACTCCTCTCCTCTCCCTTGTGCCTTAGCTTTTTAACCATAACAGTGAATTGATACCAAGATCTACCTTTTCACATCTGCATGATTAATTAGGTTCCTCTTTTAGCTCGAATCACCTGCTTACCAGAACAGTAAATATCAATGAGCAGGGCAGAGGGCATCCGTGGGCAGAGCTGGGGGTAAAGGCTATGGCGGGTAAAAGAAGTACTCACGTCTGTGAAGTACAGCAATTTACAGCCTCAGAGTGTGAGATGTTGCTTGCTTATAAAATATAGAAAGTGATTTCAAGAACTGGGAAAGACAGTTTCCTCTTCAGCCCGCCAAACAGGCCCTGCCGTTCACACGGTCCACGGCACACATGTGAAAAATATTTGATTTCGGATGACTTTTCCTTAATCCCCGAAAACCTGGCCGTCTCTGGAATTTAATAATTCACTAGTTGAAGATAATGAGAGGAGACAGGGTAGTTAAGGCTTCTAAAGCCCAGCAGGTGCGAACAACGCTTAATGAACCGTATCTTATCTTACTTTTAATATTGAAAACTTGTAGTGATGAGTGGCTTAAAATAGAAGTCAGCCATCTTTTTTAAAATAGGAAATACATTAAAAGAAATATATAAAGTTATTGGCAGTAGATAATTATGGCACCTAAGAAGACATACTATGATCTCACTCATACATGAAACATGAAGACGTTGGAGTATCTTGTGATTGGATAGAAGTGAGGAAGAGAGTAGACATGTCTCAAGGCTGAGGAGGGCAGGAGAGGGTGTGTGAGATTCGGGCCAAGAAGGTAGAGTTAGGAAAAACAGGAGCAGTAGACCTGGTGCTCAATTGTGTATCGGGGCTAAAAATGATTAGCAGTGGTATATGTTTTAGAAGGGTGAAGGCAAGATTTAAAAACCTGTTCTTGCTACAAAGACATGATAAAGTTCTGGGTTGATGGATATGCTAAATACCCCCAGTTTGATTGCAGATATGCAAATACCAAAATAAGATGCATGCATCAAAAGTTCAGGACGCACCCTCCCCAAAGGTGTCTCGTTATTGCATGTCAATGAAGAGTAAAATTTAAAAAAGAGTGAGAAGGTACAGCTTTAGAGTACTTTGGAAGGCAAGTTCTGTGGTGGGAAGAGGTCACACAATTCAGAACTGATTAACTAATATGGTTAACTTATCATCCTGAAGTCACTGGGGTCCTGGGAGTGACAGATTCCTAGTACTTTAACAAGCAATCTGGAATTTCTTTGGTTATTAAATGTCAACACTTAACTAGTTAACTAAATTTAAACTATATTTTGTGTGTGTGTGTGTGTGTGTGTGTGTGTGTTTGAAGCTCAGGAAATAATTTAGGGAAGTTGATTTTTCTCTTTCTTCTATATGGGTTTCAGAGATCAGGTTATCAGGCTTGGTGGCAAGGACATGCCGAGCCATCTTGCCAGCCCTAATATGAACATTTTTGAATACTCTGTATTGTAATTTCTGAGTGATATATCAGAGAGTGCATTCTCTACGCCCTCTCTTTGTTGCTAATTCCCTGACGGTCAGCTCCATGGTCAGTTGGTACTTTGTTGAATTAGAGTTTGGTTAGTGAGTACCATAAGCACTATGTAGTTCAGGGTCTGCATCCAATGAACCCCATGGGAACACTAAAGCTCTGCTGAATGGAAATTCATTCTTCACTCAGGATTGTTTTAACTCAGTCTTTTACATTCATCATTCTAAACTTGAATAATTGTTCTGATGACTTGGAAATGGCTAGGTGACGTTATCAGTTTGTGCTCTGGGCAAAGCTATTGTTACTGACATGATATAGATTAAATGATGGCTGAGTAGTTAATATTTAGTAAGTAAATATCAGTATTGGTCTCATTTGACACAAAGAAACTGAAGGCCAGAAGGGCGACACAAGACCATTCTCTAAATAAAGGTGTTGGAACTGGGCTCAGGTGGCCTGACTCCCAAATGAATGCCCTTACCTACTACTATACTCCACTGACCTTGGGTTTGGGTGGCCGTTTTGATCATGGGTGTGTCTGTGTGAGAGCTGTCTAAAAGTTGCTTCAGTGTTCTCAGAATCTGATGATGGAGTGTGTCTGTTTTCATTTGATGCATGCAGGATAACGTGCATTTGTTTCCGGGGGTCAGATTCTACCTTCTCAAAGGGCTAAGGTTCTCTCTCTTATCTTCTGCCTAGATGGACCTGATGGCTTATTGAGGACTTTGGGCTAAGTCTTTGTTGCTTCCTGATTATTTGTTGCAAATTTTAAAGCATGCATGTGTGTGTGTGTGTGTGTGTGTGTGTGTGTGTGTGTGTGTGTGTGTGTCTGTGTGTTTGTGTGTATGCCTATGGAAGCCAGAAGAGGGTGCTGGAGCTGGAGTTACAGGCTGTTGTGAGGCTCCCAATGTGGGTGCTAGGAACCAAACTCTGGCTCTCTTTACCACTGAGCCATGTCTCCTGTCCCCGTTACTTGTTTTTCGAACCAGAATCTCATGTAGCCCAGGTTAGTCTGAAACTTTCCATGTAGCCAAGGACGACCCTGAGCTCTCTATTGTTTCCCTTCATCTTCTAGGTGCCAGGTTTGTAACTGTGGACCGACTCCTGATTTAGTTTTTCAAATACAAATGTTTTTAAAGAAGCAACTTGTGCAGGAAGTGTTCAAATACTCCACGATGACTAGTTTGTGAACTGGATTTCCTGTGCTAGACAACATCCCCTAAGCCCAAGGTATCTTAAGATACCCAGACCAAGTCTTCTAGATTCATCAAATCGAGCCTTTCTGTGGTTTTGGAGCCTGTCCTGGAACTAGCTCTTGTAGACCAGGCTGGTCTCGAACTCACAGAAATCCTCCTGCTTCTGCCTCCCAAGTGCTGGGATTAAAGGCATGCGCCACCACTGCCTGCAAATCGAGCCTTTCTGTAACATTTTAAACCTTAACATACAATGAAGTCAGATATAAATTATTTAATTTTGTTATGGGCTAGAAAACATAATATAAAGGGATCATTATAGTTCATTTAAATAAAAAGTTGATTTAGAAATACAAGAAATTATGCCTTGAGCCCTTTGCCACAGATAGCAAGCACTGCTGTTATAGAGTGACAGCCACTTAATTCCTGTTTCTATGGGAGAGCTAGCGTAGGCTTTTCCTTGAGAAACTTGGTCAACTGTTACAAAGGGAAGACACACATGTGGCCCAGCAGCTCTATCACCACCTCGTAAAGGAACACAATAGAAACAAACAGCCAGGCTTCCTTGGGAAGACTGTTGGACTTGCCTTCCTTGCTGATATTTTAACACATTTTTATTTCCTTGTTATGTGAGCATGATAGAGAGGACAGAAGACAACTTTCAGAAGTCAATTCTTTCCTTCTGTCACTTGAGCGCTGGGACTGGACTTCAGTTGCCAGGGTGAAGACTGCCTTTCCTCACTGACCTATGTCTCCAGCCTGCCCGACTTGCATCCCCATCCACTCCTTTTAGCTATTTTTCACACTTTTTTATAATTGGAGTTATAGCACATATGCTTTATATATATAGCTTCATTTTGATTGTGCAATTCCTTCACGCAGCTGAGTAAAGCAGTATCTTTTAACATAATATTCCATTGAGGGGCTCCAGCCTTCTACATATGCCAATAAACATGGATGTATATCAGTTGTACATTCTTTCTTTTGGAAGACAATATTGGTACTATAACATGCATCTCTGACTGTTACTGTAAATCACATTTCATTTACCATGCCCCAAACGCTATCACTGAAACATATAATCAACATCCTATTACTAATGAGATAGTTAAAATAACAAATATTAATCCAGGCACCAAACTTTCATAGAAGCGCCAAGATTTAAATTTCATTCACTGTGTAATTGCAAAGGTAGAGTCACATTCCTAAATGATTCCTGAGATGCTTAAAAAAATTTTTAAGAATTGAACCTAATATCATTTTTTAAATTTACATTAATGAAAGCTGAAAAGTCAGGTTGGATTTTTCTTATTTAAGATATTTATGACTGGGATTGGAGAGGCGGGTCAGTGGTTAAGAGAGCTGGCTGCTCTTACAGAGGACTGGAGTTTGAGTCTGAGCACCCACTTTGGGTAGGTGGCTCACAACCACATGTACCTCCAGCTTCAGAGGACCCAATGTCTTGGCCTGGTCTCTATGGGCACCCTCCTTCCTATGCAAACTCACACACATAAAATACAAAACACTGTGACCAAACATGTTTCAGATTTTGATTCCTTTTTAGATTTTTATTTTGTTTTTAATTGTTTATTTGAGACAGAATTTACTATGTATTCCAGGCTAGCCTTGACTCTGCATCCCATGCTACCCTTGAGCTCCCTGTGTAGCCCAGTCTGGCCTTGAACTTACTTCCTGAATATCAGAATTAAGGTATGTGCCTTCGTGTTGGTCAAGATTTTTGATATATTTACACATATGCAGTGAGATATCATTTTTTTTCTTTTTGAGACAGGGTTTCTCTGTGTAGCTTTGGAACCTGTCCTGGAACTCATGCTGTAGACCAGGCTGACCTTGAACGCACAGAGATCTGCCTGCCTCTGCTTCCCAAGTGCTGGGTTTAATGGTGAGCGTGGCCACCGCTGGGCATAGTGAGACATCTTACAAAGGGACCTTCTAGGATCCAATTTCAATGAGTGCTTCCCCTTCTCTGAACAATTCTAGCTTCTATAAACAGTTTCCACTCTGTTACGCACCCCCCTTCTTATGAGAGGCATGCACTTTGGTGGGAAATCATCCTTATTTGAAGTTTCTTCATTTCTGAGTTTTCATCTAGGATCTTCTCATCTGCTTGAGAACAGAACTGAGAACAGAATGGAGCAGAACAGAACTGATTCCCTCTAATATTTTCCACGGGTCTATGATTAATGTTCTTAACTTTTGTTATTCTAGAGCTGTCTTTGTTTTAACCTTCAGTTTTGATTTCAGTTTTCATATCTCTTTTTTTAAGGTATAAGTTACATCCAATAAAATGCACAAAGACGAAGTTTATTGCTTAATTCACTTTTACAAACGTACACACCTGTTTAATCACAGTTCAGATTAAGATATAGAACATTTTTAGCATTCCAATGTTTTTTTTTTCTTTGCTCCAGGCCAAATTTGCTTCCCCAAAGGTAAGCATGTAGCATGACCTCTGGACTGTTTGGCTAATAGTGCTATTGATTTTTTTTTAAAGTTCTGAAGAAAAAGAGTCCTATATTGGGATCTATTTTATTTCTCTCTCCGGGGCTAACAGTCAGTCTGTTAGCGTCCTCCAGGTTGCTGTGTAAAGCAGTAGTCTGTTTTTATTGCTTTATAGTCGTTTATGGTATGACATCACCACGGTGTATCTGTTACAGCTCTGATGGTCATTTGGGCTGTCTACACTGTCAGCTTTTGTAAATAGCGCTTCTGTTGGGACCGCTTGCGTCTTTGGAGGGCAGAGTGCAAATCTTTGCTGCATATGTCTGAAAAGAAAGCTGCTGGGTTGCTGCTGGGTGTCTGTCTCTAACTTCACTGGCATTGAGTAATAGCATCCTTGATAGTTATCTTACACATCACCATTGGTGCTCCACATCTCCAGCAGACTTTGAAATGGCGGTTCGTTTACATCTTAGCCATCCTGGCACAGGTATATGGGATTACATTGTGGTTTTAGTGTGTGTTTCTGTGATGGTCAATCATGTTTAAGCAACAACCCATGTGCTTATTTGCATTTTGTGAGTGTCTGTGCTGCCCTTTGCCTAGTTGAAAAATTGGATTGTGACTCTGTTTCTTGATGCCTTGTGGGAGATTCTGAATAGAAGTCCTTCACTAGACACGGTCTCAGTTACCAAATATAGAACAAAAACAAGGTTAGGAACACAGGGTTTATTTTGTCGTGCAGTTCACGGGTACAGCCTGTCAGAGCAAGGGAAGTCATGGCAGCAGGAGCGTGAGGCAGCTGTCACATCTGAAACCAGGAAGCAGGGATGGACAGACACTGGTGCTGTTCTTGGCCTTTCCCTTTTGTCCAGTGTGGGAATGGTGCTGACCATACTTAGAGCAGTCTTTCCACCTCGTTACCCATACCCAGAAACTCACAGACCTCCCTGGAGGGGTGTCTCCTGGGAGATTCTAGATCCTATCAGAACTGTTGACAAGCAGCATTGTCCTAGCTCATTCTGGTTTTGGTGTCTGAGACACAGATTCCTGACTGCCCAGGTCACAGTCCCTTGCTGAGGGAGGTCAGGGCGGGGTTTGGAGGTGGACATCTGGAGGCAGAAACCGAAACACAGACCGTGGAGAAATGCTATGCACTGGCTTGCTCACCATGGCTTGCTTAGCCTGCTTTCTTATACAACCCAGGACCACCTGCTCAGGGGTGGAACTACCCACAGTGGGGGACCTGCCCCTTCCCCCATCATCAGCTCCTAATCAAGAACCGCCTCACCGGCTTATTCACAGGCCAGTCTGATGGAGGCGCCTTCTCAAATGAGGTTCCCTCTTCTCAGGTGACTCGAGAAAGTGTCAATTTGACGAAAAACTAGCCGCCAGCTTCTAAGTCATCATCAATATATACATCACAAACATCTTCATCCTGTGTTGCCTTTATTTTTTTTTTTAGACTAGGTCTCTTGCTTTGATGGCAGATAGCTACTCGTTTTGATGCAGTCCAGTTGTCAGCCTTTTCTTTCGGAATTTTATGGCCTATTTATGAAATGTTTGCTACCCCTAAGTCATAAGATATTCTGTCTCACCAGAGAAGCATTGCTCTTTTATCTTTTATGTTAGGTATGAGGCCCATCTGAAATTAATTATTTGTAGGGTATGGAGTCCATCCCCCCCAGGTGTTTGTCCAGTTGATATAATTTGTTTCAAACAACAGCCTTTCCCATTGTATTTCAGTAGGATTTCTGTCGTAGATCAAAGAATTACACACGTGTGTGTCTGATATGCTGATGCAATGTCCTGTTCCTTTCTATATTGGTAGTCGTCTGTCCTTTTACCAATACATTCTATATTAAATACAATAGTTTTATAATAAGCCTTGAATGGCTAATTTATATTGACTATTAATAACTGACTAGTGGGATTTGTTTATGGCTACATTGTGTCTAGAGACTATTTTGAAATACGTGCACAGGCACACATACATACATGGCTATATGTTTGAGCTGACATCTAAACTCTACAATGTCTCCATTTATTATTTTTTGATTGATTGTGTTTTTGAAGCAGTCTTGCTGTGTGGCCCAGCATGGCATCAAATTCATTATACTCCAGTCTCAGGCCCCCAAGTTTTAGGATTTCAAGGATGTGTCATTAAATTTGACGAGTCTCCTGATTTGTGAAGATATTAATAGCTTTTATTACTGAGATCTTCTATGATTTCTCTTAAGAGCATATTTTTGTGTGGCATCCCAGCATATCTCAAATTTTATGCTGAAGTATTTGATGGGTATCTTGCATTTTAGGATGGCTTTAAATTTACCATGTAAATGAAGATGACCTTGGACCTCTGATGGCCCTACCGTCACCTCCCAAATGCTGGCATTGTGGACATTCAACCCAGCAATCTGTTTAGTAATTTCAATGTTATTTCTTAGTTAACCTTTACGTCTGTAGGATGTTTTACTGCGTACAAAATTGGAGGGCAGGAATTTCTTTCCCCATAGTGAAGATTTTATTCCATTTTCTGTTTTTCCTTATTTATCCTAGAAAGTCAGCTGCCTGTTCTTCTTGCTTTTTCTGCCACTCTCTAAAGGATAATGCACGTTTTTTTCTTTCTATTTTTTTCTGAAGATTTTTCTCTTTGACTTTGGTTATAATGATTTTACTGTCATGTGCTGCTGTGGAACGAACTTTGTACACTGTACATATGTATTACTCTCATTGGTTAATAGAAAAGCTGACTGGCCAATAGCTAGACAGGTAGAGGTTAGGCAGGAGAGCCAAACTGAGGATGCTGGAAAGAAGAAGGGCAGGGGAGATGAACTTGTTGTGTTGAGAAAAGGTACCGAGCCATACGGCAGAGCATAGATAAGAAATACAGGTTAACTTAAGTGTAAGAGTTAGTTAGTAATAAGCTGAAGCTATTGGCCAAGCATTTACAATTAATAAGTCTGGGTGTGGTTACTTGGGAACTGGCTGGTGGGAAAGAAAACTCTGCCTACACAGGTCCTGATGTAATTTTTCTTTGCAGCTATCATCCTTTGGTTTATAACATTTCTTGAACCTTGGCTTGAATATAATTTTTTGGTTTTTGAGAATTCTTGTCTAATCATCTAAATATTGCTTCTGATTCTTATTCTTTCTCCTCCTTTTTTTTTGAGATACCAGTATTTTAGACTTAAAAAGAAATCAAGTTCTATCTGCATTTCATGGTGTTTTCTGTACTTTACAATCCCCTTTCTCTGAATTACTCAGGTTGTCTCTCTTCTACAGGACCTTCTTCTCTCCCAACTTTCTTTTCAGCTGTTCTACTCCACTGCTAAACCTATCTACTGAATTCTTATCTTTAACTTTGTTGTAATTTCTATTTTTAAAACTATATCCTTCAGTTCTCTTATTTTTTTGTGAATATATTGGCTATAGTTATTTTTAAGGATTTGTCTGGCATTCAGCACAGAAATAGTTCTGATTTTGTCTTGGTTCTCTTTCTTGGTGTGATTAGCTTTATACAATTAGGTTTCACTGCATGCAAAGGTAGACACATCCCATTACTAGGGAAGCAGCAGAAGGGTGGAATACTTCAGTATGGTCAGGAGCTCAATCTCTTCTGTTACTTTCCAATCCTATGACGTCATCCCTTTGAGGGACTCCTAGGGAGAACATGATGTGTTTTCTTCGAGGGCCTATTTTCCAGTGGGATGAGAGCTCGGTTACCACCTTCTCATCACTTTGAGATCATAGAAAAATTCTCTTACCTGACCCCCTCTCCGATATTGGCTTTTCTGTAAAACTTAACCAGTAAATAATTTTAAGGAAGATTGCTTGGAGATGAACCCCTTCATCTGCACCTCGCTTCTCTCTGAGATCTTTCCTTTGAAACCTTGTTTTCGACACAGGATCTCACTATGTAGCTCAGGTTGGCCTTGAACTTAGCAGTCTTCTCATCTCAGCCTCCCTAGGGCTGGGATCATAGATACGCAATACCATGCTTCCCACTGGCACTTAACAACCCTGAATCTCAAGCTCTGTCTCCCCAGCTGCGAGATTGCCCAACTCTGCTGACTTTTCTGCCCCTTGACAGTCTCTTCCTTCATCATTCCTGCGCATCTTGTCCCGTGTCCCCAAATGGCAAACATCCCAAAGAGAAAGGGTTGGAGATATTTTGGCTCTGCTGAGGATTTCCATTTGCTTTGTGAATGTGACTTATCATCTTGGTTGCCATGGCATTTCTCAGATGCTTTTAAATAAATAGTTTCATATGTTAACATTTCCAGCAAATGCTCCTAATTAGCTAGAAGCTTCAGCCATCTTTAAATTTAACAGGCACATGCTGCGTTCTCCAAACAAGCCAAAGTAAGGGTAACAAGTAATGAAATATAAAGTATGTTTAATAAAAGCTAAGACAATCCAGGACTACCTTCGTATTTTTCCTGTTTGTTGTGATCCCTTCTGGTGTCTTCAAAACTACCTACAGTGCAAACATTTATCTTGTTATGGCTTAAGCTAAGAATGAAAAATGAGCCAGGCAGTGGTGATGCACGCTTTTCATCTCAGCACTCGGGAGGCAGAGGCAGATGGATCTCTGTGAGTTCGAGGCCAGTCTGGCCTTTGGAGCTAGTTATAGGACAGCTAGATACACAGAGAAATCCTTTTTCAAAACACACACACACACACACACACACAAATAAACAACAAACAAACAAGGAATCAAAAAAAGGAAGAAAGAATGAAAAATGATTGGGGCTGGAGAGATGACTCAACAGTTAAGAACACTGGCTGCTCTTCCAGAGGACTCAGGTTCAATTCCTGGCACCTACATGGTAGCTCATACCCTTCTGTAAATCCAGTTCTAGGGGATCTGATACCCTCTTCTGGCCTCTGTGTGTACCAGGGAAGAAGGAGTGAACAGACATACATACAGGCAGAACACCCATATGTATACTTTAAAAAGAGAGAGAGAGTATAAAAAAATAAAGACTAAAATGGTCATGAATGTAGTAAAGATGAAAGGCCTTCAGCATCTGGGAATGTCATTATGATGGTTTAATTGCTGGCTCCAGTAAGAATTCATCTGCATCCCGGTTTCACCATGTGCTGTAGCATTGCCTCCAGTGAAGGTATAGGCGGAAGCGAGCTGCACTGCCCGGCACGAGCATTATCTTCCTATTTGCAGCATGAATGTTTCAGTGACCCAGCAGGTTGACAGCTGTCAATCATTTCTGCATTCATGAAACAGAGAGCCCTATTTTAAGCTGATAGTATTTAACCATGGTCAAGAAGAGACATTTGGGAGGCACGCCTATCTTGTTCCCAGGGTATTTGCCTTTAGCAGATGTTCTCTTCAGATTCATCAAAGGCAGAGTAGCTTCCTCCTTTGGATAAGTGCTATTCATTACCTGTATGCATTTAGGTGCCCTGAGAGGTGTGTTAGGAATCGAAAACATTTCCACCACATCTCTAGCAACTTAACCCCCAACGGATCAGCTGAGAATTAGCTCACCAGTTGAAGCGGTGTGCTGCTAAGAGTGACATTCTTCTAGGAAGTGAGCGTTCAGTGTGAGTTTTCCATGTGCAGCTATTTGGAGGGATCCAGGAGGGCTTCCTGAGTGAAGGCAGTTTCATTGACACCCGTTCTGAGTAACTCAAACACAGCCGCTCTATCCACGGGGGTGGGGGGGGTGGGGGGTGGGGATGGTGGCTGTCTTGACCTCATCATTTCCACCGGATGGTTTATTCTTGCTTTCATTTTGTGATCTGAGCAAGTGCCATGTTAGAGTTCTGTGGCTCATTCTCAGGATAGTCCATCTTTAGGACAATTGGAATTCCTTTAAGGCTCTGAGATCTTACCTGCAAGCATGGCCCTGCACCTCACCCCAGCAGCTTCCTGAGTGCTCAGCAGCCGGCAGGGGATGAGCGGAAAAATAGGCCAAGCAGAGAGAAGACCAAGGCTCTGTTGCTCAGGGCTTTGAAGGGGTTTCAGCAAATTTGTGGCGTTGAGAGAAAAATTCTTTTTAATCAGTTCCTCCCTTTTGCTTGCTGGCTCCATGAATTTTTCCAGAAGGCAGTGGCCCAGAACTTTATGGAAACCAAATGATATGCTACATGAGAGAAATGAAAGATAATTGATTCAGAAAATGAATCCCTCTCCTGTGTGGTTTAGGAGAGAGGGTTCTCCCACTGTCCCTGGAATCCGAAGTGGGGAGGGATTTACGTAAGGCTGATGCTAATCTGTCAAGTTGTGTAGCCTCAACATAGTTCTTATAATAGGTTAGGGCTCCAGCAAGAAGGCATGCTGGCTTTGAAGGGGGAGCAATGAGAGCAGGAAGCAGAGTCTGGAGGAGGCAGAAATCAGAAGGGCTCCAACTTACAGAGCTCCCTCTCCATGGTCTCTGCAGGGTCCCATCTTTCATATTGCAATGGGACACTGTCACCAGCAAATGTGTTGGGCTGTAATCATAGCTATCCTGAGATTCACAAAACCCTTGGATCTCCAGGTTGGACATGTCTGGTCTGACACACTATGGGGCTCAATGCACTAATGCCCATCATTCAGTTGAACTGACTCTTGGACTTGAATACTATGCTTGAGTGTGGTTATAGGTTTTTGCATACCTCACCTGCCTGAGAGTGGATGTCTCATGGCCTTATTTCCTACCCTGGGGACCATGGGACACACAGATTTACATACACACCCCACCACTGCCCTTGGGTTTGGACAACTTCTCAAGAAGTTTAGGGAGCACGGTAAAGAAAAAGGAACTGAGTACAGAGGAAGGTCCCTGGAGGCTGGCGGGAGTGTACCCAGAGGGCTGGTGTTAGGGAGTGGTGGTCCCGGCTGGAAGGATGTCTCTAGAACATGCATACGGTTTAACTGTGTTCTGGCTTTTGCGCCATTGAACATTTTAACTAATGTTCGGAGAACATTGGTGGCATCTGAGGACTAGGAATGTCCAGAGCTACCCTATAAAGGATCGTCTAGCAAACATGCCAGCTCTGTTACCACAGTTCTGAAGCAGCCACAGATAATACTCAACACACGAGTGTGGCTGTATTTAGATAACTATGTTCGACTTTTGGAGGTGAAAATATGGACTGCCTACCAACTCGACTCCTCACAAAATGTTATTCTCTATTGAATTGTTTTCCTTCAACCACTTAGAAATGTAAAAGCCGCTTCTAATTCTTAGGTTATACAAAAGAAGGCAGTGAGATGGGTGTGGCCCGCGGACATAGTTTGATTTCTCCAGAGCACAAACGATACGTGTTTGGTGGGCTTCCCGCTAAAGTTAATGATAGAATATACGAACCTTGAGCAACTTAAGTAATGGACAAACCTAATAACACTCAGTGGGATGGACTCACAGGTTCAGCTCATGGGCGTCTACTTCTTCCCATTGCCAGCAATAAACAGTGAATTCTGCATTTGAGGTTCTGCCTCTAGCAGCTTTTGTTGGTTTGTGCTCTGAAGACAGCTAAGGTCCATAGCCTAGTCTAGGTTTAGGCACTGAGTATCTCTTGCCTTTGGAGACACCGACACAATTCTGCTTTTAGGTTCAGGGAACACAACCCTCAAATGTAGAATGAGGCCCACATTGGGTTCTGGGGTCTCTGTAGACTCAGTATGAACCTGTGGATTATGGCAGCTGAGTTAAAGATGCACGCCAGAAGCTAAATTAAGAGAAACAAAAGACACTCGGGAGGCAGAGGCAGGCGGATCTCTGTGAGTTCGAGACAAGCCTGGTCTACAGAGCTAGTTCCAGGACAGGCTCCAAAGCCACCGAGAAACCCTGTCTCGAAAAAAAAAAAGAGTACAAAGGACTCAAGAAAGGTGTGCTGATGCATGATTAAGAAAAAAACAACTCAGAGACAGATGTTGGTGTTCAGTGAAGACCAGAAAAGCAAAACAGCCAGCCACTGGCTCTTACCTTAACCTCAGTCCTAAATGGTGACCCTACCTCCAGGAATCTCAGAATAAGACTGAGCTTGAGAGCTGTCTCCTCCTGTTTTATAATCCTCTCTAGTTCTGGGACTAAGGGCATGCACCACTACCACCTGGTTTCCATGGCAAACTAGTGTGACTACTAAGATTAAAGGTGTACCACTGTGGCTACTGGGATTTAAGGTGTGTGTCATTGCTGCCTGGTCAGTAAGGCTGGCCAGTGTGGCTGTTTTAGCTTTCTGATCTTCAGGTAAGCTTTATTTATTAAAATACAGAGGAAATGCCACTACGGTGTGCGGTCTTTCATTTTCTTTCCTGAGCTGGTTAGGCTCTGCCTTAGGAACGAGTTGTGGACCGAGGGTTTACTTTGCATTACGTGAGATGGAGTAGTGGTTTCCCAGAGATACCATAATAACTCAGGCTGGCTTTCTGTCAAAGACTGTTCCTGATCTTAGGATGCTATGATACAAGCAAAAGGACAGAGGCAATTCATGGGGGTTTGAAAGAGCATGTGGTCAGCAGAACTCGAGAAAGCTCCGAAAAGCGTCAAAGCATGGCGAGATGAAAGAGGCTAATAGGAGGGCTGCCTTCCTGCACCATATATATTGACAACAGAATTCAGAGCTGGGTGGGTACTGGGATGCTGGAGGAAATTCTTGTTTTCTAATAAGAACCCCTGAGATGCAGTGTAGCCCGTATTATCTGCTAATGGAACTATTCATTACCTGGGAATTGCTTTATGCCCACTGTGTAGAGGGCAACAACGTTCACGACTGTGATTCTGAGATATCAAGTGTGCCACCGAAGAAAAAACAGTGATTATTCTTGTCCTGACACGAAGCGCATGTGGCTACATTCCAATTGTTTCAAAGGAAAACCATTGACGTACGTGTAACTTTTCATTGAACAGAATATTTTATTACGAGGCATTCATCTAGTCTGCAGCCAACTTAGGCAAATGGATGGCCATTCTCCTTTTCATGTGGCCGTGGAGTTACTGGAGAATAAGTAAATGTGGCATCTCTTGCCCTGCAACATCTGAGATCCATTTCATACCCACATCTTCTGAAGGAAGCAGTGAAGTTGAAGTGATTAAATATCTGCCAGTCAGAAACCCAGCGCATCTGACCCGCTCGTAGACCCACAGCTCTTACCGTGTCTGTGGTTTTGAAGTCATCTTGTCATTCAACAAACTGGGTAACCGCTGGGTCTTTTGGTCTTCCTCGCTCCCTCTCTTCCATTTTTCCTCCTTTCTTTTCATATATAAATTCAACTTCCTAGCTCTAGCATTTCACGTTTTATGAGACTTAACAGTCGTATGGCACAGCCCAATATTTTGGTCGATGATGGACCACACATACCACAGTGGTCTCGTAAGTGTACCCCGAAGCCAGGAAATTCCTATCGCCTAGTGGCATTGCAGTCATCAAGCCATCTTTTTTTTTTCCTGCTTTTTTTTTATTAAAAATATTTATTTATTTATTTTTTATTTTTTATTTTTTTTAATTTATTTATTTATTAAAGATTTCTGTCTCTTCCCCGCCACCGCCTCCCATTTCCCTCCCCCTCCCCCAATTAAGTCTCCCCCCAGCCCGAAAAGCAATCAGGGTTCCCTGTCCTGTGGGAAGTCCAAGGAACCCCCACCTCCATCCAGGTCTAGTAAGTTGAGCATCCAAACTGCCTAGGCTCCCACAAAGCCAGTGCGTGCAGTAGGATCAGAAACCCATTGCCATTGTTCTTGAGTTCTCAGTAGTCCTCATTGTCCGCTATGTTCAGAGAGTCCGGTTTTATCCCAGGCTTTTCCAGACCCAGGCCAGCTGGCCTTGGTGAGTTCCCAATAGAACATCCCCATTGTCTCAGTGTGTGGGTGCACCTCTCGCGGTCCTGAGTTCCATGCTCGTGCTCTCTCTCCTTCTGCTCCTGATTTGGACCTTGAGATTTCAGTCCTGTGCTCCAATGTGGGTCTCTGTCTCTGTCTCCTTTCATCGCTTGCTGAAGGTTAATATTCAGGAGGATGCCTATATGTTTTTCTTTGGGTTCTCCTTCTTATTTAGCTTCTCTAGGATCACTAATTATAAGCTCAATGTCCTTGGTTTATGGCTAGAAACCAAATATGAGTGAGTACATCCCATGTTCCTCTTTTTGGGTCTGGCTTACCTCACTCAGGATAGTGTTTTCTATTTCCATCCATTTGTATGCAAAATTCATGAAGTCCTTGTTTTTTATTGCTGAGTAGTACTCTAATATGTATAAATTCCATACTTTCTTCATCCATTCTTCCATTGAAGGGCATCTAGGTTGTTTCCAGGTTCTGGCTATTACAAACAATGCTGCTATGAACATTGTAGAGCATATACTTTTGTTGTATGATAAGGCCTCTCTTGGGTATATTCCCAAGAGTGGTATTGCTGGGTCCAGGGGTAAGTTGATCCCGAATTTCCTGAGAAACCGCCATACTGCCTTCCAAAGTGGTTGCACAAGTTTGCATTCCCACCAGCAATGGATGAGTGTACCCCTTTCTCCACAACCTCTCCAACAAAGGCTATCATTGGTATTTTTGATTTTAGCCATTCTGACAGGTGTAAGATGGTATCTTAAAGTTGTCTTGATTTGCATTTCCCTGATCGCTAAGGAAGTTGAGCATGACCTTAAGTGTCTTTTGGCCATTTGAAGTTCTTCTGTTGAGAATTCTCTGTTCAGCTCAATGCCCCATTTTATAATTGGGTTGATTAGCCTTTTTCGGTCTAGTTTCTTGAGTTCTTTATATATTTTGGAGATCAGACCTTTGTCAGTTGCGGGGTTGGTGAAGATCTTCTCCCAGTTGGTGGGTTGCCTTTGTGTCTTAGTGACAGTGTCCTTTGCTTTACAGAAGCTTCTCAGTCTCAGGAGGTCCCATTTATTCAATGAGGTCCTTAATGTCTGTGCTGCTGGGGTTATACGTAAGAAGTGGTCTCCTGTGCCCATGTGTTGTAGAGTACTTCCCACTTTCTCTTCTATCAGGTTCACTGTGTTCAAACTGATATTGAGGTCTTTAATCCATTTGGACTTGAGTTTTGTGCATGGTGATAGATATGGATCTATTTTCATTCTTCTACAGGTTGACATCCAGTTTTGCCAGCACAATTTGTTGAAGATGCTCTCTTTTTTCCATTGTATACTTTTAGCTCCTTTATCGAAAATCAGGTGTTCATAGGTTTGTGGGTTAATGTCAGGGTCTTCTATTAGATTCCATTGGTCGACTTCTCTGTTTTTATGCCAATACCAAGCTGTTTTCAATACTGTAGCTCTGTAGTAGAGTTTGAAGTCAGGGATGGTAATGCCTCCAGACGATCCTTTGTTGTATAAGATTGTTTTGGCTATCCTGGGTTTTTGGTTTTTCCATATAAAGTTGATTATTGTCTTCTCCAGATCTGTGAAGAATTTTGATGGGATTTTGATGGGGATTGCATTGAATCTATAGATTGCTTTTGGTAGAATTGCCATTTTTACTATGTTGATCCTCCCAATCCAGGAGCAAGGAAGATCTTTCCATTTTCTGGTGTCCTCTTCAATTTCTTTCTTCAAAGACTTAAAGTTCTTGTCAAATAGATCTTTCACATCCTTGGTCAGAGTTACCCCAAGATATTTTATGCTATTTGTGGCTATCGTGAAAGGTGATGCTTCTCTAATTTCCCTCTCTGTTTCCTTATCCTTAGTGTATAGGAAGGCCACTGATTTTTTGGAGTTGATCTTGTATCCTGCCACATTACTAAAGGTGTTTATCAGCTGTAGGAGTTCTTTGGTAGAGTTTTTGGGGTCGCTTATGTATACTATCATATCATCTGCAAATAACGAGAGCTTAACTTCTTCTTTTCCGATATGAATCCCCTTGATCCCTTTATGTTGTCTTATTGCTATTGCTAGAACTTCAAGCACTATATTGAAGAGGTATGGAGAGAGTGGACAGCCTTGTCGTGTTCCTGATTTTAGTGGGATGGCTTTGAGTTTTTCTCCATTTAATTTAATGTTAGCTGACGGCTTGCTGTATATAGCTTTTATTATATTTAGGTATGACCCTTGTATCCCTAATCTCTCCAAGACTTTTATCATAAAGGGGTGTTGAATTTTGTCAAATGCTTTTTCAGCATCTAATGAAATGATCATATGGTTTTTTTCTTTCAGTTTATTTATATGGTGGATTACATTGATAGATTTGCATATGTTGAACCAGCCCTGCATCTCTGGGATGAAGCCTACTTGATCATAATGGATAATTTTTCTAATGTGTTCTTGGATTCGGTTTGCCAGTATTTTATTGAGAATTTTTGCATCGATATTCATGAGTGAGATCGGCCTGTAATTTTCTTTCTTGGTTGGGTCTTTGTGTGGTTTTGGTATCAGGGTAACTGTAGCTTCATAAAAGGAATTTGGCAATGACTCTTCTGTTTCTATATTGTGAAATACATTAAGGAGTATAGGTATTAGCTCTTCTTGGAAGTTCTGGTAGAATTCTGCATTGAAACCATCTGGTCCTGGGCTTTTTTTGGAAGGTAGATTTTTGATAACGGTTTCTAGCTCTTCGCGACTAACAGGTCTATTTAGATCGTTCACCTGGTCTTGGTTTAGCTTTGGTATGTGGTACTTATCTAAAAAAATGTCCATTTCTTTTGCATTTTCTAGTTTTGTGGCATACAGGCTTTTGTAGTAAGATCTAATGAGTCTCTGAATTTCCTCTGTGTCTGTGGTTATGTCCCCCTTTTCATTTCTGATCTTATTTATTTGCGTGTTCTCTCTCTGTCGTTTAATTAGTTTGGATAGGGGTTTGTCGATCTTGTTGATTTTCTCCAAGAACCAACTTTTTGTTTCATTGATTCTTTGGACTGTTTTCTGCGTTTCTATTTTGTTGATTTCCGCCCTCAGTTTGATTATTTCCAGTCTTCTACTCCTCCTGGGCGCATCTGCTTCTTTTTTTTCTAAAGCTTTCAGGTGTGCTGTTAAGTCTCCGATGTATGCTTTCTCTGTTTTCTTTAAGTGGGCACTTAGTGCTATGAACTTTCCTCTTAGCACTGCTTTCATAGTGTCCCATAGGTTTGAGTATGTTGTCCCTTTATTTTCATTAAATTCAAGGAAGACTTTAATTTCTTTCTTGATTTCTTCCTTGACCCAGGTGTGGTTCAGTAGTTGACTGTTCAGTTTCCATGAGTTTGTCGGCTTTCTGGAGGTAGGATTGTTGTTGAATTCTAACTTTAATCCGTGGTGATCTGATAAGACACAGGTGGACACTGATATGTTTTTGTATCTGTGGAGGTTTCCTTTGTTTCCGAGTATGTGGTCAATTTTCGAGAAGGTTCCATGGGCTGCAGAGAAGAAGGTATATTCTTTCCTATTTGGGTGGAATGTTCTATAGATGTCTGTTAAGTCCATTTGCTTCGTTACCTCCAGTAGTTCTCTTACTTCTCTATTAGGTTTCTGTCTGATTGACCTGTCC
Organism: Microtus pennsylvanicus; assembly: GCF_037038515.1. NCBI lineage: Eukaryota > Metazoa > Chordata > Mammalia > Rodentia > Cricetidae > Microtus > Microtus pennsylvanicus. The sequence goes on along the minus strand of NC_134583.1, from coordinate 71,327,883 downwards.
ATTGCTGAGAGAGGTGTATTGAAGTCTCCTACTACTAGTGTGTGTGGTTTGATGTCTGCCTTGAGTTTTAGTAATATTTCTTTTACATACGTGGGTGCTTTTATATTAGGGGCGTAAATATTCAGGATTGAGACTTCATCCTGACAAATTGTTCCTGTTATGAGTATAAAGTGTCCATCTCGATCTCTTCTGATTGATTTTAGTTTGAAGTCAGTTTTGTTAGAAATTAATATGGCCACACCTGCTTTTTTCTTAGGACCATTTGCTTGAACGATCTTTTCCCAGCCCTTTACTCTGAGTAGATGCCTGTCTTTGTGGTTGAGATGTGTTTCTTGCAAACAGCAGAATGTTGGATCCTGTTTTCGTATCCAATCTCTTAGCCTGTGCCTTTTTATAGGTGAATTAAGACCATTAATATTAAGTGATATTAATGACCAGTGGTTGTTTACGCCAGATATTCTTATTGTTTTTGGAAGTAGAATTTGTGTGTCTCCCTTCTTTGAGTTGTGCTAGTGAAGGGTCGCTAGATGCCTGAGTTATTGTAAGCAGTGTTGGCAATGTTGGATTCCTTGGGTTGCAATTTTCCTTCTATTACTTTCTGTAGGGCTGGATTCGTGGCTACGTATTGTTTAAATTTGTTTTTATCCTGGAATGTCTTGATTTCTCCATTTATAGTGAATGAAAGCTTGGCTGGGTATAGTAGTCTGGGCTTGCATCCATGGTCTCTTAGCTTCTGCAGTACTTCTATCCAGGACCTTCTGGCTTTCATTGTTTCCATAGAGAAATCAGGTGTAAGTCTGATCGGTTTACCTTTATAAGTTACTTGGCCTTTTTCCTTTGCAGCTCTTAGTATTCTTTCTTTAACCTGTATATTTTGTGTTTTGATTATTATATGGCGAGGGGATGTTTTCCTTTGATCCAGTCTGTTTGGTGTTCTATATGCTTCTTGAATATTCAAAGGAATATCTTTTTTTATGTTGGGAAAGTTTTCTTCCATAATTTTGTTCAAAATATTTTCTGGGCCTTTGAGCTGTGACTCTTCTCCTTCTTCTATTCCTATTATTCTTAGATTTGGTCTTTTTATTCTGTCCCATATTTCCTGAATGTTTTGTGATGAGAATTTGTTGGCTTTGCAGTTTTCTTTGATCAGAGTGTTTATTTTCTCTATGGTGTCCTCAGAATCTGAGATTCTTTCTTCTATTTCTTGTATTCTATTGATTATGCTTGTTTCTGTAGGCTCTGCTCGTTGACCTAGATTTTCCATATCCATCTGGTCCTCAGTTTGTGTTTTCTTCCTTGCTTCCATTTCAGTTTTCAATTCTTGAACTGTTTCCATTACCTGTTTGATCGTTCTTTCTTGGTTTCCCAGGGTATTGTGTACGTATTTACTCATTTCTTCAAATTTTTGGTTATACTTCTCATCCATTTCTATAAGGGCATTTTTCACATGTTGTTTAAGGGACTCTACAGCTTTCATAAAGTCAATTTTTTCCACTTCTTCTGTGTTATGGTGTTGGAGACCTTCTGTTGTAAGATCGTTGGGTTCTGGTGTTTTCATGTTGTTTTTCAGATTATTGGGTGAATTCTTTCCTTGGCGCCTGCCCATCTCCTCCTATCGATGCTATCTAAGGGGTCTTTTAAAACTGGTTCAGGTTCCCCTGCTGGCCAGGGGCTCCTCTTACAAAATGCCCTTGCTCTGTTTCCTGGTTCCTGCCGGGGGCCAAGATCCCACTCACCCCTCAGAAAGGTCTTCAGGAATAGGACCCGGCTCCTCCTTTGCCAGGGACCTCCCCAACCGAAGGCCTACCTCTTTGGTTTAATTGTAGTGGGGCGATCTGTTCTTGGTGTTGCGCGCGGTCCCTGCAGCCTGCTTCTGCTGCTGGGACGGTTTCCGCAGCCAGCAGCCTGTGTCCTCTGCTGCCGCTCTGGTCCCAGTGGGTCCCCGCCGGCTGCGCTGGGTGTCCTCCGGCCGCGTTCCGCCGCCCGGTGTTCCGGCCGCGTTCCGTCGCCCGGTGTTCCGGCCGCGTTCCGCCGCCCGGTGTTCTGGCCTCATCAAGCCATCTTAACCTAACACATGGCTCAAGGGCTTGGGGTGATGCTGGTGCCAGCGAACGCACTATGCTGGCCCTGGTGTACGAGCAGACTGTGTACGGCTCTGTAGAGTATATGATAGATGGCGGGGGCAGGGACCACTGTGGTCCTGAGCTATGTACTGAGGATGCTATGATTTTTATCACTTTAGAGTGGATTCCTACTTAGAAAAAAAATCAATCACTGTAGGGCTAAAGAGATCAGTGGTTAAGAGAACTTACACTCTTGAAGAGAAACCCAGTTTGATTCCCAGCACCCACATGGTGGTTCACAACTGCCTCTAATTCCAGTTCCAGGGAATCCCATACCTTCTTCTAGCCTCCGTAGATACTATACACAAACTCATACAGGGAAATACTGGTATAGACAAATTAAATAAATAAATCTTTAAAAATCATTTACGGTAAACTGTGCTGTGGTAATCTGGGAGCATCTTTTCCAGATCATTTTCTTGGACTTGATTTGATCTTATGCTGTTTGGTTCACCATAGTTCTGGGAGCGGCATAGTGTACACACACACACGCACACACACACACACACACACACACACGAGTAAATATATGACTGTCTATGTACAGGTGTGTAAGAGAGTTAAACAATAGTGATACCATTCCTCAAAAGACATACCACGATTTCAAAATCTGTGAAATAGGAAAAGAGCATGGGTGTATGCACATACACACATAAGTATGGCCTGTGTGCTCAGTAGCCAGGTCATGTAGGCTTATTCAACTCTACTATAGACATTTGTACATGACGAAATTGCCTAATCATTCATGTTTTACAATGTATTCCTATTGCTATATTTAAGTGAACTATTGTGTGTGTGTGTGTGTGTGTGTGTGTGTGTGTGTATCTGTCACTCTGTCTGTCCCTATCTCCCTGTCTTGGTCTCTGTTTCTCCCTGTCTTTTGGTATCTCTGTACCTCTCACTTTGCCTCTGTCTCTGTCTCTGTCTTTGTCTCTGTCTCTGTCTCTCTCTCTCTGATGCTGAGGATGGAGCCCCTTAGGGACCCAGTCACTGCCAGCATTGCACCTATGTGTTTCCCAAGGACAGAGATTGGGGAAGGTTTTAATAAATGGCAGATAGTATTTCAGGCCTTTCAGACCTTGGGGTTGTTTACCTGTGGGAATAGTTGACTCAGAACTCCCATTGCAGAACCCCAGTGTCACAGACAGTGCAGAAACCGGGAGACATAGATGATTTTCTATAAATCTTTATTTACTGTCTAGCCTGTGGGATGCCCTGGGTTCAATAAAAAAAAAAACCAACACTATTAAACCAGAACTCCAATGATAGCTTAGCTTATTAATTCCTTTTTCACTGTTTGCTACTGTGTTTCTCAGGCCTTGAGACCTTTATTGGAACCAGACAGGTAATGGGCTATTATTCTCCTATGGAGCCCTTGGCTTTGCAGAGGCCCACACAGGCCTGAGGCAGCGAATGCTCTGTGCCTAGGTCCCCCCCCCCTCCCAGTTAGGCTCTCTCCAGCTTGTAGAGCTCCAGGAAGACTGCTCCCAACTTTAAACACCTTGCCTGCACGTTGTCCACCTGCATGTCAGCTCTGCTCACTCACTGTGTGGGGCCTTACCTGTGCCCCAGGTAGCACACAGAGTCCAGCAAAGGAAGGAGGCAGTGGGGTTTATCTAACTGTCTTCCCAGAGCCAATTCCTCCAATGTTAGGGGCTGGATCTCATGTTCCAAACTCAGTCATATCTGCTGGACAAGTTCTGAGCTGGTGAGAGAACCTTAAAAAAAAATGACTCCTGAGGTATAAGAGCTGACACCTCTGGCCTCTGCTTGCATGCACACAGATGTGCATGTGCACCTCCCCACGTGTGCATGTCACCCCCCCCACAAACATACATACAAAGGAAGCTCAGCAATAATGGTGTCTGTATATTTTGAAGGATGTGCAAAGAGGTGGCATTAAAAAGAAAAAATAAAACCCAAGTAGACAAGGCATGATGTTTCACACCTCTAGTTCCAGGACTCAGGAGTTGATAACAAGAGAATTAGAAGTTCAAGATCAACCTTGGCCACATAGTAAGTTCAAGGCTAGTTCGAGTTTCTAGGAACCCTGTCCCCCCAAATCAAACGACGCCTTCCCCACATGCCAAAGCTCCAGGAAAACAAACCCCACCAAGTTAGCTTTCTGGGAGACAAGAGGATGGCTTTGAGTGGCCACAGAGTTTTCTAGGCTGTCAGGAAATGCTCCCTCTGGCACGGGAGTGTCTCAAAGCATATTCTGCCCTTCAACCTGTTGTAACATTGAGGAAACTCCAGGCTAGGCTCTCAGAATGTAACTGGAGCTGTAACCTTTTTTTTTCCAAGCCTGTATCAGGGCTGTGTCAAATTTTCTGGCTGTGAACTTCAACTTATTTATAATTTATTGCCCATGAGGAGGAGTTAACTCAGGGGTTATTATACTTGGTGTTGAAAATTATATTCAGGCAACGAGCAGACTCCCAACCCACCCACTCTAGGCTTGCCAAGGGTAGATTTGCTTCTTTATCCTTCACGTGTGTACAAGGGTTTTAGAGGCAGAAGACAACGGATTCTGGTAGAAAAATGTTAACTTAATAACGGAGATGAAGATCAGATTTCCCTCTCTGGCTGCCTCTTACTCTGTATCCTTTGGTTGACTTCTTGAGACTTCCGATGATTTACATGACCAACTCCTGAAGACCCAAGGCCTTTTGATTAAGAAGCAAACCTCAGATCCAAATGACAGGGCCAGCTGCTGTGTGAGAGACTCAGCTACTTGCTACCATTTTTCTTGTGCTATGAAGATACCATCTCTTTTTTACAAATAAAACAAAAGGTGAGCATGTTAATGTATGTGCATGCTGTATTATATTGAACTTGGGTCCCTAAGCTTGCACAGCAAGCGCTCCACCCATGGAGCCTTTTCCCCACCTAAAACCTAGACAGGCACTCCATAGCCCCCAGAAAGCCCTCACCCACCCCACCCCCATTTTTTCCCACATTTTGAGTCACTGGGTTCATGAGGAAGAAAGTCTTTGGACTTCTTAAATGGATGGGAGTGTATATATTCTTCTTACCCCAAATTAAATGATTCTCTAAGATGCTGAGATCTTGCTGATCACATCTCTGCTTATTAGAACCTTGATATTTAGTCCTGGGGTTCAGGGTTCAGCTCTGTATCCCTCAAAGACCACATCAACTCTTGGAGTCCATGAGGTGATTCAAGAGGTAAAAGGGCTTGCTGCTAAGCCTGACAACCTGAGTTCTACCCCAAGAATCCATATGCTGGAAGGAGAGAATCAGCTCCTACAAGCTGTCCTCTTATCTCCACACAAATGCCACAGAACACATCCACCCACCCACCACCCCATGCACTACACATGCATAAATAAATGTAATAAACACTTCTCAAAAGACTTGGGGTTATCTGAACGGTGGTGATGAAAGTGAAACCATCATCTGTCGGTCAGGTGCTCGACGGAGTTTTACTTTGAAAGGGCGTTGAACAAAAAGATGACACTTCATCACTGAAAGGGAACAGATGAAGGACAGATGGAGAGGGGTCAAGGGAAAGATAACCAGAACACTTCCTGCAGGGAGAGGCAGTGTTCAGATATGACTGAGGGTCTCAGTGTCAAGCCTGTCCAGGGCTAACAGTATTGGAGTCCTTCCTTAGACAGATCACACATCCAGGAGTGCCCAAGAAATGGGTCTGTAGCACCAGGGAGGGAAACCACATCAAGGCCCCACCACCTAGGACTATAAGAAGAGCAACATGTAACCTCTGAGCTTGGAAGGAAGAGCTGGCAACCTGGGGCGTGTGGGGTAAACAGATTGTGCTAAAGCAGGGTTTGGAAAATGCAGGCCATGATCAGTCTGTCTGGACTACTGTCCACTGCCAATGTATGCCAGTAAGGTTTTATTGGAGCATAGCCACATCTGTTTGTATATTTCCTGTGACAGCTTAGTGTTGTGATGACAGAGCTGGTTACTGTGACCGGAGCTGGTGGTGTTTATGCTCTGGTCTTTTTGAGAAAGCCGTCTCCATTTCCTGCTCGAGAGAATGGGTCCCTGTCAGAGGAAGATGTCCAAATGGCTCTTGAGAGGAAAAAAGTGCACATGACTAAACACATGGATGCCCCATGCTGGGGGTGAGAGCAGAATAGTGTTGAGCATGCCCATTGCTTGCCATCCTCCTAAGTTGTACCATTTGAGTTTCCATGGCTTTGCCGTATCATGGTGTAAGTAGGTCATGGTGGTTGGCAACGTGACTGGGAACACGTTTTTCTCCTGTCTAGGTATCTGCACACTGGGTCAAGTGACCAGGGTGCCCCACCTCAAACTTGTGCAAAATCTTTTGTTTGAAATGGCCGTGGTAAGGGACAGGATGCATTCCTGGGTGAGATATTTTGAGGTCTTTGATTTCTCTGAATGTGAACAGACCAGAAGGCATCTCAGAGCAGGGCTATCTCTGTAGCAGCCACCTGACAGGCTAGGCACACATGCTCACCCACTCCTCAGAGATCCCCTCAGGAGGAAGGCAGTGTGGGATAGAAGGGATGTGCTCCTCTTCAGCCCTGACCAGAGCTGTTTGGAGACAGGTCCCTTTGGGAGCTGACTGTGTTCTTGGGTACCCCAAGACAAGGCCCCTCATGTGTACAGACCCCACATGTAGAGTCCTGGGTTGTTCTCTCTGGTGGTGCTCACCAGTGTGTCAAGTAGGCCTACTCTTAGTTATTTTTTTTTTTTAAGTTCCATCTTCTGAAACCCAGCCATGCAGCATTAGCAGGAGGAATCACCATGGCAACAAGAGAGGAGGCTCTTGGTACATCTGTGCTCACTGGGACAAAAAAGAAATTTCACAACAGGCTTCTCTTCTAGATGGAATGGCTTGATTGCTCTTGCACCAGTGGGGGCCCGGAGCCTTCCTTCCTTCAGCTCTTTCCAGCTTCATTTTAGAATGTGTTGATGTGATTCAGTCCAGGGCTCACTTTTCAACCTATGAGGACCATGTAGAGGAATTTCTAGACCTCAGCCAGTCACTGTTGTATCCACCAGGGCAAGCGAGGGGAGTTGGGCAGATATTTGAAAACACTTTACCAGTAACCTATTCTCTAAACTCTATGGGTTGTATTTGTCCTTTCGTTAAAACAGAAACGGTGTATCCATGCATAGAAGTCAATTCTCTGAAGCCATACCAGCGAGTTTAGAAGCCTCCGGGTCATCTACGTCACTCCTACTTGTTTGCTTCCTGCCTGACAGGTTGTCTTTGGTACTGGGGGAGGGTAGTAGTCATGAACCATATTTTTGGGGTCATCTTTGACCTTTGTGTCCAGTATACTTTGGGAATGACTACCCTCCACCTGGATATAGTGCTCAGCCTGGTCTCCTGGCCAGGTGGGGAAGTTGTCACATACTGGAGGACTTGTATCTTATTTTTCTTTCTCAATGCAGCCTTCAAGCCAGGCATATACCTGCAGTCCCCATACAGCAAGCCCCCACCCGGCATGGGTTGGGATGGAACAACATGGTGAGAACTAAATGTTTCTTGGCCAACAGCCTAATCGCTGCTTCCTCCCAAGACCCAGTTCCCACCTTTCAACATGTAGAGTCAGTTGTGCGTCTGTTGTCTGCAGAGTAGAGATTTAAATTTCTGTCTGCATTTTCAGGAGCGATGATGAGTGAGTGGCCCATGGGGAACCCTAGAAAGACACAGACAGCGCCCCAGCAGTGGTGAGTGAAGCTAGCCTGGGAGATACGGTACAAGCTCCACAGAAGGAGGAGCGGGGCAGAAGCCAGATGCTGCTGTGTGAGGGAGGTCGCCACTTCTCAGAAGACGTGGGCAATCTAGTCAAGCCCAGTTGGGCAGAACGGGGAGCAGGTGCTCGCTGGCACTTTTATTGTTTTGTTATGTGTGCAATACTCTTCAGCCAGAGCAAAATAAACTCATATCCTGGTTATTTAATAACAAGACAAAGGCCACACATTAAATCAGGGTGAAGAGACAAACAGAAGGGCCCTGAATGCTGTCCTCTGGCAGGTGGTAGGTACTGAGAGGCACTGGGTCTGGTGGGGATTAAGGTGAAGGGGTTATGGGATTAAGGTGAGGGGTTTAGCTGCAATAAGGAACTTTCTGAAGCAGAGGCGTGACGCCGAGGGCACTGTGTGTGGAACGGCTCCTATCTCCTCACTGGGGGGTAGAGGTGAACAAGTCCACCTAAGGGGGGAGGGGATCAAAGCAATGGTAGGCCCAGCTGCCCCGTGGGACAGGTGGCATCCATCTATTGGACAGGGGGAAGTTCGAGTAAGCTGTCAATTAGAAAAGGGCTAGAGGGCCCCTCCCAGTCTCAGGGTTATGAGTTATAAAGGGGTGCTCTCAGCTGCAAGCAGTTGAGGTGAGTCAGAAGATAAGAGGTGGAGTCCTGGGGGAAGGCATCTATAAACAGGCCGGCCTGTCACCTCTAACCCCAGTCTTTTATGGGCCAACTGGCTGTGGGATGATAATCGATACATAGAACATCAAGGGCTGGGGCTGGTGGAGCTCACATCCACGGATGTCCCAGGCTCTGAAGATCTGCCTTTGGGTTCTCAGCTGGCCTGATCTAAAGCTTTCCTGGTGGGAGGAATATCTGTTTTCCCTGATGTTTTGATTAACTGTTTCGCGATTTAAATAATTTTATTTATTATTATTTTTTATTTTTTATGTCAAGCAATTTCTTTTTATTTATTGATTTTTATTGAGCTCTACATTTTTCTCTGCTCTCCTTCCTGCCTCTCCCCTCCCCCCTCAACCCTCCCATAAGGTCCCCATGCTCCCCATTTACTCAGGAGATCTTGTCTTTTTCTACTTTCTACTTCCCATGTAGATCACAGCACCGAGAGAGCTTGGAGTATAACAATATTTGGATAATTTTAAAGACCAACAGTCTTGTTATATTCTAAGCTCTCTCGATGGTATATGGCTGCCTGAGACCCCAGTCATATGTTCTTCCTGTGTGCTTATGACAAAGACTGGGCGGAGTGATTCTCAGATCTAGTCCTGTGTTCATCTGGCCCTTCCACTGCCCCCCCCCCATCTCCCAAACCTCCCTAGAGCCCATATCCTTCCTCTGCGAGTTGTTTTAGAAGTCCCAGAAAGACATGTAAGTGATGTCAGAAGTTTGCTAGGAGAGTTCCTCTTCATGGGAAACAGAAACAACTTCAGCTAAGTGAGGATGAACGCACAGAAAGAAAGACACACTGACTGTCCCATCCATCTAGTGCACAGATATACATGCAGAATTTTATGAGGCACACCCTCAATGATGACCCACTTCTTAAAGTTTCCAGAATCTCCCAAAATAGCAAAATCAACTTGAGGCCAAACATTGAACACATAACCTGGGTGAACATTTCATATTCAAATCATAACCATAAAATAGGAAAAGCCCTCTATTTTACATATAGATGGAAAATATGTTGTGCGTGTTTTAATGTATACAGACTTTTGAGGGGAGCAGATAACCTAGGACAATGGTGCACTGTGTCAGGACATGGTCTCATCCAGAATTCCCCTGACTTGTTCACCATTGCTTAAATTGAGGTCATCTACAGTTAGAGTGTTCACAGCTTCTGAGTCTTCCAAACAGCACCCTGCATGGGTTCTTACCGATAGCTATGAAAGTGATTCACCATTCTCTCTCTCCTCTCTCTCTCTCTCTCTCTCTCTCTCTCTCTCTCTCTCTCTCTCTCTCTCTCTTCTCCCTTTTCTTCTCTCCTTCCCTCCCCTCCTTCATTCCTCAGGTCTTGTTTAAAATACTAGCTATAAAACAAAGGTACCCTGATATGTGGGATTCCCCTCTGTATTCTATAAATATGTTTTATTACTATTGATTAATAAAAAAGCTATTTAGGCCTATGGCAAGGTAGACTATAGCTAGGTGGAAAAACTAAACTGAATGCAGTGAGAAAGAAGGCAGAGTCAAGAGATGCCATGTAGCTACCAAAGGAGAAAGATACCAGAACATTACCGGTAAGTTACAGCCTCGTGGCATACATAAATTAATAGAAATGGATTATAAGATGTAAGAGCTAGCTAGGAATATGCCTGAGCTGTTGGACAAGCAGTGTTGTAATTAATATAGTTTCTGTGTGATTATTTGGGTCTGGGTGTCCAGGAAACAAAAGCACAGTCTCTGTCTGTAATACCCACAATTACTTATCTCATATGCCAGCTGTCCTAGGTTTTTTTGTTTTGTTTTGTTATTTGTTTGTTTGCTTGTTTGTATAAAGCATTGATCTAAAACAATTTGGGGAGGAAATGGTTTATTTGGCTTTTAGGTTATTGTCTGTCATTAGCTGAGACAGGAACTCAAGGCAAGAACCTGGAGGCAGAAATTGAAACAGAGGCCATGGAGGAGTGCTCCTTGTGGCTTGCTCAGCCTGCTTTCTTATACAGCCCAGGAGCAACTGCCCAAGAGTGAAACCAGCCACAAAAGACTGGGCCTTAACACAGCATTCATTAATCAAGAAAATGCCCCAGAGACCTGCACACAGGCCAAACTGATGGAGACAACCCCTCAGTTGACGTTTTTCTCTTCCCAGGACTCTAGTTTATGTTGACAAAAACTAACCAATAATACAGCAATATATTCAAAGTAACTATGTATAATCATTCCTTCTTAAAAGTAGATGTAGCAAGCACTTATGCACTGAAACAAAGGTTATTGGGCCAGCAAGATGGCTTATTGGGAAAAGGCACTTGTTGCCACACCTGACACAGCCTGAATTCAATTCCTAGAACCCAAATGGTAGAAGAAGAGAAGCAGAATTGACTCCTGCAAGCCATCCTCTGACCTCCACCTATGCACCATGACATGTGTGTTTGCTTTCACATACACACAACATAAATGAAAATGTAAAAACCTGAGCTCCACATTGTTTTGTTATAAATGACATAATTTTTCTCCATATATATATATATATGTATATGTATATATGTATGTGTATATATATATTCTTCTTGCAGTTAACTTCTGAAATTCTCTGTCTAGCTGTGTTAAAGACCACAAAATCCATCTCACATTAATAAGAGGCCGTCATGAAGAAGTTATTTTAAGAAGACAGTGCTGGGCGCAGCTGGGTCAGGAGCCATCTGTTCCCTGAGCTTCACTGCTACCTAGTTCTCCTATGTCTGGTCTGTCTGTCAGCACAACAGCCTGGACTCAGACTGTTTACCACTCCAGTGATTAATACTGAGCTCGTGGGGAGCCAGTACCTTCAATGTGATTTAGAACACGCACGACTCCTCCATGGCTAGAAGTCAGTCTTTTCAGAAACCCACTTTTCCCCAAGCATCGTTAACTATGAGTCCTTTGCTGAGCTCCACACTGGCTGGCGACACTGCCATCCAGGAATGAGAAGTCATCTCTGCCAGTGCAGGTTTGGGGGTGGGACAGGTCACCCGATCCCCTTTGCAGATTCTGGTCTGAGAGATTCCTGCTCCAGCAAGGAGGTGAAATTGTTGATCCATACTGCCCCTCCCCAAATTCTACAACTGTCCACAGGTCCACGGTCCTGTGACCTTATAGTTCTGTTTGTCCTCATTGTCCCTTTCCATCCCAACCCTGCTGCGTTGTGTGGAGTTGTGATTTCCAATTATGTGCAGTGGGATGGGCTGAACCAATGAGGGTGGAATGAGAGAGCTCTGCATGTCTAGAACACACCCCCAAGCAGTTTCCTGCCCCCATGTCTGCGGTACTCACATATGCTGGGAGGACAACCTACTTCTGAGCATTAGGATGACAACTTGCTTCTGAGCTTTGGTCACCATAGCTCTGGTTTTCTGTTGTAGAGGCAGAAACTCCTAATGACAGCCTTGTTATTTCCCTTGCTCCTATTTCTATTCATTACAGGCTGAGGAAGTCCCTCCTGGAGGTGCTGTGTTGTAGGTTCAGATGTTCTATACAACTAACTGGCACCTCTTGGTGTGTGTTCAGGATGCTAATTCGCATTATTTGCTCATTCACTCACAACATTCACTCAACAAGAGCTTATGAGTGTCAGCCTGTGCTCAGTTCCTCCCTAGACTCTGGGGATACAGTGGTGAGCAAGTCATTGACTCTTCCATAGCGTCTTTCAAGCAGGGGCAATTGATATGGAAAACACAGGAAGCAGTTGAAGGAAAGATGTCCCATATTGGGCGGTTTGGGTCAGTGTCTCCAAGGAGGTGACACTAGATCAGAGAGCCAGAGATTGAAAATATTCCCGGCAGGGAAAAAAATAATAATGAAAAGAGCATTGCAAGCAGGGACAGCAAAGGACTCTAAGGAGCAAGTGCTTGGACCCAAGGGAACCAGTGGGATCACCATGGGGTTACCCAAGGAAAGAGAGGTATTGGTGGCTCTCAGGAAGTAGGCATGGTGCATAAAAGGGAAAACCTGTGCTGTTTCCAATCTTGATTATGACACTTTAATAATCATCTTTATATGTATGTACGTGTTTGTGTTTGAGCATGTATGTAGTATACTGTGTATATGTTCATGTGCATCTGCACAGATGTGTCTGTCCACCCATGCTCATGCTCAGACTCCAAAGGAAGATGCCGAGTGTCCTGCTCCATCACTCTCCATTGTATTCCTTTGAGACGGGGTCTCTCCTTGAACCTGGAGGTAGGCTGGCAGCCAGCCAGCCCTGGTGATCTCTGTCCTCACCCGGCACAGCACCATGGTTGTCTATGTGCGTAGCTATGCCCAACTGCTCTACATTTTTAATACTCATCTTTTCAAAAAGCCAGCTCTGATTCCCTTTCTCTCTTAAGAGCAGCCACCTGTACCGGAAGGGTAGGGTGTGATGGAAGCAGTGGCGTGTGATGTTTGAAATTAGAACAGAGATCGAAGCACACAGACATACCTCCTCACTCGCCTCTGTATTTCTTGCTCTGGTAGGAGGCAGCCACCATGTGGTAAAGAAACAGAAGCAGCCCTGTGAAAAAGACGGCATGACGAAGACCTCCCACCCACCAACATTCGAAATTCCATGTTGGAAACGGAGCTTCCGTCTCCAGTCAAGACCCAGACAACATCGTGATTTCATCCTCAAGAGTCAAAAGCCACCAGCAAAGCCACTCCAGCACCCTTGGCTCCCGGGAACTGCGAGGTAACACAGATTGCTGTTGTAAGCGGCTAACTTTGGGAAACAATGTGTTACACAGTGTTGTATAAGCACCACAGTGGGGTTGTGCCATGTTCAGGAGCTTTTTTGTTTTTTTTTTCCTAGTGGAAAAGGGAAATTGCTGAGACATTGACAAGAGCGACACCATCAGCTTTTGTCTCGTGAAAGGATCAGTTTGGCTTCTACATGTATGAAAAACTGTTTGGAGATGGCCAGAAGTTGAAGTGAGGAACATTTCGGAGGCTGAGTCAGTCATGACACACTGGCTTACATGTACCTGGGATTCCCAAGCAAAGTTTAGTTAAACAGTAAGCTTTTAGTATTTCAACTTGTAAGAGGTTCTGGTGTATGTAGGCTCCAGGGCAGTTAATCCCACGCTAATATCCTGAGAACCCTACCTCCTTTTGTCCCCGCCTTGCTCGACTTGTAGTGTTGACTTTGCCCTCATTCTACCTTGTTTCATGGAGACCTGATGTCTGTCACGATTGTGGGCGTGACATCCAGGAGTTGGCTGAGGTAAAGCCCACCTCCTTAGGGGAGTGTGGCAGTTCCCCTGAACCTCCTAGCAAGTGCTCTCATTCTGAGATTCCTGGAGGCAGGCTCGCCATTTCGTACTAGGTAGAGGTAAGAGCCAGTGGCTGGTTGTTTTGATTGTCTGACCTTCAGGTTGAGCCTCAGTATCTGTCTGAGTTTTTATTAATCATGCTACAGGTGAGGATCATCCCAATTTGGCTCAGTTTGCTAATTGTTGTCTGTATTAGCTACTCTTTTGTTGCTGTGAGGAAATACTGACAGAAACAGGAAGGAAAGGTTTATTTGGCTCCCAGTTGGAAGGTACAGTCCATCATGGTGAGAAGTTCATGGGGTCAGGAGTTCAAGGCAGCTGGTCACGTTGCAGCCACAGCCAAAAGGTACAGTGGAAAATGCTGGCTCCTTTTATTCACTGCAGGACCTCAGCCCATGGGGTAATACAACCCACGTTTAGGGTGGATCTACCTGTCAATCAACCTATTCTAGATAATCCTTCACAGGTCATGCCCAAAGGTTGTCTCGTCTCTCAGCAATGGCTAAAATTCGCTATCAAGATGACAATCTATATTGGCCATCACGCCATCACACTCTTGGGGATACAGCACCCAGATACCATGAAATTTCACTTGTGTTTTAATAAACAAAGCTTGCCTGAAGATCAGAAAAGTAAAACAGCCACACTGGCCAGCCTTATAGACCAGGTAGCAATAACACACACCTTAAATCCCAGTAGCCACACTAGCTTGCCATAGAAACCAAGGGGTAGTGATGCACGCCTTTAATCCGAGTGGTGCATGCCTTTAATCCCAGCCCTAGAGAGGATTATAAGACTGGAGGAGACAGCTCTCAGACACAGTCTCATTCTGAGATTCCTGGAGGCAGGACCGTCCGTCATCTTGGACTGACGTCGAGGTAAGAGCCAGTGGCTGGCTGTTTTGCTTTTTGGACTTTCAGGTTGAACCCTAATTTCTTTTTCTGAGTTTTTATTAGTTGTGTTTCACCCAGGCTTCACAGATGGATCACCTAATGATAGAGGTGTAGCACCATAAGGTGCTAGAAGAGCACTTTCAGTGATGGAGACTTGTCAACAGCCACCAAGGCTATGTGATTTCTTCTAAGTTAGGCTTGCTTTAATGGTTTTTGTTAAAGAAAGTGATCCATAGCATAAACTGTGTCATGGATTTCAGTGGCTGTCCTACTATCTTTGGTAGTGGACACTCACAGGAGTTTTCTTGGCAGCTAGGTGCCTGGCCTTATTACCTCCATGAACAATAATGATACAAGAGTTTGTCTCCAGGATAAATGTTCTATTTTAAAAGCTCTTTGCCTCATTAAGAGATGAATCCATAAATGTGTAAGAGCTAAAAAGAACACACTAACCACATCTTCCCGTCTCGTATTATGTTAAGTATGGTCAAGCCTAAAGCCTCATGCAATCGCTTAGTTTGACAAACGTTATTGAACATCTATAATGCATTGGGCACTGTCCTAGGTGCTGAGAATACCACAGCCATAGCTGGTGTTCAATCAAACACTGACAGCTGGGTAAGGAAGTGTGGATTTATCAAGGAGGAGACAGGGGGCCTACGATCCATGAAAATTCATGGGTTTTCCCCTTTGGCATAATTTCTTCTTTCTGAAAACAACGGGAGAAAAGACACAAGTCTTCTAGTCCCGAGAATTTTTAAAGAAATGAACAAAATGAAGGCCTGATGGATCTTTAAATATGTTTTAATTTTATGTATGTGAGCATTTTGCTTGCACATATGCCTGTGTACCACATGCATGCCTGGTGCCTACGGAGGCCAGAAGAGGCATCAGACCCTCTTGATCTAGATTTACCGATGATCACTAGCCTGCATGTGGGTGCTGGGAATGGAACCTGGGTCCTCTGGAAGAGCAGCTAGGTTCCGACCACCGAGAAATCATTTCAGCCCCCTCGACTGGACCTGGTTAGCTGCTGTCCTACTCATTTGTAGGGTTAAACCATGCTTCCTCCCAAGGTGTAGAAACTGTAGGAAGCTGCTTAATTTCTAGGCAGTGGCGCTGGCTTTGTTTCTAATGTAGCTGGGTGCGATTGCAATTAAATCATCAGCTGTATCTGTGGCTCCCAGTTTATACCTTTGGGACATGCACCGTGGACTCAGAGGTGTGCATGTGTTTCTGGAAAAATCGCAACCCCCAAAGATGTAGACAATGCAAGCTGCTAACATGCACTCTCCACCCGTGAAGGATGAGAGCGCGGCATTGGAATTGCTGGGGGGACACAGTTGGAGGCAGGAACTGGGCACAGAACCTGTGGCATCTGAGTGCTGCCTACTTTGCCCTTGAAGCTGTGTGACATGAAGGAGGATCAACACGGTCAAAATGAAGAAGATGTGTTTGTTACTGAAGATCTCTGGGACTGTTTGGCTCACGCTTTCTGCATTCAGGGTGAGACAGGGCAGACATTGTCTCCGAGGAGGCACTAAGTTCATACGCTATTTGCAATGGATGTGCTGGCCAGAAGGCATGATGGTTTCCAATAGCTGGATTGTCAGAAAACTGGCAAGGTCAGAATGTGGTCTGGGGGTCTCCTGGATCCCACTCCCTAAAGAGACACTCTTTGGAACAAGAGCCAGCACGGAGAATTACCCTGGCTGTCTCTCCTGGCAAGTCAACTTGGGCTTTGAGGAGCCCAGACAACTGTCACAATGGCTCCAGGGCTATTTTCATTTTTTAAAACTGAGTTTAGACTTTCTGAAAAGTTGCAAAATTGTACAGAATTTTGACATATACTTCGTCTAGTGTCTCCTGAAGTTAGCCAATTATATAAGCATTGTGTAATGATTGGGAGAAGACAGTCAGTGTTCACTGGCGAAGCTCATGCTCTTACCCAGTTTTGCTAGTTTTCCACAGGAGTCCACATCGCCCTTAGTTCCTTGCTTCAATATTTGCCAACTGCGATGGTCCCCTCTTCTCTTCTCCTTCCTTCCCTCCCCTTCCTTTCTCCTTCCCTTCCTTTTCCTTCTCCTCCTTTTCTGCTCCCCCCTTTCTTCCCTCTCCTCAGCTCTCCCCATTCTTTCCTCTCAAAGTTGGTTTCCGCCTGCCTCTGCCTCCTGAGTGCTTGGATTCGAGGCGCACACCGTCATACCTGGTGATCTTGACAGTTTTGAACACTGCAGAGCAGCTGCCTTTAGCCAATCTTTAGGTTTGTGCAATATTTTCTCATTAAGCCGTGGGGTGATGCACGTTTGACAAGAATACCACATAATGGTTCCGTGTACCTGTCAGGGTTGCCGGGGATGCTCTGTTGTACATGACCTCGATCTCATGGCTAAGGTGTCTGCCAGTTTTCTCTGCTGTACAAGCGGTATTATTTCAGTATTGAGTCAGTAGATGTTGAGGGAGATAATTTGGTACTAAGCAAATTCTGCTTCTCTTCTAGGTTTCCTCCCCCGATCTTTATCACCCCCGAGAAAAGATCTGCAAACCCCGTGACTGTGGACATCACCTATTGTTATCCTGAAGTTTCCTAGCTCCCTCTTTCTGTCTGTGCTTTTCAATTTAAAATCCCCAAGAAGACCAGTCTTTCCTCCCTAATCTAGCAACGATTATCCTTACAAACATCGAAAAGGCAGTATGAGCCCAAGGACCGTTATTTTATTGGATGAGTTAGAGTCCACGATTGTCGTTACTCGTTTTGTGGATCAAGTTGCTCACACATTGGCTGTTAGGAACTCCTGTGGCCTGGCTGTCCTGCTTCTTAAACAGTCTCACCATTCTTAAAAATTCTCTCAAAATTTGTCAGTAAATATAATTACATGATTTCCCCTTCCCTTCCTCCAACACCTGCCACACCCCCAACTCCCTCTCAAGTCTATGGCCTCTTTTTCTTTAATTAACACATCCACACACATCCACACACAATTATATGAGTACAACCTGCTGAGCCTGTAAGTATATGATTTCTGGGATGGCCACTTGGAACTGAATAACCACTAGAGGATTTATCCCCAGGAATGACTAATTTCTCCCACTCTCAGCAGGCCTTTTAGTTGCCTGCAGCCCCTCAGCTAGGGATGGAGCCCCTTGGAACGTCCTCTGTCTATGTTAGATTGTCTATTACTATTGTTATTGTTTGGGTCTTATTTAGGCAGCAGCGTTGCTGTGGCTATAGCCCCCCCCCCCGTATTTCTAGGAGATATAATTGTACCGTAGACTTTCTTTATCTTGGCTTTTACAATTTTTCTGACCTCGATTCTGAAATGGTCCCTAAGCCTTAGGTGCAGGAGTTGTGTTGTTGATGGATCCACGGGCAGTCACAATCAGTTACTTCCCTGGATTTTGGCCAGTTATGATTTCTGTGGTTGTTTCCGTCTGCGGCAAAGAGAAGTTTCTTTGATGAGGGGTGAGAGCTACCTTTATCTGTAGGTAAGGATATTATCTAAATTAGATATTAGATAATAAGGGTAAGTATTTAGAATGCAGTTAGGTGTTATATTGGTCTATTGTTAGATGTGAGTGCTCCCCCAATATCTATGTCCTCACTGGCTCTGGAGTATTTGGCTAGGTTTCTAGTACCAGGCATGATTTCCCCTCCCGTTGAGCAGACCTTAAATCCAGACAGCTGTTGGTTACTGTCAAGACATGAGTGCCATATTTTTGCCCCCGCCCCTCCCAGCTCTTGGCATGATGGTTCTTGTTGCGGTTCCCAGACATCATAGTTGTGTAGAATAGGCTACTTCCCCCTTTTGGCAGCTTGCCTAGCACCTTCTGGTACTTTGAAAGCTAGTCCTAAGAGATGAGGTTTTCATGTCAGATCCAGCTAGAATCTTCTGAGTTCTCTGTCCCAAGTACAAGGCTTTTCTTCAGCTAGAGGAATTTACTTTCAACCTCTGGGAGGCAACAGTAGACAATTGCAATAGGTCGTATTGTTTTGGGAGTCTCTTGGACCTCTCTAAACAAAACTCAAGGAGAGGTTTCTCATGCTTGATGCTGCGTACACACACACACACACACACACACACACACACCTTCAAAGCCTGAGGTGTAATTTTAGGTAAACATAAATAATACATCTGAACACACCCTGACTTTCTGGTACCGCAAGATATTCTTGAGTTTTAAATGGTACCATGAAGTTTCATCATCATTTTTAAATTTCAGGCCCAGTTTAGTTAGAAATCAGTGAACCCACATGAGGCTAGAAGACCTGTAGTGTGTCACCTGCACTCTGTTATGGAGTGTATCAAAAGATAACAATGTCCTTGAGACCGTGAACATACTTAACAAAGGTTGGAGATGTTTCACAATGCAATTGAAAGACAGCTTGTGTCTTGGGGAGAAGGGAATGAACATCCAAATCCAAGCACATGATGGGAAGACTTCGCTGTCGTCTACAAACTGTATCTGCACCCAGAATCCCCTATGACTCTTTACAGTGAGCAAACTGGTCACCATCTTGACTTACAGACTCACTGCAGGGATCCAATGAGCCTTGCTTGAAAATGCTTTCAAAACTATGCAGTGTTACAGGATCTGTGAAACGCTAGCATTATGGGTTCTGTAAACACTTGTCTGTCATCCTCAGGCTTTAGAATGGGGCTGCCAGCCCATCCCATTTAACACCCATGGTTCACAGGAAGCAAAGCAGACACATTGTAGACATATTGCCAAATGTGCCCACAGCATAGGGGTAGAACCGGCTAGAATCAAAGTCCTCTAACTCCTACTGGGGGGCTCTGTCCATTACAACATCCACTGTTTAAGCAATGTTTTCATTACCAAGCCCGGGAACAAGTACCATGATTAAAGAAAAGCAATATAGAGTTTAGGTAGATGAGAGATGGAAAATAACTTTTCTTTCAGAAATGTTATCCTAAGCTTTGTGTGTGTGTGTGTGCCTGTGTTTGTGTATTATGTGTGTGGGGGTGGGAGTACATGTGTGTACGTGTGTGGGGTATACCGGCTTATGTGTGTGCATGTGTGTGTGCATGTGTGCGCGTGTGTGTTTGTGCACATGTGTGCATGTGTGTGCATTGTGTGTGTGTGCATGTGTGCGCGTGTGTGTTTGTGTACATGTGTGCACATGTGTGCATGTGTGTATGTGTGTGTGCATGTGTGTGGTGGGGCAGAGATCAACTTCAGAAGTAATTTCTCAGGAGTCATCCACTTTGGGGGTTTGCTTTTTTTTCTTTAACATTTTTTAAAATTTTATTTTTAATGTGTATAGGTGTGTTGCCTACCTGTATGTCTATGCACTCCATGCATGCAGTGCCAACAGAACCCAGAAGAAGGACTCATATTCTCTTGGACTAGAGTTAGAGCCAGTTTCCAACCACCCTGTAGATGCTGAGAACGAACCTGAGTCATCTGGAAGAACAGCTAGGGCTCTCAGCCACTGGACCATCTCTCCCTGTTTTAGATACAGGGTCTTTCGCTTTGGTGAGTTTTGGAACTCACCAAAGAAGGCTAAGATGATGGCCAGTAAGCCCCAGGGATCCTCCCGTGTCTGTCTCCCCATCACTGGATAATCACAGCTGGATTTTTTTAAGGATTTATTTATTATGTTCTGTCTGCATGTATGTCTGCAGGCCAGAAGAGGGCATCAGATCTCATTACAGGTGGTTGTGAGCCACCATGTGGTTGCTGGGAATTGAACTCAGGACCTCTGGCAGAGCAGTCAGTGCTCTTGAACTCTGACTCATCTCTCTAGCCCCATAGCTGGGTTTTTATGTGACTTTTGGGGGTCCTGAACTCAGATCCCATGGCAAGGACCCAGCCCACTGTGCCTTCTCCCCAGCCTCTACTCTAAGCTTT
Organism: Microtus pennsylvanicus; assembly: GCF_037038515.1. Lineage (NCBI taxonomy): Eukaryota > Metazoa > Chordata > Mammalia > Rodentia > Cricetidae > Microtus > Microtus pennsylvanicus. The sequence continues at coordinate 71,307,319 of NC_134583.1, read as the reverse complement.
TTGCCTGTTCATTTTCACCTCTTATTCTTGGATTACTAATTAGAGCAGGAGCAATTCATTTCTGCCAGAAACGGTGCATGATAAGGTATCTCCGTTCCCAGAAAACCGTTCTCTGAGTCTGGTTCTTGGAAGCGATTCCACTTCTGTTGCGGACGGGACGCCCACACACTGCAGCAAGGACAAAGTGATGCCAAACATCTGGATATTTGGAAATGGCTGGGGCTCGCCTGCCTTCCATGCCTTCTTTCCCCCTTCCAGATGTTTGAAATCATGGATACAAAGTCTCTGTGTCCAGTATATGACAGAAGAAAGGTTTTATTTAAGAAAAAACACTGGCATTTTCATAATCTTAAGATCTAGGCCTCGTCATCTCCAGGCTGGAATATTTATTTGTTGGAAGAGACGGGGAGTTTGACAAAGGTATGGGCTGGGGAGATGGCTCAGTTGGGAAGTGCTTGCCACACAGGCATACGGAATCCGAGTTCAAACCCCAAGCCACCATGTAATAAGTCAGGTTTGGGGGGCATGTAGCTATAGTGCTAGATCTTGGGAGACAAAAATGGGAAGATCCCTGGGGCTTGTTGGCCAGCTACTTTAGTCTTCCTGGTGAGCTCCAGGCCCATGAGAGAGACTGTCTCGAGGAAGAAAAGTGAGTGTTCCCCGAGGAGTGACATGTGAGGTTGACATCTTGAATCAGTGAGCACCGGGCTCAGTAAGAGACATCTTTTCTCAAAAAGTGAGGTGGAAAGTGATTGAGGAAGAATCTGAGGTTGAGTCCTAACATCCACAAGCACACACGCATCCACGTACATGCACATACACTCACGTGTGTATACACACACACACACACATACACACACACCACACTTAAGGAAAAGACAGTGTGTTGTTCTTCAGAACGTCTTGATTCCTATGTTTTTCTGCTGAGTCAACTGAGATACCTACCATAAACCTGTGTTCAGAACTCTCCTCTTCATTGGTCTATTGGCTTCTCAGGCCTAGTAGAGCTGGGCAGTGGGCAGCTCTGTCCTCCCTGCTGTCTGCATGCAGATATGGGTAAACGATTGCGTCTTTTCGGTCTTGGCATCTCATCTTTGCTCACAGTAAATATGCAGGACATGCCATGATGTCCCTGAGCTGGTCTCTAGGACTCCATAATCAAGCGACCAATATACTTTTCCTTTGTGTAGCAAAACCTTTTACTTCTTTGGAGTAGAGGAGTAGACTTACTAAGAAATATACTTATTCTCCTTCAGTCATGAGAGCTCTGACTCAAGCCAGCTCCATATCTCAGTGACTGTCCATTTGACCTGTCTAAAACAGCGTACTGGGTCTGCCATTACAGGTGACCAATAAATGCATAATGATGAATAAGCAAGATCACAGGGGGAAAATAAAGTATGCTTTTTTTTTCCTGTCCAAGTATGAGCCTGTAAGTTTTAGCTTTTTATTTCAATGGTGATTTATCAAAGTACTGGAGACAAGTGGGGGGATGGGAGATTCTATTTTTGAATTATCAAATGGGCAGGGATATTACTCAAAGGACCAGAAAGAGACAGGCCAAGTATCTGAATAATTCACCAAGTGGATAATTAGCCCGGATGGTTATCGCTACCAGAAATTCCACAGCTCAGGATCCCTTTGTTCAGCCAATAGCCACAATCTGTCTCATTTCATTACATCAGATTTTTAATGAGAAGAGAAGGCACTCATTTGTTAAGAGCTTTACTGTGTTCCAGACACTAGGCTTGGTAACGAGGCCAGCTTTATGGGTCCTCCCAAGACCCCATGCTAAGAAGGGCCCTGTGCTGACTTTGGTCCTCTGCTGTTAGCACGGGAAATGCTTCCTAACTTCCAATAGGGGTCTTCCATTTATGCTTCTCCACTTGGCCTTGAGAGTCCTTTAACCAATACTACTTACTGGCCAATTTGTTTTTCTCTATATTAAATCCTCACATGAGTGCAAGCACGTAAAAGAGTTACTCCATCTCTTCAGGGGGGCCTGGATGACTGGCCAACTTAGGGTCACACCAGAGAGCCTGAATCTGGGCTCTTGTCTGGTTGAAAAGCCTCTGAGCTCTCCTACCCTGCCCCCAACAGGCAGAGAACGCAGGCCCAGATGAGAAACCTCTCAAGCCTTATTTATTCATTTATTGGGTCAGAAATTTTAGAGGACCTAATATTTGTCCAACACTTTGTGTGTTTGTTCATTCAACAATCACATTTATCAGGTTCCTGCTCAGTCTAAGTCCTGTTTGAGGCTGTAGAAGTGAGACAAGGAATAAGGCTGGCAGGATTTTGGCATTTAAAGGGGGTCACCATCGTGTGTGTATGTGTGTGTGTGTGTGCATGTGTGTGTATGTTTAGGAAACAAGGAGAGTGGATGATAAGGAAGTTATTAAACAAACTAGATGCTTTAGGATATTATAAGGAGAATGAAAGAAATGAACAGGAGAGGACGCCTATTTGATCCAGGCCAGCAGAATGTTCTCTCCAAGAAGCCGATGTTGAAGCTAAGACCAAAAGAATTCAGTCACCGGGACCGCAGTGTCAGCACCCTTCAGGCAGAAGCCTGGAGGATTGCAAACGCTCTAGGGGCCGCAAATAATTGAACAAGGAGCACAGATTTTCCATGCAGCTCTTTGAAGCTCGGGCTAGTCTACATTTTACAGATGAGAAAACCAAGGCGTGAGAAGAAAAGAAACCTGCCAGGGTGTCAGCTGGTGGGAGGCAAAGAATTCAATTCTATTTCCGGGGTGAATGCAATCAGTTATTGCTCCACCCTGGCCTCCTTGGAGCAGTGATCTGATGAAGCAATTTGTTTTAGACTTAGATTGAATCCAAATTGAGACATCCCTGACCATATAAATATTCATTGCCGGTTTGCCTTGCATTTTCCAGCTTGCTCTATCTTTTTTCTATCTGCTAGGATAGTTTGTATTCTATGGACCCCATGGATCCCAGCAGAAGCTGATGGTATGCCTTGCATGGGAGCTAGAAGGAAGTGGAGGTGTGAGCGAGAGTGGTGTTCCACCCCACCTGGCCAGTGGGGAGTCTCAGCATCTCAGGAGATGGGAACTGCTTTCTCATCAGGATGGTCAAAGGCAGCCTGTCCTGCCTGCCTCAGTTGAGATGCTCATGGTACCCAGCACTGAGGGGCTTGCAGGGACACCTCATGTCTAGGCCATTACCTTAGAACACCCTTTCATGGGCATAAAAAGGATAAGGACGTGGATCTAGGCTGTAGATGGGGCAACCCCACTTCCTCTTTTCATGACTTCCTAAGTCTCCCCTTGCTCTGTCTGAGTCTTGTGGGATAAGGAAGCTTTAGCAGCAGCATCCATTGCTCTGGCTGAAACTATTTGGGCTCTATCTTAAGACTGGAAATAAAAACTGTTACGTATATGGGTATTTAAATATAAGACACACTTACTGAGCTATGTATAGTTTGGTGGCTATGTCATCAAGGCAATAAGGTGATTCAATGTGCGCTTGCACTGCAGTTGGATACACTACAATGGGCAGCTTGTGTCTTTCTAGCTGCGGATTTCAATGCATTGGAGTTAATTCCTGAGCCAGAGCGTTGCTTTATTACTCTTGGCTATAAGATCTGTTAAGTGAAGCTTGAATAAAATGTGATTCTTTTTAAAAACATAAGCTATAAAGTTCCAATTATTGTAAAACTAGACTGAGATTTTTCACATAAAAATGCCAGGTTTTGGTAGTCTTAGTGAAGTCATTGTATTTGAAATTTTATACTCCAAGGTTGCATAAACGATTATAGCTCCATCCGCCCCCAACAAGTCACTGCTGACTTTTGATATAGCAAAAGTTGAATACTAAACTATGCCTACCAGGAAGCAGTTGGTCTTCTCTGGCTTTGTTCCTGGGTGAATATTAGTTAGCATATTCTTTACAGAGCGTCGAATTGTCTGCAATCTGAGGTTCAGTTGGGTTTCAAAGACAGGGAGGGGAGAGTGGTGTTCAGAATAGTTCTGCCTTGACTCTGCATCAGATGAGGGTGAGCTGGGGAACTGGGTAGGGTGTGTGTGTGTGTGTGTGTGTGTGTAGCTAGTAATTTTACTAGTGTGATCTTCTTTATAATTCCTCTTCTTGACATAAATATGATTATTATCAGAGGGTTTGCTTTGCATGTAGATATCTGGTCCATGCTAAAAGGAAAGTATGTAAAATTTATTTCTTAGTGAAAGTACTTGGCACCAATGTCTGTGTGACTTTGGTCGATTAAAGAGTGATGCCTCCAGGCTGATCCCAATCTTTTTATTTCCCTCCCTCCCGACCTCATTTGGCTCTTCCCTAGCCCTAGCAATGTTTCTTTGATTATGTCTTGTGTACGGAGAGGGAGACCCACTCTTATTTTGTTCCACATTGGTAGTCATAGTAATCTACTTCCAAATACCTATCAACCCCTTGAACTAAGTTCAGGGTAATTAGGACCCCTTTTGGACACAACTCCAGGCTCACACCATACTTAACTCATGTACAAGAGGTCTGCCATTGTTTCTGTTTGTGAGAAATTCCTATTTGCTGGTTTTCAGTAACATTAGGCTCCCCAACCCCAGCACCAGCCCACAGCCTGGCTATTATGACCGAAGGAAATATGAGATGTGTCACTGGCTCTTCCCTGGCCCGAGGAAGTGCACACAAGGCCTCTGAATTCAGGCCCCTCTCAGAACCTGGAAAACTCTGCTGAGCTGCTCCAATTAGCCACCTCATGGAACAAGGTGGCAACAACCACTGACTGGGTCAAAAATAATTTTCCTGCGTGATTCTTGAGTTGCTTCCTTTTGCTGAGGGAAGATTTGCCATGAAAAGTGGCTCGTCTTCTCACGAGCACACCTGTTCTCTAATTGCCCAGGCTGCAGAAAAGCTGTGCTCAGCAGCCTCGGTCATGATTCCAGAGGCGCCACGGGCTTTGGGTCCTGATGAGATGTCTCGGTTCACCCTCTTCCCAGAGATCACAAACCAGGCCTGACTTACCTCCACAGTGATACCTCCTCCCAGAGTCTGGTGTTTCTGGGAGAGGCCTGGTGCTGCCATGTGGCAATGGAAAAAGGTCACTGCCTCTTGCTGTCTACGGGCTGATGGTACCCACATGCTTACTGCTCCAAAGAGGACTGCTTGCTCTGATTAACTCACATTCTCTTGGCCCTACATGTCGCTGCTCAGGCAGGACACGGCGGGGAGAGCAGCGAGGGTCCATGTTTCTGGGTCAGTGGGTGGTGGTTCTCCTTTACCATGCTTGGCAGGAAGCCTTTGGTGGCTGCGTGAGCACCGTTTGGAAATCTGCGGAAGGTCTGGAGCAATCTGTTATCAGTTCCAGTCTTGTCGAGTGAGCCATGTACTCAGAGTGGCCATCTTGAATTGATTGCTCCAGCTCGGCGAGTCAGCAGTGAGCTCGGTGCCAATCTCCTATGCCAGCAGATGGCTCCAAATGAGGTCATTGTTTTGACAGTTTCACAAAAGAACCCCAAACAGACTGAAGCAACCCTCACACATGTTGGATCACCCTGAACAGTTCTAAGAGGAGAAATGAACTTGAACTGAAACTCTGGGCAATGGATAGCCCTCCGGAGGGTCCTTCATTGACTGCTCACATGTGTTGTTGCCCCCAGGGGCAAGCTGGAAAAGATTTGCCTCACCCACTCCACTTGGCTCCTGCCTCCCCTCTGCCCTGGGTGTTGGAACTGCCTGGGTGGCAGGGATGATCTGATTAGGGAGAAGACAATTATTTCAAACCTTGGTGATGGCAAGCTCCATTTAGAAGCATCTTGGCAGTCTGCAGGCTGATGCTCTTGGAATAATCTCTGCCTTTCTACCAACTCCTGAAAGTACATGTGTAGCAAGGCCACATGGCCCCAAAGAAGCATTGGCAATGCATAGAATTAGCCTGCCCACTGGGACCGCTTATCAGTGGACTGGGAAGTTGGACAGGTGTGGTGTGAATTGGCTTCTGGATTGTGTGCTGCGCATACCATGGTCCCTTGATGGAAACCCTGAGGTCTTGAACACTAGTCTAGTTTAGCTGAGGTTCTCAAGTTCAGTCTAAAGAAAGAGTTCACTTTCCGTTCCTAGTTTTGGATGTGGGCGCTCATTAGTGCTGCTGCCAATGGTAGTCCCATTTCCCTCCTTCTCCCTAAGGTGGCAGAGGGAGCTCTGGGTCAAAGGTGTATCCTCTGTCCTCCTGTTTTAGTTCTGATCACTCAGAAGGCATTTTCTGGGCCTCCTGTCATGTTGGTTTCCAACAAAGAATCACAAACTGGTCTGCATACACACACACACACACACACACACACACACACACACACACAGTTTATGGAAATGGATTCTCCCATGGCTCAGGAGGCCAGAAGTCTGAGGTCCCAGTTTGCTGGGTCTAGCTTTCCTTGAAGGTTGGGTGGCATTTCTGTCCCCTGTTTGCTGGTTGCTGTTGATCGTGGTGTTCCTTGTAGCATCATCTCCAGCCTCTGCTTCTGTCTTCCTGGGGGGTCTTCCCTTCTGTGTTTCTGGATCAGTTACTGGGTTAGGTCCCACCCCACTCAGTCATGACCTCATCTTACTAATTACATCTGTAAAGACCCTGTTCCAAGATAAAGTCCCACTCGGCACATGCCAGGACTTGAATATATCTTCTTTTTAAAATATCTTTTTCACTTTTCATGATTATAATGCAATTACATCATTTCCTCCCCTCCCTTTTCCTCTCCCCACCATTCCTCTGTAATCCCCTTTCTTCTTTCATTCAAATTTATGGCCTCTTTTTCTTTAATTGTTGCTGTACATGTCCATATATAAAAATCTATGTATGAATCTAAATATACAAACACAACCTGCTCAGTCTGCATAATGTTGCTTGTTGTATGTTTTCAGGGCTGATGGTTTTGCATTGGGTAACCACCCAGTGTGTTCTTCCCTGGGAAGGCTATTTCTCTTGCTCTCAGTATCCTCAGTTGCCTACTGTACTTTGTCCAGGCCTAAGGCCTTGTGAGATGTCTCCCTTCCACAGTGGCTTGTCTCAATGTTGCCATTGCTTGGGTCTATTTAGGCAGCCATGTTGGTGGTAGCGCCTGGGTGTAGCTTCTGACATTTCTGGGAGCCACGGTCTCACAGCAAACTTCTCTGGCTCTCACAAGCCCCTCTCCTGTGATAAGGCCTGAGCCCTGAGCACAAGAATCATATTGAAGATGTATCAGTTGGAAATGGACTGCTCAACTCTGAATGTTTATTGGTTGGTTTTTTTTTTTTTAACTATTCCATTGCAAAAAGAAGTTTTCTGGGTAAGGAGATCACACTTTCCTAGTAGACATGATTAAACTCCCACCAGCTGGGTACTACGTTCCCCTCCATTCTGGACATTGCTTGGCTTCTGTGGGGCTCGGGCAGATCAAAGACTCACTGGGTTTGAGTTTCTTGTTTGTGGGATGAGAACACTGAGAAGAAGCTTGAGTGTGACATGGTCTCATTGTGTGGCATTTCTGGATAGGCACCAAGCCCTGCTGTGTGTGTGTGTAGGAGTAAGGGTGTTTGTGTAGAGGTCAAAAGACAACCTTGTTTGTGGACAGAGTCTTCATGCCTGGGCCTCACTCACCAATAGACTAAACTGGCTGGGCAGGAAGCCCCAGGGACGTGCCCATCTCTGCCTCCCCAGAGCGGGGGTCACAAACCTGGGTCATCCTGTCCAACTGTTTTTGTTTGCTTTGTTTTCATATAGGTTCTGGACATGGAGTTCAGGCATTGCTTGCAAGGCAGGCACTCGCCAACCGTGACTCCAGTCTTTTAAGCATCTTTATCCAGGTGGAAATAAAGGTCAATAAGAGAGACACAGGTATTAAGCTTAGGTCCAAGTCCTTTTAGCTGGGCTGTGTTGGTGAACTGAAAGTTTCTTCAGCTGAAAGTCACGAGTGCTGGGTCCTCCGCACCGCTCACTGCCCAACTTCTATTTTAGACATTCTCGACCTGATCTTGTATGAGGCAGCACACAAACGGCTTTCATCTCACTCACCAAAACCAAGACTTTAGGGAAAAAACTCAGCAGTCTTGGCGGGGTTGGGGATGAGGTGCTAGCGTGAACACAGTTCTCACAGGCTTCTTGGGTGATGCCCAGAGAGAAAGTGGGAACTCAACACTGCTGATGGATTAAAGCCTGCTGGTCAGGAGACCTGGGCTCCCCGAGCCAAAGGTCTGCTTTTTTCCATTCTTTCAAGAGGAGCTTCTGGTTTGTCTTTAGCATTTCATTTTGCAGCCTGAGAATGGCAATGACCTACCTAATATCTCTGAAAATGACGTCATCTCGAGAGCTGGTTTCCATGCCTCCCCCACCTCGTTCTCAACAGCACATGACTCGTGATGCTTCATTAAATCTAGAAATGACTACTCAGGGTGCATGTTGGCTAAGCCAACATGTTAGATGCCAGCATCTAACATGAAGCAACGGCTGAACCGAGCCTCTTTTAGGAGTTGAATGTCTAAAGGTGACACATTATAGTACAAGACACCCAGAGCAAGGACAGACTTGTGTCTGGCAGTTAGGGGAGCCTATGCTGGGTCCCTGAAGAGCCTTAGGCGATGACAAGTGACAGAGGAAAGGAGAAATGACCTCCAGGCTTGCTAGAATGGACATATATTCCACTCAAGGGGGAGAAATGAGCAGCATGAAGGCCAGGAACACAACCTGAGTATTGCTGTGGTTCCATGTTGCTGGCACGCTGCTCTGTGTGGTCCAGCTGGTGGCAGGTGGCATCATGGGTGGCTGACATATGTGTCTTCTTCCCATTGTTTGCTTCTCAGAGATTGGAGTTTTCCAGAAAGCTGACTGCAGAGTAGAGGTCACGCTAGCCTCTGTCTTGGAGTTATCTGCTCTGGCCAGTCCCAGCCTTGAAGAGCCTTGGTGGGCTCACTTTAGACAGGGCCAGCTTGTGGTGAATGGGCAGAGTCATGTGATGAGCCTAGCCTGCCTGGGGACAGTCAGATGTTTCCTACTTCTTGAATGTATGGCTCTGGGAACAGTTTCTTTAGAAGAAATATGCTGGGTATGCTTATCCTACCCACCCCTGCACCTTCTCCTAAGCCTTGCAGCCTTTCACCAGAGGGTGTCATCTGCTTGGCAGCATGTGGACCTACAGCCTGTCCTTGACCCTACCCCATAGGCCATTACTACCACCTGTAGAAACTCCCTTTCGGTAGAATACAAGAGACCTTACCATTGGTTAAGGCTCTACTCTGCCTATGGAGCTTCCTGGTAGAAATAGCTATGTTTAATACTCTCTTTGTTTTGCTAATAACAATGATGATGGTGATAACACTAACATCATCTCATGTAACTGTAGTGAGTGCACACATATTTTGTTATTGCCTGCTTTTCCCATGATTGTCAAGCACCACCGTCCATGCAGGGAGTATCATTTCTGTTATACTTTAAATCTGCCACTCCTGGGTGCTCAGCCAGCAACAAGTTTGCTGAGAAATGGGGTGGGGGACTGCTCTGCAAGCAGTATTGACACCAGGGTGCCTAGGACTCCCAGATGATGTCTTCGAGCTGTCCAGCAGGTTGAAACTCAAAAGGCTCCCTCCATCAACACCACTTGCTCCGATCTTCTTTCTGCACAGGGCAGATGTGCTGGGGTGGGTGTCTCTCAAAGAGCCTTCTTCTCTCTTCCCATCCTCCTCTAGGAGTTCCTGAGCGTAGCTAATCCCTCATGCCTGCCTCTCAAGGATCCACGAAGCTGCAATAGTATCCTCCTGCCCATTCCTCCACCTGAGGACCCTAGGGTTCCTGAGGGTGGCTCAGTTGGGGGCTTAAGCTTACCCTTTCCCCTGTCTACAGCCTTCTTCCTCCTTTGGCTTTGTTTCTTGTGACACTTTCCTGGATTTCTCTGTTCTTACAGTAGACTTGGGACCTTGCGGGATCCTTGTCACCTTCAGAAGCCATCCAAGTTACTATTCTTATTGTTGTGACAAAATCCCTGACCAAACAGCAGCTTACGGGAGAAGGCAGGGCCTGTTTTGCCTCACTTGTGAAGGCGCAGTCCATCCTACAAGGAGTACCAGGACAGCAGAAGTGAAGAGATAACTGGTCACACTGTATCTGCAGCTACAAGGCATGATGGGAGCAGGCCTGTGTTCAGTCAGCTTTTCCTCTTCAGACTGGGACTGCAGCCCACAGAATGATGCTGCCCATATTTAGTGGGGAGTCTATGCACCCCTATTAACCCAATCTAGAAACTCCCTCATGGATATGTCCAAGGTTTTCCTCCTATGTGACTCTGCATCCTGTCCTATTAACAATGCTAATGGTTCTAAAGGCTTTGTGCCTAGCTTCTTACTTTCACACTGGGTACCCAAATCATTGCTTCCTGGAGGAATACCTCTTAACGCTTAGGCACCAAGCCCTTTTAGGACCTGCCTCTTGCAGGAAATCTTGTCTTGCTCCCTCTGCCTGCAGTGGCCACTGTGTCTGGCCTCCCTGTTGCCCCATTGCCTTGGGGCCTTGTTGTTTCATAACCAGCTTCTGTGTTCAGCTACTATGTCCCCAAGTTGCCCCTGCTGACTTTGTCCCAAAAGGCAGAAATGGATTATATTGTCTATGGCATTTCCTCACACTCAGCAAGTTGGGTGCACCTAGCTGGCACTGGATAAGCATGCTAGGATTGGTTTACTGGATTACAGAATGCATTCCCTCTGTTCCCAGCCCTGCAATGGCCAGGACACTAGGGCTGCAAGGGCTGTCGGTCCCGGATGTCTGTCTGTGCTCTAGGACAGAAGTTCTTAAACTCTTTCTGCTTGCCACCCCTTCTCACCTGGGCAGTTTTCACACGCTCCTAGGTGGGTAGGTGTGGAAGACAGGTACAGGATTCAAACATCCACTAGTAATGAACCATAAAGAAATGCATTTAAAGACAGTTCTGAGAAGACAGCTCACTCAGTAAAGTTCTTGCTGTTCAGATATGAGGACCTAATTAAATCCTCAGAATCCACAATTTAAAAAAAAAACAACCCAAAAACAAACAAAAAAATAAAAAACCAAACTGCATGTGGTTGGTGGCTTATGCTTATAATCTCAGTACTGGGCACCGAGAGACAAGGGATTCCCTAGGGCTCACTTGTCAGCCAGCCTATCTTGATTAGAGAACTCTAAGCCAATGAGAGGTCTCCAAACAAACGAACAAACTGCATCTAATGGACAACACCTGAGGTTGACCTCTGACCTCTACAACCATGCTCACATACTTGCACGTGCATCCACACACAACCATACACATACCACCAACTGCTTGGTATGCATGTAATTGTGCCATTTGTTAAAAGCAAATTTTGATACTAATGAGATAGATGTAAAGAATTAACTCTTGGGGAATGTTCGATGGTGCAGGATGTAGAGCATCTTCATCATTTTTCAGGGTTGATGGATAGTTTGACTTTATAATCATCAGTGCCAAGCGTGCTACTCTACTTTAAATACACAGTACAAAATGGCGGATGTATATTTCGGACCATTTTAGAAATTGCTGGATGTTATTTCCTAATCCTCAGTCAAAATTCTTCATTTTTTTCATATGAAATTCAAGCCCGCAACTGAAAGAGTGATTTTTAAAATAAAACTTTTGCACAAGACATTTCAAGTATATACTAATCTGATGCTTACATGCTGAAGAATGACAAGAGAAATTATTGAAAGTCTTTGTTTCCCATAATTAAATCATTGTGGTTTTTTCTTTTTTGTTAAAAGGATAAATGATGTAATTTATTTTAAATATATATTTAATTAAGATATAATTAAATTATTTCCTCCTTCCATTTTCTCCCTCCTGCCCCTTCCATGTCCCTCTTTCTCAACTCCTTCCATGTTCCCCAACTCTCAATTTGAAAATCTCTTTTCCTTTGATTATTTTATATATAATATAATATAATATGATATATACAGAAAAATATAAATACAACCTCCAGAGTCCACTTGTACAGTTGGTGTATATATGCTTTCAGGGCTGACCATCTTGTGTTGGCTAACCCATCAGGGTGCTCGAGCACGGGAGAGGCTAATTCTCCCTCCTCAGCAGCCATTAGTGGCCTGTAGCTCTTTGAGGGTGGGACCCCATGAGACTTCCCCTTTCTTTTTTTTAATTCATTAATTAATTTATTTATTAAGGATTTCTGCCTCCTCCCCTCAACTGCCTCCCCTTTCCCTCCCCCTCCCCCGATCAAGTCACCCTCCCTCATCTGCTCGAAGAGCAATCAGGGTTCCCTGACCTGTGGGAAGCCCAAGGACCGCCCACCTCTATCCAGGTCTCCAAAGGTGAGCATCCAAACTGCCTAGGCTCCCCCAAAGCCAGTATATGCAGTAGGATCAAAAACCCACTGCGATTGTTCCTGAGTTCTCAGTATTCCTCATTGTCCTCTATGTTCAGCTAGTCTGGATTTATCCCATGCTTTTTCAGACCCAGGCCAGCTGGCCTTGGTGAGTTCCCGATAGAACATCCCCATTGTCTCAGTGTGTGGGTGCACCCCTCGCAGTCCTGAGGTCCTTGCTCGTGCTCCGTCTCCTTCTGCTCCTGATTTGGACCTTGAGATTTCTGTCCCGTGCTCCTCTGTCTCTGTCTCCTTTCATCACCTGATGAAGGTTAATATTCATGAGGATGCCTATGTGTTTGTCTTTGGGTTCACCTTCTTACTTAGCTTCTCTAGGAACATGCATTATAAACTCATTGTCCTTTATTTATGGCTAGAAACCAAATATGAGTGAGTACATCCCATGTTCCTCTTTTTGGGTCTGGCTTACCTCACTCAGGATAGTGTTTTCTATTTCCATCCATTTGTATGCAAAATTCAAGAAGTCCTTGTTTTTTACTGCTGAGTAATACTCTAATATGTATATATTCCATACTTTCTTCATCCATTCTTTCGTTGAAGGGCATCTAGGTTGTTTCCAGGTTCTGGCTATTACAAACAATGCTGCCATGAACATAGTTGAACATATACTTTTGTTGTATGATAGGGCCTCTCTTGGGTATATTCCCAAGAGTGGTATTTCTGGATCCAGGGGTAGGTTGATTCCGAATTTCCTGAGAAACCGAAACACTGCTTTCCAGAGTGGTTGCACAAGTTTGCATTCCCACCAGCAATGGGTGAGTGTCCCCCTTTCTCCTTCCCCTTTCTATGTAAGCATATCTATTGATAGTGTCATTGTTCAGGTCTTGTGTTTGCAGCCATTTCTAAGATAAAAATCATAGTGTTGGCAATCTTTATTCATTTATCTTTATTCAATAAGAAATCTATCAATACATCATTGGGTCACATTAATATTGGGAATGACGATTTGATTGGGGAAGTTTTAAAAAGGTTGCTCCGAAAGGTTGTGTACCCCACTGCAGTACTGACCTTTATGGAAATGCCACACACCCCATTTCCATCCCTGACAATTGCACTGACTTTAGACAATGCTGCTCTCACAAAGACCTCCAGAATGGCTCAAACTCAAGCATCCCTTTGGGTCTTTAGAAGCATTATCTCATGGCCATATTTTAGGAGGATCGTCGGAGCGAAGTTTGGCATTTGGTAAAACACTGTCATGAAAAGAAATGCTTACGGAGATTATGTTAGTTTCGAACTGATTCTCTAGGAAAGTGGTGACTGATAACAGTGGCATTGGGGGCTCCATTCTTCTAGGAAGGGCAGGGGTTTGGATTATAACACCAAAGACATGCTAACTGCATACTTTGGCTTTGACTTCAATCATGCTTTGGGGTGGGAGGTTACAGCCTGTTGGCAGGACTTGGGTTTGCCACTTTCTGTCCCTGTAACAAAATAGCCTGAAAAAACAACTTAAAGAAGGAGAGATTTTTGGATCACAGTGAGATTTCAGTCCGTACCTGTCTGGCTCACTGTTTCTAGCCCTGTGGCCTGGGTAAGGAATTTTAAAAGGCTGTAAACGGGCCTGGAGAGATGGCTCAGAGGTTAAGAGCATTGCCTGCTCTTCCTGCGTTCAATTCCCAGCAACCACATGGTGGCTCACAACCATCTGGGATGAGGTCTGGTGCCCTCTTCTGGTGTGCAGACATACACACAGACAGAATATTGTATACATAATAAATAAATATTTAAAAAAGGCTGTAAACGTACATAAACATAAGCATAAACAAGTATTACATCCTTCCCTATTGTGAACCTTTTCTGCCCACACGTAGGGTCCTGCAGGCAGTCTTAGCTTGTGTGTGTGTGTTCGTGTGTGATTTTAATTGACTTCTTTTTTTCCCACGCATACACATATTGGGACATCCCACACTGTTGGTGATAGGAATGGGCCTCACTCTTACTGAGTTTTAGTGTGGCACTGTCACTTGAAACTTCAAAAGCCAACTTTCTTACACACACACACACACACACACACACACATACATGTGCGGCCAGAGTCAGTGTTGAGCGTCATTCTTTATTGTCTTCCACATTAGGTTCTGAGACAGAATTTGTCACTGAGCCTGGAGCTCATCATTCCAGGTAGGCCGACTAGCCAGCAAGCTCTCAGGATCTGCCTGTGTCAATCACCTGGTATTGGAGTTACAGCTGTGTGCCATCAGGCCGGCTTCCAAAGTCAAGGCAATCATGTATCAACCACATCTGCAAGTCCCGTGATGCTGGGTGGGATTATGGGGCAGGGCATGAGTGGAAGTAGGTTGGTTGTGTTTAATATCTAGCCAGGCAGTCAACCACAGTAGCTGGGTATCTAAGCCAATACTTGAGGTCCTACCTCAGGTTCTATACTGGGCTTCTGGGGTGATCTGAATTTGGTTAGGAAAACGCAGCCTTCTGGGAACAAGAAGAGGGCTTCTGTGAGGGTTACAAGAGCTGCACTCGCAGAGGTCAGCGTGTTGCTGTGGGAAACCTGGGAAGCTTCAGCCTCCAGCATGGGGAAGGAGATACAGTCCTCATGTTCCCGAGAGCTGCCAAGGAAACCGTTGCAGTCCTCCTACGTCTCCGTCTCTGAGACAACTCCCTCCAGCTGGCTTGGTCTCCAGTGGCAAAGTGGGTGATTCATAGGCTTTGGTTGAGAAGCTACCGTGAGCCTCACATGTGCTCACAGGGGATAGCCTCTGTTACTGGCCCACCCTGAAGTTTGCACTGGTAAACTGACAGGAAACTGGACAGAGCAATGGATTATGGGAACTGTAGTTTCCCAAATTCCAGAAGGTGCTGAGGCCGATACAATGTTAAAAAAAAAGAAAGAAAGAGAAGTGGTTCCTAAAAGTATTTGTAGGACATCTTCAAGCTGGCCTTTGATACTATTCGTTTTAGTTGTTATTAGAGAATCCTAGAGACAGAAGCCATCCGGGAAGCAGCTGTTCTGCATCTTTCTTTCCCACTTTTTATGCTGTGGATTCTTCTGAGAACCTTTTCCTGCCTTCTCAGTCTGGCTACCAGCAGGTACATATCTATTTGTCCTGGTTTTTGCCTTTGATCCGAACTGGAGTTGCTGGGTGCCTATCTGCTGGGATGGAGCCTCAGGTGCTTTCTTTTGAAGGTTGCCCACTTACTGGGGTCTCACTAGTTCCAGACACCTAGTAGGCCTTCTGCAAAAGTTGGTACTTTTCTTACCTAGGATAGAGAGTTTGCCTATCCATCGGCACTCTCATTTCTCAGGTCAGGACGTCTCCATTCACCTTGGAAACCATCCCGTGGCGGTCTGTATCCGTGTGTCGTTCAGTCAGTTTGCACGGGCTGTGCAACCGTCCTGTGGCAGTTTGTATCTGTGTGTCCTTCAGTCTGCAGGGGCTGGGAAACCCACCATCCCTGCAGCAGTCTGTATCAATGTGTCGTTCTGGCTGCCTGGGCTGACTCTGCCTTTTCCTTTCCTACTCATTCCTGAACCCGCAGTCCGGGTGGTCATATGACTCCGGTCTTATTTCCCTTCCCTCCTTACATAATGATTGGCTGAGAGGTGAGCGTGTAGCCAAAGTTGGATGGGTGCTGGAAGAGAAACAAGCTCACTTTTAGGCAGAGTGACTGGGGTGGTAGAATGTGGTGGCTTCTGTGTCTTCAGCAGTGAAGATCCAACTGTCGCGTCCACCCTCGACCAGCAAGGAAAACGCAACACCGGGAGCTCTTCTTGCAGCAGTTTTCAGGACTTTATTCACAGCAATCTATCTCCTTCTCCTTCTCTTTCTCTCTCTTCTCTCCTTTCTCTCTCCTCTCTCTTTTCTCTCTCCTTCCTGCAAACCCTCTCTCTCTCCTTTTTTCCTCCGGGCAAACCTCTCCCAGCCCTTAAGTAGGCATGGGCTGCCAATCCCGGATTGCCAGGTGGGCACTGCCCATAGGCCCACGCATATGCAAGCAGCTGATAATCATTGCGTGATCATAGCATAGGTCAGGCCTTAGCCATCTCAGGAGTTGATTATACATCTCCATCAGGTGTGATTTCACGCAGCTCGCTACATCCAACCAAGGGAGAGAGACTCATACAGAAAACAAAACAAAACAAAAACCAAAACAGTTTGGAGCTAGAGTTGGAATGCAACTTGATGGGATTTTAGTGGAATTTAAGGCCTCAGGACAGCAACACCCCACATAAAAACTTCATTCTCGTTCCTCAAGCTGTAGAGACCCAGGAATCACGGAAGAACGTGCACTCTAAGAAAGGCAAAGGCAAGTTCAAAAGCAGGGAGGTCCATCTGCTTCCTGCACCAGGAAGGAGGGCAGGGATGTGGGAAATTGATCCAGACCCAAAGGGCCAGTGTCAGGGCTAGCATCCTCTTGGATCTTTCCAGAATCTTCTGGAGTCTGAACCTAAAATCTTTAACTACCTTTTATTCTTGCTTTAATAAAATTGTTTTACTTGAAACCTTGAAATTTAAAATCAGTAAAACACTATGTTCAATGTTTTTGTTCATATAATTAACAGTGTAAGAACAGGCCAGGAAATGATTCCATATCCAGGGAGACAGAGTTGAAGATTCTCTGCGCTTAAATGGCTCTTATGTGCTTAAAAATATACCTAGAAAAAGAAAGAGCTCTACTCCTTATTACCATTTTCTATATCATCCCAGGCAAAACTATTTCTTTTTAAAATGTTTAAATTTATCATCACTATGTACGCTGGGGACATCACAGGTCTCACATGTGACATGGGGTATGTGTGGAGGTCAAAGGACAACTTTATGGGATTGGTTCTCTCCTTCTACCTTCAAGTGGATACTTGGGATTGAACCTAGTTCGTCAGGCTTGTGTGCAAAGTACTTTACCTGCTGAACAATCCTGCGGGCCTGCAGAGTATCTTTTAACAATGGGGCAGCTGTCGGTTTGGTATTTTGACCTATGATTATAATAACTATTTATTATTATATTTATTTAAAAATTTGTTTTTAAATAACTAGCCTACAAATAAATTTTTGGAGCCAGGCTTCTGGAATCCTGAAATGACTTGCTTCTCTGGCTCATCATTCGTTGTCACAGAGGACTCTTAATCTGTGTTCCAAAAAATTTAGCTTCAGAAGTTAAAGGGAGGGCTCAGTGGGGAAGAGTTCTTCTTGTGCAAGCATGAAGACCTGAGTTCAAATCCCCAGCACCCACACAAAAAAAAAATCAATGGCTGCCCATATCTGTCACCCAAGTACTGTTGGGAGGTGGTATCAGGAAGATTGCTAGAGCTTGTTGGATGCTGGCACAGCTCCAGGTTCAGCGAGCGAAGATGTCTCCAGTCACTAGGAAGGAGGATGGTAGAGCAGGACATTTGCCTTCTTCCTCTGCCTCCACAAAGCACAGATTAAAAGTGACTGCAGAAGCCCAGAATGAGCATGCGTGTGAGATATTGTAATGGGGGTGCAGTGTTGGGCTCAGGATAAGTGACCTGTCCACACTGGCCAGGCCACACAGAGTCCCCAGGGCACAGTCTACTACTAACTACCCCATCAGGTTACCAATCACAGCTCTGCTATGGAGCCAAATTCTAAGGATAGTGATCAGCTGGAGAAGTCTGGTAGGATGTGGTACCATAGCGAGTCCCAGAGAACAGTGGAGAACCCACAGGTGTTTAGTCTGGAGCATAGAGAGCAGGAGGAGAACATGATCACCCAGAGGGTGACGAATCACCTTAGTCTGTCATTGAGAACAAAGCCAGTGAGTGGAAGGAGAGAGAAGACAGAACGTGCCTCACCTGCTCCTGGAGGCTCAGTGGAAAAGGAGGTGTTTGACCCTGTGATGGACCGGCCATCGTTCTTAAAAGAGGACAGTAGAGTTCCTTCTGCACGGAGTAGTTCTAGGGGATAGAAGAAGAGAATGGAAAGTTCTCAAGGATAAGGCACACAGCGGGTATGGCACCCACCCCTCAGCACCAGGGACTGTGGGTGAGGCACTAAGTTGTTTGCTGATGGCTGAATTGAAAGCAGTAAGCCCCTAAGAACTCATCCATCTTCGAGTCTCGTGTCTTATTTAAAAGAGCAGGTTGCTGAAATATTTTTAAGACTATTTATTCATTTACTACTTTGGCGCTGTGCACCCACTGAAGGTTTTTGAAGGAGAGATGGATGGGAAGACCTTCTTAGCCCCGTCTGCCAACACAGGTGATAGCCCTCGGGCTGGTAGCAGCCAAGGACTGGAGGTGAGACAATTAAGAGTCCCCATCTTCAGCATCTTCACAGAAATTTTCGCTGCAGATGTGTGTAATCAATAGTTGCAATGTGTCTTCTTTCACCCTTGGGTGGGGAAGCCTTTTCTAAAAAACTGTTTCTAACAATGCCTGCCTCCCCCAACCCCCACCCAGATGGCCAGGAGCTGCCAAGACACACACTGAGCTACTAAACTTGCTCCCAGACGACGCTTAATTAAATCCTTTAATTATTAGCCACTCACTGCATTTCGCATCGTTCCCTGATGCTCAGAGCCAGAATCTCTTGGGGAGGAAGCCAGACGCCTATCTGCCCAAATTGCTGTCTCAGTTTTCTCAGACTCAGGCAAGTTGGAATTTTGAATCAACCAACATTTTCCTCTGTTTCTCTCTCTTTCTCTTTCTCTGTCTCTGTCTCTCCCTTTCTTTTACTACTTCTGTCTCCTAGCATTAAGGTATGTGTTAGGCAAGTATGTAAGCCTTTAAAACACGCTTTGTTCAGCTTGACAAGTTAAGCCTAGATTTCAGCTCAGAGTCAAATATTGTATTCACTTGCCCCAGCTCACCAATGAGAAGAGCCCTCAAAGGTAACCAGGAAGCAGTAGTTGATACATTTCTTTGCATATCTGAGATCTGTGCCCTGCGGATGGCCTGCCTTTGTGTCTGCACAGTGCAGCTTGATCCTTGCTACAAAGTAGTTATGGAGGGAGAGAAGGGTCAAAACACAAGGACCTTAATTTTCACTTGATTGCCAAATGGCTGATAAACTTTGTTACTTCTCTTGTCTGGACCTCCAGTCCTCACCCTTAAGACAGGTCCACCTCCCTTCTGTGGTAAATCAGGCTTTAGAATTGAAGGTGACATTTAACGTGAGGAAATCAATGGAATTACAAAGGGGTCCTTGCAAGAAGTATGGCAGCCAGGAAGGAGCAGTACCCACCCCACTTCTTATGAAGACAGGGACTGATGCCATGTGCCTTGTTTTTGAGCGCAGGTTGAACAATGTTTCATACTTGGCAGGCACGCGCAGGAGGGAAGGAGAGCCAGGTTAAAGATGCCCATTGCATAAGTAAGGAGACACCCAGACGCACGCAAAGGACTGTGGGCATCTTGCCACTTCCCATTGCATCACATCTGCTCCCCTTCCCCCAAGGAAATGCTCTAAAGCACAAACCAAAATGAAGCCAGCTAGTCCTATTGTTCTGCGCTCTTCCTTCTTTGAGAAATTGGAGCTGGGCTACCTTGGGGCCTTCCCAGAAGTGGCCTCCTTTAAGTCTCCTGGGATGCCAACAGTGACTGTCTAGGGATGGGGAGGGCAGGTGAGATCAAAGCATTTCCCAGAAGCAGAGAAAATATTTGGCAATGCCGAGCATAGATATGGTGTTGAAGGTATTTCTTTCTCTCTCTTTTTCAATTTACTTACTTTTATTTTATGCACATTGGTGTTTTGCCTTCAGGCATATCTGTGTGAGAGTCAGATCTTGGAGGTACAGACAGTTGTTAGCTGCCATACGGGTGCTGGGATTTGAACCTGGGGCCTCTGGAAGAGCAGTTAGTGCCCTTAACCACTGAGCCATCTCTCCAGGCCTGGAGATATTTGATATTCCTTAAATAATGAATTTCATCCTTTTTTTTTCTACCATGGTGTTCTGGTCTCTGAAGACTCCCGTGACAGCCATATTGAAAATGCTACCCGTATGCATCTAGGTCTCTCCGCCACAGATAAGGCTTCATCTTACCGCTTGATTCCATCAAGTG
Source organism: Microtus pennsylvanicus (assembly GCF_037038515.1). Lineage (NCBI taxonomy): Eukaryota > Metazoa > Chordata > Mammalia > Rodentia > Cricetidae > Microtus > Microtus pennsylvanicus. The sequence continues at coordinate 71,286,954 of NC_134583.1, read as the reverse complement.
ACATTCCCCATCTTAGTCTTCTTTGTGGTCACTTCTGCAGACCTTGAGCTCAGTGAAGTTTGGTCTCACAACATTTTCTTCTCTGTCCTCAACTGGAGGATACTCAGAATAAGTCAATGGGTCTGGCTAATTTCTAGAATTTTCCGAAAGGTTATAGTCTTAAAGACCCTTTGTTTCCCCAGAACTGGGGGTGATTACTCTCTGGGTGTGACGACAAGGAAATATTTGTACAAACTTGTTCTAAACTTAGAGAAGTGACTCATTTATTTCAGAGATGTTTTATGAATGATATCTGTTTTGCTGAGCATCAGGATTTAAAACCAAAGTGAATAGCCCAGGTTTGTACTCCCAGACTGGTAAATGGAATGGACAGCAAGAAAATCATTAGGATAGAATGGGGGCTGAAGAGATGGCTCAGTGGGGAAAGGTGTCTGCTGCTAAGCTTTATGGCCCGAGTTGGATTCTTAGACCCCCGGTGGTGGAAGGAGGTAGCTGATCTCTGCTAATGGTCCTCCACCTGTGCGCACACGTAAGAGGATGCGTTGCTTTTGCTGAGGACCTGAGTTAGGTTACCAGTACCCATGCTGAGCTGCTCACAACTGATTGTAAGTCCAGCTCCAGGGTATCTAATGTCTTCTTCTGGCCCCCGTGGATACCAGCACTCAGGTGCACACACCCTCCCATGCACGTACGTGCAATTCAGAACTTCTTAAAAGTGTAGTTTTAAAAAGAGCAACTTAGAGTAAGTAGAACGGGCAGAGGCTATAGCTGAAAGCTGCTAAGGTCTGGGGAGAGAAGCTGATGACTTCCCTAGAGGGGCTGAGAAAGGCTAAAACTGAAGATATTCTGAATACAGGGAAGGATGCTCAAATGGGAAACTTGCCTAAAGAGCAGGGCCTGTGTGATGCTCCAGATGCAGGTATGTGAGCAGGCATTCCCACCTGTCTATGTGCAGCCTGGCTGCTCTGCCAGGGAGAAGCCAAGTCCAGAGAGCAGAGAGAAGTACGCAGGCATGGGAAAGCAGGGCTCCATTGCTGGAATGTCAGGTGTGATTGGAGGGGGTGAGGTCAGATGTGAGCAATCTTGTGAGTGAGCTTAGGAGGGGAAGTTCACTCTCCTGATCACTGGGAACAATGGAGAGGAAGGGACTCCCTTTAGGTGGTGCTGGGGATGGGAGAGGCAGGACCTGGGTATTATCTGACAGTGAGGAGCTCTGCAGAGAGGGATGGCCCCACACAGGTGGGGCACCCATTGGGTAGGTGACAGCTGTGCATGAGCTAAGGATCAAGATGCACAGTGGGAGGGAAGGAAGAGTCCCCAGGTCCCCATTACTAGACTGTGAGCCAGGGGTCAGGAGCAATAGCCAATGCTCATTACACTGTTTTCTCGCTTCCTTGATTTTCTATGAATGAGGAAAACCTTCTGTGTTTCTTGTCCACTCCCCCCACCACTAAAGTGTGTGTGTGTGCGCACACACTTCAGGAGAGCTGGTGATCCTTGCTTCCATTTGTCTCCTGGATCTTCTAAAGCATTGCCAGTCACAAAATCCTTCAGCTGGCAGAGTTACTCACCAACTCTGCACCATACCTGATATATAGCCTTCCACTGTCCACGGTTGGGAAAGGGTAAGTTTTAGGAGAGAGTGACCCTAGTGCACATGCTCCACAACCCCAAGCCGTCAATACACGGTTGCCAAGGCGTGGTTATAGAACTGCTACAAAAGTGGGTTTAGGCAAATAATCCAAACAGTCTCCAGCCGACCCCCACACCGTAGCTCTGGACCCCTAAACTGAACGCCACATCTCCACTCAGTCCTGGCTTGAGTTCTCCCATGTTGCTTCCCAGCCTGACTGTTTCTACTGTGGCAAATCATTCCCTTCCCAAGTTCAATGAACTTCTGTGGCCATCTGTCCATCCTTTTATCAACCACAGGGAGAACCTGGACCAAAGAGGTCTGGTCTCCCCATGGACTTCCTCTACAGCAGAGGCCATATAAGAAGGAATTGAGGAACGATGTCCCCAAGCAGGTTGGAGAAAGTTGCAGAAAGTTACTTAGTGGTTCCAGGGTTCCAGTGTCATGGTGCAGGGAGATGGGCTGAAATCCAGCCCGGGAATGGGTTTGGGACTCTTCCTCTAGGTCACACGAGGGAGAGTCCTCGGGAGAGACTCCAGGTGAGGACCAGACCAGAAAAGCTGAGCACTGCGCAAAGTTAAATAAATAGAAATAGAAACAGAACACTGAACACTTAAGCCCACCTAGAAGGTCATCTTCCCAGCTGGACCCTGAGGCTCTCAAACTTTCCTCCCACATGGCCTTGAGTTTCAGTACCACTGCATGAAGACACAGGAACCACTCTTCATGGTCCACTCACTCCCGAGGTTCACAGTACTTTTGTCTAAGGCAAGCTACTGGAGGACACCAGGAAACAGGACAGGTGGGCCACACATAGGTCACCTGCATGTCCTCATCCAGTTCCTCCTTGGAACACTCTTTTGAAAATATCTTCCCAAGTGCCACCTCCCCCCACAACACAGAATTACCCCGAAATGCCCTGGAAGGTGAGTCCTTCACCCAATCTGGCAACGCTGGGGCCTTGTTCCTACTGTAGGCTGCCAGATCATCAAAGAACATAGACTTGGCCTTGTTCTTTCCTGTAGGGCATGTTTTTGGCAGTCCATCGGATAGACACGTCACTTTTGAAAGTCAAATCTGTAGACAGCATCAGACAGATGCTGCCCTGCTTCTGAACATCGTGGTCGTTATGGAAATTGTCAGTCATCTCTCTCTTCCCCGCCAGCACTGCCTGCATGGGAACTGATTTGATAGGATTGTGTATCTAAGATAAAATATATTTGCTGGCATGCTTCGTTTCTTTGAAAGGTTTATGTCTGCAGTTTGAGCTCACATTATATGTACTTAGGACAAACAGCATCGCAACAGGTAGAAGAGGAAAAGTCTCGCCAAGGTGATGACTTGGAGTTAGAATATGTCACATGACCCCATCCTTTCTAGCATCTCTCTCCCTGCGTCCTCCCTGCTGTGTGTGTGTGTGTGTGTGGTGTGCCTCTCACTGAACCACCACGCTTGTGTGACACATATTTTGCTGACTGAGCAACCATTCCAGCTCCTCAGCCCTTTTTCTTTTAATACTTAATTTTTAAGAGTTAGTTTTAAAATCATGTCTATATCTGTGTGTAGGTGTATGTCCTTGGATGAAGGTGCCCACAGAGGGGATGGGGCATCAGATCCTATCCTCTACAGTTGGAGTTGTAGGTGGGTTGAGAGCCGTCTGCTGTGGCGGTAAGGAATTGAACTCTACAAGAGTACCACATGCTTTTAGCCTCTGGTCTGTCTCTCCAACCCCCGCCCCCCACCACCACCAACCACACACCCAGTCTTTTATTCTTGAGTCACCATTTAGGGGAGATCTGTAAAATCTGCAGAACGCTTTTGAACTTGCAAGCAAAGCGCAGAGCGAATGAGAAAGGAAACATATGACGCCTGCTCCAATCCGGTTGGATTGGGAGCCTGTTTTGGGTTCCTCTCCCTGGCTCCCAGGACCCAGGAGGCCTCAGGAAGCTAGTAGGCGTCCTATGCTGGGATAGGCCTCCTGTGCCTGGTCACCTCTGTACTCTGGGAGAGGACTAGCATCTAGAACATCAGCCCCTGCCTCAGCCTGGCAGAGATCTCTTCCCCTGTCCTCACCAGCATCACCCTTCTTATTGTGCCAGTTAAGGAGGATGGATGGACAAGCTGAGTGTTCCTGACGGTGAGGGAGGGGGAGCAGGAGCAGCTGGCGGCAGTGCTGACAGCACAGGGCTCCTCATTCAATACAATCAGCCTGCAGTCTGTCCAGTGACTAACCGGAGATATTACTGAACATGCTGGAAAGTTCCAGTACTGAAAATGGCCCATTCTACCCCTCGTTTCTAGATAGACTCCCTCATTTTGAAAGCTCAGGAAAGGTCAATGCTTCTCGGACTTGGCTCATAGGATATGTCCCCTCCAGCCCAGCAGGCTAGCACATCCTCACTTCTGGCACTGGTTAATTCAGTCATTGTATGAGTCCTGATGGTGGCACCTAGGATCTCGTCACAGAGTGGGTGACTTGTACTGGAAGACTCTTGTCAGAGGTAGTCCCGAACTCCTGAGTGTTCTCTCCACACACTCAGCTTTGACACTGTGGTCTTAGTTCTCTTTCCACTGGAATAATTCATTCCTGCTTAGCAAATTAATTTAAAAAAAGCAGTATTGCATAGTAAACAGTGCGTATTTTTGGTTGTTAATTTTATTCATTTATTTTCATTTGTTTGTTTGCCTATTGGATCTTTTAGGATATAATTTTTCAAAGTTATGATCCACCTGTCAGTGGGTCCCGAATATTGATATTAAAGGTATTTGCTATCACACCAGGATGGTGTTGTAATTTTATTATAAAAGATTGTCAAAAATAATTATTTGTAGACTACTTACAAGTCAGACACAGTGTTTCCTGTGATTGAATCACACAATCCAGTAACAGCTGGATTAGGGTTTCCATCTCTGTGTGTGTATCAAGCCACTGGAAAGGCTGTGAGTGTGTGTGTGTGTGTGTGTGTGTGTGTGCAGATGTTCATATCTGAGGACCCTTGGCTCAAGAAAGAGTAATATCAGGACCAAAATGCTCCTCACATAAAGAAAGTAGGTTTAAACCGGGACAGGCAGAACACAGATTCTGGAATGATCTTAATTTCTTAGTCTGGACCAAGTGGGTCTGAGGCATGGATTGTTTTTCCTGGCAAGGCTGTCTGGTGGCCATGCCTTTCCCTCTGTACCTGGCTTTTACAGCATTAGAGAACAAAAAGGGACCACTGGAGGCTGCTCCCCTTCCTCCTGGGATGCTCTTCATGCTTTCTATTTATAGCTCCTGCTTCCAGCATGCTGAGAGCTCATCTGCCTCCCAGGCGATTTTCTTGTCTTCGATTGTTAAAGAGTCTTCCTCTGTGATTTCCTCAACTAGCAGGGAGGAGACCGGCCTGGACGGCAACTATTATGATTCAATAATATTGACATCCCTGTGGATACGCGATCATGCAGTGGGACATGGTTGTACACAGCTGTATTCTTAGATTGTGAGGAGCTGAGCGCAGACTGGGTTCTCTGAGGCTCTGTCTTCAAAACTAAAAGAGAAGACAAATACAGGAGGGAGGAGAAGAGTGAAAGACAGAGAAGGAAAGAGCGGGGAAAGAGAAAAGGAGGGAGGAAAAGAAAAATATGACAGGGTGATGATTTGCCTTTTCTAATTTCATGCATAGTCTAATTTATCAGCTTGTTCATGATTCATAATGTGGTCTTATAATTGTGACTCACCCAAAAGCGCTGCCACAGAAACAATGCCATATCCAGTATCTCCTCACCCTCTGGCCCAGAAAGAGTTTAAACACAGAGGAAGCCACCAGGTTTGCGTTAAGTATAGCACGGGCATTTGTGCTCTGGGTTTGAGGATGACTTCTGAACGTTCGTACCCTGCCAGAGGCATCAGAGCCCCGTGACATTCTCCTTCACACTGGCCTGAGCAATCCTAACAATGTCTGAGTCGGGCACATTGACAGGTAAACTCCAGAACAAGTCACCTGAGAGTCTTTGCCCCATCATCCCCCAAGGACAAGTGTCATTGTCCCCAGCCTTTAGCCTTATAAGCTGGGCAAACTCTGAGTGAAATGGAAAACAATCTTTTTCTCTGTAGCAACCAGCCTGCCAGATAGAATTGTGATAAGGTGCCCAGCACCCTGTGCAAGAGTGCACACATAGCAAGTGGGTTTTGCAACAAAAAACCTTCACTGGAGAAGGAAAAAAAAATAGCTTTTGAGTTGTTATTTCTCCCTGAGGTTTTAAAGGAAAGGAAGTTTACTTAAAGAGAAACACTTTTCCATAGACTTTGGTAGCTGCTAATTTGGGCCTGTAAAACCATATTCCAATGACAGTGTGCCCGAAATGTCTTGAAAATCACTTTTGACCTGGAAAACTGGCTCCAGGAAGCCACTGTTGTTGTATTTAAATGAATCCAGCTGGATCACAAGGGTGTATTGATCCAGGAGATGTGTAGGGAGCCTGGGGACAGCATCTGAGGTTGCTCCAATACCTTTTGGATCTAAGTTTATTTTATTGCTGCTTCTGGGGAAAGCTCCAGCCTGGAGCTGCTTGGAGCTAACAAACACAGGAAAGCATGGGCCATGGGTTTTGCCCCTCCCAGACTTCCATCTGTACTGTGAAAGCAAGCCTGTGCCCAGGTGCCCGCTACTCTGATGCTCTTCCTTTGGTAGCCTGGACTTGATTGCTAGTTCTGGTTATTTCCATGAAAAGCCCTTGAGTTTAGACATCTCAGCCAAAGCCCACAGTTGATCCTTTCTGTATCTCTGCAGTCCAGACTGAAGGTCTTGTTCCTGGCCTAGGCTGATGTCTGCTGACAGTTTCTCTGGTCACCCTGGCAGCTGGTTACATGTCTTTGTCCAGTCTGTGGTAGCCAGGCCTAAAGGTGGGTGGCTGGAGGCTTTCTGTAGGAGGCTGAAGCCTGGACTTCAGTCTGGCTACCATTCCTAGCCTGCTGTTGACTACTTAAATGGGGACCGTAGCTAAGCCCAGGCCTGTCTGTGGGCTGGACAGAGCTCTCTGATGATCAGGCTTTTCAGGTCTGTGGCATGGCATCAGCAGCTAGCCTAGCCTGTGCTGTGGAAACCAAAAGGCACACCCTGTTTTTCTTCCTAGGTTAAAGAAAGAAAACCCCAAACCAAGCCATTCTGAGCAGACCGCTGCAATGGGATGGATACGAGAGTCTGGTATTCATGAACCAAGAACAAGTTGAGGAAAAAGAGAGCCACAGGGGAGACAGGGACAAAAGTGGCTGGGTGCAGGAAACCAGGCTGGGAACTGCTCCACATCCTCTCCAGCATAAGCTGTCAGCAGTGTTTTTGATCTTGGCCATTCTGACAGGTGTAAGATGGAATCTCAGAGTTGTCCATGATGCCCCTCAGCAGAAGAATGGATAAAGAAAATGTGGTACATTCTTACAATAGAGTACTCCTCAGTGGGAAAAATGAATTACATCTTGAAATTTGCAGGCAAATGTATGGTTCTAGAAAATAACCATACTTAGTGAGGTAACCCAGACTCAGAAAGAAAAATATAATATGTACTCATTCGTAAGTGGTGTTTAGATATAAAATGAAGAAAAACCAGCCTACAATTCACAACCCCAGAGAACCCAGAAAACAAAAGACCCAAAGAGAAACATACATGGATCTAAATAGAAAGGAGAGAAAGACAAGATCTCTTGAGTAAATTGGGTACATGGGGTGGGGGGGTTCACAGGAGAGGTTAGGAGGGGAGAGAGGGAAAAAAGGAGGGGAGCAGAGAAAAGTATATAGTGCAATATAAAAACAATGATGTCCCTAAACCCAAGACAAAAAAGAAAGAAAACTGAGTTCTCACCTGCGACCCCACCAGAAACCATCACTTGTGGAAGCATAGTTATCACAATTGTTTTATTATTATTTAATTGAAATTTTACATACCAATCCCAGTTCCGACTCCGTCCCCTCCTCCCACTCCCTCTACTTTCTCCCTCACCCAACCCCCATCCACTTCTCAGAGAGGGTAAAGCTTCCCATATGTATCTATTTGCATTCTTCTACATTTTGACATCCAGTTATGTCAACACCATTTGTTGAAAATGCTTTTCTTTTCCCATTGTGTACTTTTATCTTCTTTGTCAAAAATCAGGTGTGTGGATTAGTATCAGGGTCTTCAATTCAACTTCATCGGTCCACCTGTATGTTTTTATGCCAATACCAAGCTGTTTTCATACTGTAACTCTAGATTGCTTTTGATAGGATTGCCATTTTTATGTTGATCTTACCTATCTTAAAGCGTGGGAGATCTTTTCATTTTCTGATATCTTCACCAACTTCCTTCTTCAAAGACTTAAAGCTCTTGTCGTACAGGTCTTTCACTTCTTTGCTTAGTGTTACCCCAAGATATTATATGTTATTTGTGGCTACTGTAAATGGTGATATTTCTCTGATTTCTTTCTAAGCCCTTATATCATTGTATATAGGAAAGCTACTGATTTTTTTTTAGTTGATCTTGTATCCTATCACATTACTGAAGGTGTTTATCAGCTGCAGGAAGTCCCTTGTAGAATTTTTGGGTCACTTATGTATACTATTATATCATATGTAAATAGTGAAATTTTTACTTCTTCTTTTCCAATTTGTATTCCCTTGATCTCCTTTAGTTGTTTTTAGCTAGGACTTCAAGTACTATGTTGAGTAGATATGGACAGAGGGGACAGCCTTGTTTTGTTCCTGATTTTAGTGGAATTGCTTTGAGTTTCTCTCCATTTAATTTGATATTGACTGTCGGCTTGCTGTATATTGCTTTTTTTATGTTTAGATACATTCTTTGTATCCCCGATCTCTTCAAAACCTTTGTAATGAAGAGGTGTTGAATTTCAAATGCTTTTCCAGCATCTAATGAGATGATCATATGTTTTTTTCCCTTTAGTTAATTTATATGATGGATTACATTGATAGATTTTCATATGTTGAACCATCCCTGCATCTCTGGGATGAAACTAACTTGATCACGGTGGATGATTTTTTTTAAGTGTTCTTGGATTTGGTTTGCCAATATTTTATTGAGTATTTTTGCATCAATGTTCATGAGGGAGATTTGTCTGTAATTCTCTTTCTTAGTTGAGTCTTTGTGTGATTTGGGTATCAGGGTAACTGTGGGCCTCATAAAATACATTTGGCAATCTTTCTTCTGATTCTGTTGTGTGGAACAATTTAAGGAAAATAGGTATAAGTTCTTCTTTGAAGTTCTGATAGACTGCACTGAAACCATCGGGCTCTGAGCCTTTTTTCTTTGGCAGACTTTTGATGACTTTTTCTATTTCCTTAGGGGTTATAGATTTATTAAAATTGTTCATCTGGTTTTGATTCAATTTTAGTATGTGGTACTTATCCAAAAAATTGTCCATTTCTTTTAGATTTTCCACTTTTGTGAAGAACAGGTTTTCCGGGTATGGCTTAATGATTCTCTGGATTTCCTCAGTATCTGTTGTTATGTTTCATTTCTGATTTTGTTAATTTGGATGTTCTCTCTCTGCCATTTGATTAATTTGGATAAGGGTTTGTCTATCTTGTTGATTTTCTCCAAGAACCAGCTCTTTGTATTGTTTTTTTTTGTTTCTATTTTATTGATTTCAGCCCTCAATTTGCCTATTTCCTGTCATCTACTCCTCCTGGGTGAGTCTGCTTCCTTTTGTTCTAGAGCTTTCAGGTGTGCTGTTAAGTCACGAGAGTGAGATTTCTCCATTTTCTGTGTGTAGGCACTTAGTGTTATGAACTTTCCTTTTAGCACTGCTTTCATAATGTCCCATAGGTTTGCCTATGCTGCACATTCATTTTCACTGAATTCTAGGAAGTCTAATTTCTTTGTTTTTTTTTCTTGACCTAGGAGTGATTCAGATGAACACTGTTCAATTTCCATGAGTTTGTAAGCTTTCTGCAATTACTGTTGTTGTTGAATTCTAACTTTAAGCCATGGCTATCTGAGAAGATACAAGGGGTGTTTTCTTTTTTTTTTCTTTTTGTATTTGCTGAGGTTTGCTTTGTGACCGAGTATGTGGTCAATTTTAGAGAACATTCCATAGGGCCTGAGAAGAAGGTATATTCTTTTGTGTTTGGGTGAAATGTTCTATAGATGTTAAAGTTGTGTTAAAGTTCATTTAAGTCACAACATCTGTTAGTTCTTTTATTTCTCTGTTAAGCTTCTGTCTGACTAACCTGTCCATTGGTGAGAGTGGAGTGCTGAAGTCTCCTACTATTAGTGTGTGGGGTTTGATATGTAACTTAAGCTTTAATAATGTTCTTTTTTAATATATGTGGGTGCCTTTGTATTTTGTATATAGATGTTCAGGATTGAGATTTCATCTTGATGGATTTTTCCTGTGATGACTATGAAGTGTCCTTCTCCATCTCTTTTTGTTGATTTTAGTTTGAAGTTTATTTTGTTAGATATTGGGATAGTTACATCTGCTTGTTTCTTAAGTTCGTTTGATTGGTAAATCTTTTTCCAACCCTTTACTCTGAGGTAATGTCTGTATTTGAGGTTTAGATGTGTTTCTTGTATCCAGAGGAAGGATGGATCCTGTTTTTGTATCCATTATGCTAGCCTGTGTCTTTTTATAGGTGAATTTAGCCCATTGATATTGAGATATTAATGACCAGTGATTGTTAATTCTTGTTATTTTTCAGTGGTAGTGTTTGTGTATTTCCTTTCTTTGGTGTTTGCTGGTGTGAGGTTATCTGTTGCCTGTGTTTTTGTGGGTGCAGCTAACTTCCTTGGGTTGGAGTTTTTTTTCTAGTACTTTCTGTAAGGCTGGGTTTGTGAATAGGTATTGTTTAAATCTGGTTTTGTCATGGAATATTTTGTTTTCTCCATCTATGGTGATTGAAAGCTTTGCAGGGTATAGTAGTCTGGTCTTACATCCGTGGTCTCTTAGTATCTGCTCACCTCTGTCCAGGACCTTCATGCTTTCAGGGTTTCCATTGAGAAGTTGGGTGTAATTCTGATAGGTTTGCCTTTATATGTTACTTGGCCTTTTCCCTTGCAGCTTTTAATATTCCTTATTTATTCTGTATGTTTAGTGTTTTGATTATTATATGGTGAGGGAACTTTTTTTTGGTTCAGTCTATTTGGTGTTCTATAAGCTTCTTGTACCTTCATAGGAATATCCTTCTTTAGGTTGATAAAGTTTTCTTCTATGATTTTGATGAATATATTTTCTGTGCCTTTGAACTGAAGTTCTTCTATTATTTTTAGGTTTGGCCTTTTCATGCTGTCACAGATTTCCTGGATGTTCTGTGTTAAGAATTTGTTGCATTTAACATTTTCTTTGACCGATGAATCTATTTCCTCTATTGTATCTTCAAAACTTGAGATTGTCTCTTCCATCTTTTTTATTCTGTTGGTTATTCTTGTATCTGTAGTTTGTGTTCACTTACCCAGGTTTTCCATTTCCAGAATTCCCTTGACTTGTGTTTTCTTTATTGTTTCTATTTCAGTTTTTAAGTCTTGAACTGTTTGAACTGTTTTATTCACCTGTTTGATGGTTTTTTCTTGGTTTTCTTTAAGAGATTTATTGATTTCTTCCAATTTTCTATTTGTCTTTTCCTCCATTTCTTTAAGGGAATTTTTCATTTCCTCTTTAAGAGTTTCTACCATCTTCATAAAGTTTATTCAAGGTCATTTTCTTCTGCGTCTTCTGGGTTAGGATGTTCGGCTCTTCCTGTTGTAGGACTACTTGGTTCTGGTGTTGCCATGTTGCTTTTTAGGATGGTGAATGAATTCCCACATTGGTACCTACTCATCTCTTCCTCCAGTTGGTGCAGGCAGTGTCTTTGCCTCTCGGTCCAATTCTTGCAGTTGGTGTCTGTGTCTCAGGGAGCCACTGAGGTCCCTGGGGATGGATGGGTTTGGGGATAGATTGGAACTTGGAACTTGTAGATTACAGGGTCTGATTGATGCAGGGATATCGGAGCAGCCTGCTTGCAGGTGGATTGCGTGCTGCCTGGATAGTCAAACTGAGGCAGTTGGGGGAGGCACCTAGTGTTTTGCCCTAGTGCCTAAGGGCCTAGAGACTGGACTGCAGCTGGGGAGCTCAGTTATCACATTTTTTTAAGAGTTCTCTTCTATGGCTTTCTGTCTAGACTGACTTTTGAGGGGTAGAGTTCTTTGTCCCTCTGTCTCTGCTGTGAGTCTGTAATCATCAATACCATGGCAAAGTGGTATTCTTGCTCTTTATATTCAGTGGAACCACGAATCATGAACATGGTTTATGGTGACAGCATGAACCGTGAACATCCACATGGTTTCTGGCATCAGCATGTACCGCAGACCTCAGCATGGTCTCAGTTGGCTGTAGAGACCATGGACATTAACATGGCCTTCTTCCACAGCACAATACACAGACACCATCATAATCCTCAGCAGCAGCACAGGCCAAGGGTACCAACATGTTTCAGGAGGCAGCACAGACTGCAGGCATCCTCATGACCTTAGATGGTAAAACAGGTCACAGAGATCAACAAGATCCCAAAGCTGCAGTAGGACCACAAACCCAGACATGGACCTAGCAGCAGCATGGGCCACAAATACTAATATGGCCTCCTGTGATAGCTCCAATTATGGATATTTACCTGGCCTCCAGATGTAGCATGGGGACCCAGATATCAACACAGCTTCTATTGGCAGCCCAGACCATGGATAGCCACATGAATCTCAGGCTCCCACATGGCCTGGAGCAGCCAACCATAGATGTCCACATGGCCTCCAAGAGTAACATGGACCATAGAGTTCTTTCCAGGAAGTCCACTCTAGAAAATGAGCATGTCTTCTTCTCAGACATCTTGTCGTTGCTCAGAGCATGGTGATCCTGCAGCTGGGCAGTGTGTTGGGGTGGGGCAGGGTGCGGGTTGAGTCTGTGCAAGCCCCATGCTGCACACCATTCTGCTGGCCCTACTCAGCAACAACACATTCCTGTGTCTATCACAGCCTTCTCTCATCCCGTGACCATTGCTGCTTCTCTAGTTCTGTCTCTCTCCACTGCAAACTCACTCCTCTGTTTATCTTTCCCACTTCTCCATCAAATGTTTGTTTGTCAGAGTGACACTGGGAACTGCAGTTTGTCACACAAGACATATATGTGCCACCCAAACAGCTTTACATACAGAGAGTCATTCCAGTCCTTGGCCTGGTTCAAGGTTTCTAGTTTCAGAAGCACCAAAAATATTGGACCATTGCTGAGACTCGTCTTGGGTATCCTACTGTTGTCCAGAGTCAGGGAGATGTTCTGGATAGACAGGGTGTCTGGGGCAGATTCTGTTTTAGCTCCTGACTGCCGCACACCTCCCCACCTTGGATGTCGGCAGCCCTGAGGCTCTTCAGGCTGAATATTCGTGTTGGTAGCCTGAGGGAAGCACCACTGTGTAGTGGCATTTCGTTTGTATTTTAATAAACAAAGCTTGCCTGAAGATCAGAAAAGTAAAACAGCCACAATGACCAGCATTACAGACCAGGCAGCAATGACACACACCTTTCATCCCAGTAGCCACACTAGTTTGCCATAGAGACAGGATGTATTGGTGCAGGTCCTTTATCCCAGAACTAGTGAGGATTATAAAATGGGAGTAGACAGTTCTCAGGCTCAGTCTCATTCTGAGGTTTCCTGGAGACAAGACGACCATTTTCAGACTGGGGTCAAGGTAAGAGTCAGTGGTTGGCTGCTTTGCTTTTCTACCCTTCAGGTTGAACCCCAATTTCTGTCTCTGAGTTTTTATTACTCATGCCTCACTGCTATCTCCCAGCAGTGAAATCAGCCCAGGCTTCAACAGTAGCCACTTCATGCTGAGGGGCGAGGCTAAGAGCATCTCTATTCAGTAATGACTTCTGGTTCTGTAGGCCTGGCTCTTCCACACACTCCAGCAGCTCATGTATGTTGGGGGTGGACCAATTCAAAATGCTGAATCTAGGCCTGGATGACAGCCCAGTCGGTGAAGCCCGGCCTTTCACAGGCTGGAGTCCACCATTGTGAGGATCTTCCTGTAATATATCCGACATCCTGTAATATATCTTAAACTTTGTGATATATCTTAAGATCCCTCCAGAATTGTTCTTTTTGGCTATCTGGTGTCTTTTGTGATTCCATATGAATTTTTTTTTTTTTTTTTTTTTTTTTTTTTTTTTTTTTTTGGTTTTTCGAGACAGGGTTTCTCTGTGGCTTTGGAGCCTGTCCTGGAACTAGCTCTGTAGTCCAAGCTGGTCTCGAACTCACAGAGATCCGCCTGCCTCTGCCTCCCAAGTGCTGGGATTAAAGATTTTATGGTAGTTTTTTTTCTATTTATGTGATGGGGATTTTGGTTGGGATTGCATTGCATAGGTGAATAAACTTTGGTAAAATGGTCTTCTTCACACTATGACTTCTGCCAACCATTTCCTAGCATCTTTATCTTTCTCTAGAAGTTAAAAGGTGTCATTGTAGAGGTCTTTCACTTGCTTGGTTAGGTTTATTCCTAGATATTTTATTTTCTTTAAGGCTATTTTGAATGGGAATATGTCTATGATCTCCTCCCCTGTATGTTTGTTGTTGATGTATAGATAAGCTATTGATTTTCAAAAGTTGAAACTGATAGAATTTTTAGAATCTCTTGAGTATCATGTAATCTGTAATAGGGCTAGATTGACTTCTTTTCTGATTTATATCCCTTTAATTTTCTTCTCTTGCCTTATTGTTGCAGTGAGTACTTCCGGTATGATGTTGGAAAGGAGTGGGAATAGCAGGCATCTCTGACCCCTGTCTCATTCCTGACTTCCTTGAGATTTCTTCAAGCTTTTCTTCATTTAGGTTGATGTTGGCTGTGAGTTTATCATATACTATAGGCAGCGACTATGTGTTTGTTTCCCAGCTGCTCAGACTTGAATAATCACACAGAAGCTATGTCAATTACAACACTGTTTCGCCAAGAGCTTAGGTATATTCTTAGCTAGTTTTTGCATCTTAAATTAGCACATTACTATTCCTCTGTGTATCACAATGAGTCTATGGCCTATTTGGTAAGGTTCTGGCAGCGGCATCTGTCTCCTTCACAGCTACATGGCATCCCTTTGACTCTGCCTACTCTCTCTCTCTCTATCTCTTCCAGCCTGGCTATCTTCTGCCCTGCCATAGGCCAAAGCAGTTTCATCCATTAACCAATAAAAGCAACACATATACAGAAGGACATCCCATAACATCATACAGCTTTTATTATATTATATTATTATATTATATTATATTATATTATATTATATTATATTATGGTATGTTCCCTCTAATCTTACATTTTTCTGGGACTTTTATCATGAAGGCATGTCAGATTCGGTTAAAGACTGTTTTTGCATCTATTGTGTTGATCATGTGATTTTTGTCTTTATGTCTATTTATGTGATATTTTATATTTATTGACTTGCATGTGTTGAACTCATCACTGCATTTTAGGGATGAAGTCAAATTTGTCATGGTGGATAATCTTTTTTATGTATTTCCATATTCTGTTTGCCAGTATTTTATTGAACACTTTTGAGTTTCTGTGAATCAGGGATATTAGTCTGTAAATTTCTCTTTGGTGCTGTTGTATTTACCTGATTTGGGTATTAGGATGCATTGGCTTCACGGGAGTTTGGGAGTATTCCTGCGTGTCTACATTTTGAATAGTTTAAGAATTGGCTGGAGATCTTCTTCAAAAGTGGTAGAATTCTGATATTAATCCATCTTGCCCTGGAATTTTTATTATTATTTCTATCTCATTTGTTATGGATCTGTTTAGGTTGTTGACTTTTTCTTGGTTTAATTTTAGTGGTTCGGCTGAATATAGAAATTTATTGATTTTTTTTTTAGGTTTTCCACCTTAAGGAAGTACAGGAGTAGAAATTTTAGAAATCTTTCCTTATAAGATGATGAATTTCTTTGGTGTCTGTTTTAATGTTATCCTGTTCATTTATGATTTCTGTTAATTTTGGTTTTTTCTTTCTTTTGGCCAGTTGGGTCAAAGATTTGTCAATCTTATTTATCTTCTAAAAAACAAAACAAAAAAGACAAAACAAAACAAAAACCCAGCTCTAATACTGGTGATTTTTTTGTTTTGTTTTTTTCTATTTTATTGATTTCTGTCTTGTTTCTATTTCATTGACTTTTATTGTTTCTTGCAGTCAACCTGTTTGGATTTGATTTTTTGTTTTTCTGCTTTTTAGTTGCATTATTATGTCATTTATTTGTGCTCTTTTGAGTTTTTTGTTTTGTTTTTAAAGACAGGATTTATTTGCATAGCTGTTGCTATCTTAGAACTTGTTTTGTAGACCTGACTGGCCTCAAACTTACAGAGTCACCTGCCTCTGCTTCCTGAGTGCTGGGACTAAAGGCATGTGCCACCATACCTCTTTCATGATTTTTTTTTTTGCCTCTTTCTGATTTGTTCTAAATATAGGTGCTCAGAGCTGTGAATTCCACTTATTTCCATGCTTCTCAATGTGTTCTAGAGGTTTTGTTGTGTTGTGTTTTCATTTTTATTTAGTTCCAGGAAGATTTTTACTTTCTCCACTTCTTTCAACCACTTGTCTTTCAGTAATGAGTTGCTTAAACTCCATGCATTTATATATTTGCTAGACATTTGTTTGCTGTAAATTTCAGGTTTTTAAAGAGAGATTTCAATCTTTTTTAATTTGTAAAGATTTGGTTTTTTGTTTTGTTTTGTTTTTTTGTTTTTTGGGTTTTTTTGTTGTTGTTTTTTGTATTGTTTTTTTTTTTTTTTTGAGACAGGGTTTCTATGTAGCTTTGGTGCCTGTCCCGGAACTAGTTCTTGTAGACCAGGCTGCCCTCGAACTCCCAGAGATCCGCCTGCCTCTACCTCCTGAGTGCTGGGATTAAAGGCGTGCACCACCACTGCCCCTCAAGATTTGTTTTTTGTGTCCCAGGATGTAGTCTCTTTTAGAAAAACTTCTGTGTGCTCTAGATCAGAATATCTGTTTAGCGATGTAAAGATATGTTGCGTTTGTTTATCCAGCATTTGTTTAACTACATGAAGATGTGTTGCTGTTTCACCTTGCCTGCTTAAGGCCCCTGATTGGTCTAATGCAAAGCTGAGGAGCCAATCGCTAGGCAGTAGAGGGACAGACAGGGCTGGAAGGCCGACAGAATAAGCAGCAGGAAGATCTAGACTGAAGAGAGAACAAAGGAGAAAAAGAGGAAGATGTCTGGAGCCAGCCAGTCAGGCAGCTGCCAGCCACCCAGACATGGAGGAAACAGGAAAGCAGGACATGCAGAATGAAAGAGCGGTACAAAGCCCTAAGGCAAAACATGGATGAAGAGAGGTAAGTTAGAATAAGTTAGACTACGTTATAAGAGCTATTGGGCCAAGCCTAATCTAAGGGTGAACATTCATAACTAACGATACATCTCTGTGTCATGATTTGGGGGCTGGCGGTCCAAGAAAGTCTGCTACAGTGTGTTACTTTTATGAGGAGAGTGTTTATTCTTTGGTGTTTGGGTAGAATATTCTCTAGATATCTGTTAGGTCCATTTTTTTGCGTGTTGTCAGTTAATTCTGATATTTCTTCATTTATTTTTTGTTCAGGTGACCTTTCTGTTGTGGGAAGTATTGAAATCACCTACAATTAATGGGTTGATGCTAATCTGTGTCTTTAAATCCAGTGGTACATTATAAAAGTAAAATTATGCTCCCCAGACTTTTCTGGGCTTGTGTATGTGTACATACATGCAAGTGTGTGTGTGTGTGTGTCTATGTGTAATGTTTTCCTATCATTAACATGAGGTGCCTCTTTTTATCTTTTCTGATTAGTTTTAGTTTGAAGTCCAGTTTGTCAGACTCATAGTGATTACTGCCTGATGTCTGGTCCCACTGAAATACTTTGTCCATCCTTTTACTCCAAGGTGATACCTAACCTATCTTTAAAGCTAAGATGTGTCTTTTTTGTAGACAACAAATAGATAGAATTTGTTTCTTTGTTCACTCAGTCAGCCTACGTCTTTTTCATTAGAGAATTGAGGCCATTGTTATCTGAAGCTATCATTGATATGTGTGTTAATTGTAGCTATTGTGCTATTGGAGTTTGGTGGTGTTTGTGTCCTCAGTGGTACTTTGTGTTTTAATGAATGTGGCTTAGTATTCCCCTCCAGTCTCTTTGTTGTGCTCATTCCTTTATTTTCTTTAGGTTTGGATATAAATTGGTTGAAAATAAAATTTTTAGGCTGTTTGTGTCATGGAAGAATTTTCTTTCTCCTTCATTTATGCTTCCTTTATTTCTTTAGGTTTGGTTCCTGCATTTTCTTTAGGTTTGGCTTGTTGAATGTAAATTTTTATGCTGTCTATGTCACTGAAATTTTATCTTTCTCCTTCGATTATGGTGGATAGTTTTGCTGGTTATTTTAGTCTAGCCTGGCCATCATAGTCTTTTAGGATACAGAATTCATTGCTTCAGACTCTTCTGGCTTTCAAACTTTCCAATGACAACTCAGTTGTTATTCTGATGGTGTTTCCTTTATATGTGACTTGTGTTTTTTTCTCTTGAAGCTCTCAATGTACTGTCTTTGTTATGTATACACAGTGTTTCAACTATTACATGCCATGGGGATTTATTTTCTGGTTCTGTCTATTTAGTTTTCTTTGCGCTTCTTGTATCCGTATGAGTGTGTCTTTCCTTAGTTTGGGGGAGTTTTCTTCTATGATCTTGTTAAAGATCTGCTATGTGCCATTGACTTGGAATTCTCCCTTATCCATGCCTGTAATTCCAAAGGTTTTTGGTTTTGTCATGATGTTCCTCATTTCCTGTGTGTTTCTTTCTGGTGTTTTAAAATTTTTTTATTTTCCTTGCGTATTTGTTGTAGATTCTTTATCTTTGAGTCCAGATAGCCTAGCTCCTGCTTGATTCATTCTACTTGCAAGGCTTCCCTTGGAGTTTTCAGTTATTGCATTTTTTTCAATTCCATCTTCATCTCTGCTTGAGTCCAATTCAATGTTTCTAGCTTCTTTGAATTCAAGTACTGGATTGCCTTTGTCATTCCATCAGCCTTACATCTGTGTTTTCTTGGGTATCACTCAGGCATTTATTCCTCTGAAGTCCCTTCCTTTTTATCTCATTGAGCTTTTTCTTTCTGTCTTCTTTTAACCCCTTGAATCCTTTGATGGAGTTTAAGATTTTTTTTTTGAATCCTGTGTTCTGGGATTCATCTAAGTCATTCTCACTGAAAAACATGTTTACAGAACTGGCAGGTTCTGGAGAGAAGGGGCTGGCTAGATCGTTCATATTGGTGGTATTTTTACAATGAGATCTGGACACATGAACTTCTTTTGTTAGCTCTAAGTCTGTTATAGACAGAACATGTTGGGGCCAAAGAGAAAAGGCATGCGTAGGTTGGAGGAGGTAGGAGGTCTAGTTGTGTGGAGAGGTTAGATGTGGCACAAAAGGGACCTATGGGTGGTGGCAGGTATGTGTGTTATGCTTAGACCCTGAAGAAGAAGTTGTTCAAGTTATTTTGTATTTTGCAGGTGTCTCTCTGTGGGGGAGTGTAGAGGTGTAGGTGTGTATGTGTGTATGTGTGCATGAATATATGTATATGTGTGTGTTTGTATATATGTGTATGTTTGTGTGTATATGTGTATGTATATGTACATGTTCTTATGTGTGTATTGTGCATGTGTATATATGTGTATCTATGTATGTGAATATGTGTATTGTGTGTTCATATGCAAGTGTGCATGTAGGACAGGTGAGACTGACATCAGGAGGATTACTTGGTTGCTTTCTTCTTTATTCGTTGAGGCAGGACCTCTCCATTGAACCTGCCCTTACAACTAGTCTAGCTAGCCAGCTTGTTGCAGAGATACCCTGTGTCCACCTTCCTGGGGGCTAGAATTACAGATGATGGCTCTATTCACCCTGTATTTTTGTGGGGACTGTGGGTTCAAACTCTTGTCCTTACACCTCCAGAGTAATTATTTTTCTCCAGTGACATCTCCCCAGCCCCTTGTACAAGTTCATCAGTCAAGAAGATTGCTACTCCACCCCTTGGAAATGCATGAGAACACAGAGCCCAGCCCAGTATCTTTGTGGATACTGACCTCATTACTAAGTTCCTACCTATGGCCAATGGTTTAATGAATGGAAGCTGGCTCCCTGTGAGGCCAACACACAACAGCACTCTCTTCTTTCTGCTGTTGAGAATGCAGCCCAAGTGAAACCTGTTGAGAGACCAACCAACATCTTCAACTTTGGCTGCAGTAGGGAAGACTCCCATTATTCACATGTGGATCTTCTTAAGAGATGGGTCCTAGGCCAAATCTGGCTCATGCCGCCATGAATCACAACCCACCCTTACTCCAATAAGTAATTGATCAATTTCTGTATTACCTTGTTCTAGAGGACCTGGCAGGATATGGAATCAGATGTGTGTAATGTATATGGAATGATGTCTATTCCTGATTATATCTTATACCTGAATAAATAATAAAGTCAATTCTGTAGCATCTGGTATAAGTTCAGTGGTTTCAATATGCAAAACTGCTCTTTCTGCATATTGTGAATCGGTAATTAATGAAGTCTCAGTTTTCCTTTTTTTATTTTAATTTAATTTAATTTTATTATTATTTTTTTTAAAAATTTCTGCCTCCTCCCCGCCTCCCTTTTCCCTTTCCCTCCCCTCACTTCCCACACCCCACTTCCCTTCTCCTCCCTCACCAGTCCAAAGAGCAGTCAGGATTCCCTGCCCTGTGGGAAGTCCAAGGTCCTCCCCCGTCCATCCAGGTCTAGGAAAGTGAGCATCCAAACAGGCTAGGCTCCCAGCACTAGAGATGGGTATAAGATGGATGGGCAGCTCTCAGTCTCAGTCTCATTCCGAGGACTCCTAGAGTCAGTACCACGATTTCAGACTCAGGCAGAGGTAAGAGCCAGTGGCTGGCTGCTTTGCTTTTCTGACCTTGAGGTTGAACCCCAAAATCTGTTTCTGGGTTTTTATTAATTGTGCTGCAGAAAAGGGCTGGGGAGGTGGCTCCACTGGATAAGTATTTGCCTCAAAGGGTTAGGTCCTGAGTTCAATTCCCAGAACCCACTTTCAAAATGCTGGGTTTAGTGGCTAGTATTTGTAATTCCAATAGTGGGAGGCACAGAAAAGAAGGTACCTGAGGCTTCTTGACCAGTCAGTCTAGACTACTTGGTGAGTTCCAGGCCAATGAGAGATCCAGTCTCAAAGAAGCAAACAGTGGATGAATAGTGTCTGAGGGAACAATACTGGAGGTAGTTGCCTGGCCTCCAGATGCATGCACATGTGTGTGCACACATGTGCACATCACAAAGAAGGAGGAATCACATCTAATATTACACAGAATGCTTATGCATGAAGTGCCATGTCAAACACTGTGGAGGCCAGTTTGCTTACTAAGCCTCTTTCCTGGGCAGCCAAGTTTCTCTCTAGTTACTAACCTGTGGTTTAAATATAAATAGCCCCCGTTGGCTCATATATTTCAATGATGTTTAAAAGGATTACAAGGATCAGGAGGTGTGGCCTTGTAGGAGTAGGTGTGGCCTTGTTGGAAAAAGTGGGTCACTGGGAGTGGGCTTTGAGGTTTCTAAAGTGCATGCCCAGTGTTCCAGTGTTCTCTCTCTCTCTCTCTCTCTCTCTCTCTCTCTCTCTCTCTTTCATGGTCTGCAGAACAGAATGTAGCTCTCAGCTACTGCTCCACACCGGGCTTGCCACCATGATTCCCACCATAATGATAATGGACTAAAACCTCTGAAACCGTAAGCAAGCCCTCCATCAAATGCTTTCTTTTGTGAGAGTTGCCTTGGCCATGGTGTCTCTTCACAACAACAGAATAGCGATGACATCACAACCTGTTCTTCCTCTTCGCCCATATCACCTGCTGTTTTGGAGCAGTGGTTCTCAACCTATGAGTCATGACCCCTTTCGGGGTCAAATGACCCCTTTACAGAGGTTACCTAAGTCAATCAGAAAACACAGATCTCTACATTACAATTTATAACGGCTGCAAAATTACAGCTATGAAGTAGCAATGAAATAATTTTACGGCTGGGGGGAGGGGTCACCACAACATGAGGAACTGTATTACAGGGTTGCGGTCTTAAGAGGGTTGAGAGCCGCTGTAACTGTTTCAAGTCACTCACTCTCAACCCCTTCTTTAAGCTGCCATCTTTACACCCAGCCTCAAGAATTCATGCTTGCATCCCACAGTGTTGGGGCGGTTGACCACAGCCTGCAGGTTTCCTGCGCTATTTCTAGAGTGTGAGTTATGCAGAGCACTGTTTACATTGGTCAAATTAGCTAACTCCTTAGCAGGAGGCCCTTTCATTTCCAATAGATTGACACTACCTTCGTTTTGTCACTTCTAACGTGGCCCCATGTTCTTGGGAGGTGAGGGCAGGAGCCTCGCAAGAGATCAATAGCTGTTACAAGCATGTGCTCATGGAGAAAGACAAGACATACCAACAGAATTGCTTTTATTTGTTTACTTATTTACTTTTTGTAGGAAGCATGCTGCCAGACTTCAGCGGTGCCGAATAGATTTAGCTCACCCCAACACAGAACCAGTTCTAGGTGACGGATTGGAAGCAGCAGCACTCTTTGTTTTTGATAGCTGCATTTTCGGGATGCTTTGCTTCTGTTCTCTTGTCTGTAAAACATGCTGACAAGATGAGCTCTTGCTTGAAACCTAAGGAGGGAGACACAGTATCCCAGGGCATGGAATGAGCCGAATGAGGGGTGTGGTGGTGAGGGGGCATGGACAGACTGTAAGTACAAAATGCACAGAGCCCTTAAATGGCCCCATCGTGTGTTCTAGCTAACCAAATGTTTTAAAGATCATACCTAGAGTGTTACCTGGTGTTTGTGTGCCATAGTTTGCCATTTTAGTACAGCTGAGACCTTGCTCAAAGCTCAGCGTATGGCCCCATCATTTTAGGGTCATAATACAGCTTTAAAAGTTCCTCCATGGCTTCCCCTTCATGTGTGAAACACATTGCACATTATAAATTCTCCTTTGCTAATCCATACTGATTCCTTGCCTGACTGGCACGTTCTCCAGTGTGTAAGATCTCGCTCTCTCTCTTCTCAAGCTAGGCAAGTGTGCACCATTACAGACCACATTTCAGAAAACGTGCAGCCCTTGACTTATATCCACACTAATAATAATCATTAAGTAACCCTGGAGGAAAATGGAACACTCTGAGCAAGTGACATGAAGCAGATGTGGCCTCAGAAGTAACCTCTCAAAACGTCCATTGGATGTGACATCTTTCCAAGCTGTAGATTCGCCATCATTATGGATTGTTTAAATATATGAAGTGAGATTTAGCAGCTGGGGAACACTTGGTTATCTGCTCCACAGTGTTAAATCCCAATAAATGTTTTGAACCTTGAGTTGGTATGTAACATTACCAAATCATTCTTTCTATTAAATGAAACTCTTTGGATCTCGTGGCACAGCTGAGCTTTGTAATAGCAAAGGATTATGGGCCACATGCTAATCCAGTGTAACATATGTTCACATAATTATTATAGCTATGTTTCAGAAGTTGTTAATTTTAGCATGTAACATTATTTTAAACGTTATAGTGAGAGGTGTCTTAGAGTCTAGGAGCAGGGCCATGCAGAGAGCCCTCAGGCTAGGGTTCAGAGCTTTTTGGCTTGGTTAAATGTTAGTTGAGGGGAAAGAAATAGAAAGCCGGCTTGGTATTTTGTAATTAGAACTACCTGTTTGGTTAGCTAGACATCCTGCTGGGTTGATTGGGCAGGCGTCAAGCTTAGAGACTTTGTTACATCCCAGTTCCAGCAGACTGTAAAAGGGCTCAGATACTGCTGACCTGTCTCATGTCAATTCTCATGAGCCTTCCCGTGCTCATAAAAATTAGTCTTGGCCAATGTATGTTGGAAGGAGGCTGCTTGCTGGTTCCTGGCTGCTGAACCCTAAAATAATCAAACAGAAACCGTATTATTTAAATTACTGCTTGGCCCATTAACTCTAGCTTCTTATTGGCTAACTCTTAGATGTTAATTTAATCTATCTCCATTAATCTGAGTAGTACCATGTTGCTGTGGCTTACTGGGTAAAGTTCTGTCCATCATCTGTCTCTGGCAGGGCTACATGGCTTCTCCCTGACTCCGCCTCCTTTCTCCCAGCATTCAGTTAAGTTTTTCCCACCTACCTCTATTCTCTGTGCAGATCCAAGACAGTTTCTTTATTAACCAATGGTATTCACAGCATACAGAAAGGAATCCCACATCAACTCTCCTTTTCTGCTTAAATAAAAGGAAGGTTTCAACTTTAACATAGTAAAATTACATATAACAAAATATATGAAATAAGAATTACACTTACAATATTTATATCTACTTTATCTTTTATCATAATTAACAAAAACTATATCTACTTTCTATCTATTCTTCAATCTATCAAAGACTCTAGAAGAATATAATATTATCTAAGTTAATAGGAAGTACATTGTAAGCAACTTCCAAAACTCTAGAAATGACAAAGACATCTCACTACCTGGACAGTCACCCAAAGTTCTTCTATATCATTGAGGCATCCATCTTCAGCCTACAGGCCCATAGTATCCAGCAGATTTTTCCATGAAGCAGGAAATTTCAAAGACAGTTCCACCTATATTGGCAGTTTTCAGTCACTTTCTTCTCTGTCCTGCAGAATGTCTAGCAGACTCTTTCATGAAGCAGGAACCCCGAAGGATCATCTCACCTTTAGCCAAGTTCAACAGTCATTTCTCTGTGGGTCCTGCATTTCCATTTCATCAAGCAGTCCAGGCAATAGCAATTTCTTACCCAAATGGCTAACCAACTCCATAGGGAGCCTCTTCAATCCCGTTATCCTCTTGAAGTAGCCTGATACTGCCAGGAACAGATGTGTCTCACTGTCATGAAAAGTTCTAAGTCCTTAAACATTTTAAATGCCATATTCTGAAGGTCTCTGAAATATTTGAAGAATACCTATCCATCTGAAATACATCTCTGTACATCTAGAAAATGTAACTAACATGACTACAAGCTTGACTATTATAAATAACTCTCTATTTACCTATATTTCTTAATTATATATTACATTTTTAAATGAGCTGGAAAAACATAATACCTTAATCAAGAGCAGAAATAAATATATACAGGATAGCAAAATTGACCTTAAATTTGTATCAATAAACCAAGATTCATACCAATGCAAATCTCTATAGCATATCCCCCTTTAAATATAAAGAAATATTTATGAACAGTATTTGGGAATTTAGGTGTAGTTCTCTCCAAACTGATTCCTGCTTTTTGTTGGATGAAGTATTTTGGGGGGTGTTCATGACACTTTTTTGGGGGTCTTGATGCATCAAACCACATATTCTTAGACTCAAATTCTGAAGTCAAGATACCTTTAAAGTATATCTCTTGGCTTAGCTTAGCAGTCCCCAGAATCAAATGTCTCTCTGCAGTCAAAAAATTCAAAGAAAACACAATAATATACATGATTTAGACTCTCTGTGTATATTTTCCATCTTTACATGGCTTATTCTGTCTTTACTCCTTTTAATCTATGACTGTCTGTATTCTATCTCTTTAAAGACTACCTTTTTACAAAAAAACATTTTTTATAATTGTCTATATATTTTTTTCTTCTCTCTCCTAACCCTACGTACATTTATCCAACACTGTGACCCATTTGGAGGTCTTTTCAATGTTAATTAGTGTATTTATATTTATTTGCTGACCAGGACTACTTCTTAAAGTGCTAAGCACGTCTTACGAACTGAAGTGGCCACATTGCTAGGGGAAATATGACACTGCCTGCTTGCACTGCCCAGTCCAGCATGGCAGAGATGTTCCCCGCTTCTGAAAGCCATGTACATTGCCCCATTTTCAGGTACACAGACAGTAAATTCTTTATAGCCAGACCTTGTCAGAGTTCATGCTGGCAACATGGCCCAGGAAGCTGCAGTTTTAAAACAGCAGGGCATTTTTTCTGTTAACGCTGAATCAGGAAGACCTCTCTTAAAGGAGCTACAGCATGCTGCCAACAAACAAAGCCCATTCAGGAAAATAAGTGCGGCTAAACTTTGTTTTTTAGTGTCTAGAATTCCTTTTCAAGTTTTCTCAGGTTTTAAGTGTATTTTAGTGGTCACATGGGCTTCAATTTGTTGGGAGGAGCCTGCTTGTTGGTTCCTGGCTGCTCAACCCTAAAATAATCAAATAGAAACTGTATTATTTAAATCACTGCTTGACCTATTAGCTCTTGCTTCTTATTGGCTAACTCTTCCATATTAATTTAACCCATATCCATTAATCTGTGTATCACCACATGGCTGTGGCTTATGGGGTAAAGTTCTGTTCAACATCTGTCTCTGGCAGGGCTATGTGGCTTCTCCCTGACTCTGCCTCCTTTCTCCCAGTATTCAGTTTAGTTTTTCCCACCTACCTCTATTCCCTGTGCAGACCCAAGACAGTTTCTTTATTAACCAATGGTATTCACAGCATACAGAGGGAAATTCCACATCAATTGTATTTTTCTTGGCTCTAACATGAAGATTGCAGAAGTCTTTTTCCTGGGACACTGTACACAGTGTGGAACCAATACCTCCAGAACCGGTTGAGAAAACAAACAAGTTAACAGCTGATGACAGCATGGTGCTCAGCTCTCAGATCACAAGCCAGTGACTACTCGGCTTCTTTATTTTCTCAGGTCAAGTTTGTCCCCTAAGTGCTGGGTTTTCTTGAAGGAGGTGAGAGGGAGTTGATGAAGTGTCAAGCGGGTGGATGAGTGTCCCCAGTTCTCAGTGCCCTCCTGGACACTGACACTTCCTGATTCCCTCTTGCTGGCTCTGTCCTGGCTCTTTCTCTTGTGTTCCCATCTGTAAAAAAAAGCTCCTATGATTCTTACTGCCTGGGTATTGTTTTGTGCCTCTAACAGTATTTGAGCAAGAGAGCTTTTCTGAGGTGAAATCTCAGTTTATCTAGGAATCCCCGATGCCATCTTCTTTGAAGGCCATTTCTAGGAAGTAAGTCACAGTGGTCCCTCACTATTATACCTGGCAAATTGGGTTTTATTCCTTTGTATGTCTTAATTGGGTTCCTGGAATCAGGCAGGCAGGGTCTTTATCCCATCAGTTCTGCTGATGTCTGCCCTTTCATCTGACTCTACTGACCTGGATGGAAATTAATTTCTAATTTTAAGAGACTAGCATTCATCCTGCAGCACCTGTGGTGTTAGTTTCTGGTTCCTTAACAGTCACCCAAACTTGGGGCATTCTAATCCCTGTATACTATTTGCATTTAGCTGACTCATGGTTGTAGGAGTGGCCAAAAAGTTGCCACCAGTTTCAAGAGTGTGCATGGGTTTATTTGGCATGACCATGAGACGCTGGGTTATCACCACTAAAGTTCATGCTTGAGAACTGAGTTTTTTCTTTCAAACCACATACAAAAAACAACCAAACAAACACCCCCCCCAAAAAAAACAAAAGCCTTTCAATGTTTTAAGTAAGCTTTTGACTTTATTTGTTTCCTCCAAATATTCGAGTTGAGTGTATTGTTGATTGAGTCCATTGTGTCTATCACTAGTCCCTTCCCTTTCTCGGGCCAACCAAGCTTTGGAGTAAAGATAGATATGAGAATAGGAAAAGGAAGGAAATTCTGGAAGGAGAAATCATTAACTGCTTCCAAATATTAAGGCATTGATGTGTATGAAGTGCTTACACGCTTGGTACTATTTTCAACCATCATTGTACGGCATGTTCACCACCTCCGAGGGCCAGCGCCTTTCTGTACTTATTTTTTAAAAAAAAGCTCAGAGAAGTCATGTGACTTGTCCAAAACCAGTAAGCAGAACATGTGAGCTAGGAACCATATGCCCGTAACTCCAGAGCCCAGAATATGTTTCCTATAAGAGTGCTGAGAGCTGGGTAGGGAGGGCAAGAGGGATTCCCCCAGGATTCAGATGGGGCTGGGCTGGGAGCTGCTTGGGAACTGGGAATGATCATCACAAGTTCCCCTGCTGTTCACTCAGGGTTAGGAAGCAGGGCCCTATTCTTGCAGCCCAGGAATGCAGAACCATGATTTAGCACACACACTGCGCTTCATACAGGAAGTCTGCCCGTGAGGGTCTTCAGTGGTCATTCTCTCTCATCTCGTAAATGGAGCAAGCTTCTAGGAAGACACTAAGTCTGGAAGAGGCATAGAGGCCGCTGGGGTCTCACTTCCCACCTGGTGTTGTGTATGGCAAATGGGTGTGTAAATACGTAAGTGCACGTGGTCAGAGGCCCAAGGTCAACCTCAAGTGTCATTCCATAGGCTCCATACACCTTAATCTTTGAGACAGTGTCTTTCTCTTGGACCTCAAGTTCCTTGATTAAGCCAAGTTGGTCTTCTTAAACAAGCCCCTGGGATTGATCCATCTCTTTTCTCCCTACTTTACCCCTGGGAGTATTAGTGCCACCTTTTTATATGGATGCTGGGGATCGAACTCAGGTCCTTATGTTTGCACAGCGAGCCCTTTGCCTAGTGAGCCATTCTCCAACCAACACAGACCTATTCTTTTCTTGTCCTTTCTTTCCATGACGATCAAATAAGTGGTCGCGAGCCACAACAAACTTCTGCTCTCCCTATAATCACAAGAAAACCTTAGGGAGCAAATGTTTTCCATTCTGGTATAAGTCCCCAAATGGAGAAAGGTGCCAGGACAGCAGCCAGTGTTGTCGCACAAAAGACAAGCTTCCTTTGCTGTGCTCTAGGAGGGGTTGGGGAGTAGATGAGCCATGTTTTTTTTTAACCACATTCAATTAAACTTATAAATGATCTTCTTCTAAAAGAACTAATTTTATAGCAGGGTGGAGAAGTCAGTAAAGCCCTTAAAGAGGCTTGAACCTCCTTCTGTTCCCACTGAAAGGCCACACTCAACTGCAGCCCTTGTTAAAAGTTAAACCGGGAGATGTCTCTGAGGAGAAATTCAAGCTTTCCTTCCAGCTTGGACTGGTCATGAATAGTGATTATCTGACTGTAATTGGAATCAGATGTACTGCCCTTGTGTTTCAGTCTACTGGAGATTATTTTTTTTCCCCTTATAAACCGAGCAAAATAGTCATTGGCTTGAAGATCGACCTGTTCATAAAGAGGCACAGTGCTGGGAGCGCGGAGCCGCTCCAGGAGCACGAGCTAAAAATCCATTTATAAATCTCTAGCTGGGACCAGGTTAGGAACCGCATGCCCTCCTTCCCCGAGCTGAGCAATTGTCACCCAGCCTCCTCTAGCAACTTGTGAGTGAAAGAGAGAAAGAAGTGTGGATAAAAGCTGCAAATGCTGGCTTCTGGTGTCCAGGCTTCACGGTACATAGATGGACTAGAGGATGCCATACTGAGTGGAGACTAACCAACCACGGAGCTCTTAGGAATGTTGTCTACAGCCTCCACACTAAGCGTTATCGGGATGGTGTGTGTAGATAGCGGGTTTGATTCTTAGAAGAATTTTCCACAAAAGACATAAAAATGGTAGCATTAGGGATGGGGGGAACACTCCAAAGGTAAAGCGCTTGCTATGCAAGCATGGGGACCTGAGTTCAAATCCCAGCTCCTCTGTTATATTGGGATTAGAGTGGATGTCTGTATTCGCAGTGTTTCTATAGTGAGCTCAGAGGTGGAGAAGAATTCTTAGATGCTCATCTGTTCAGTAGTAAGCAACAAAAAGACCCTGTCTCAAAGCAGAAGATGAAAACCAACGCCCAAGGTCATCATCTTGCCTTGGCTTGTATGCACCCACACTCGTGTGTTTGCATACTCATACACACATGTGTTATATACATATATGTATCACATGTGCACAGCTTTAAAAAATATTGACATCATTCCAGGTAGGGCTGTAGGCCGCTACAGCCATACGGCTTGCTCCTCGATTCCACTGTCTCTCATTAGAGGCAGTCTAGGATCACACATGCCTCATGAGTCTCACTATAAAACGGGAACAAACAAGCCCATGGGGACGCTGCAAGGGTCTGGGGGTTACACAACACGGCAACACTAGCTTTAGCTATGATGCGATACTATTCGGAGGACATTGAAGGCTACAGAGGACATAGAGACGAGTCTAGAATGGGGTGAGTCAGGTGAGCGCGGCAGACGCCAGGCCGGGGTCACCAGCTTTTCAAACCTTCCACACTTTTGATTTTATCAGTCTTGGTGTTTCCCCATTTTTGTTTGTTTGTTTTCTGTTGTTGTTTTTGTGTGTGTGTGTTTTTTAATTAGCTTCACTCATACACAGCAGCTTTCTTTTTTCCCCGTCATTTTGTGGAGTGGGATGTTGCATGTCCTACAGCATGTATATGGAGGTCAGAGGACAACTTTGGAATTGGTTCTCTCTTTCTATCACATGAGTCCCAAGCATGGAACTCAAGTCCTCGGCCTTGGCAGCAAGAATCCTTATCTACAGAGTCATCTCGCTGGTCCTAGCACATCAGGTTTCTGTAGCATCTTCAAAGTCCAAGCACTTTCAAAACCCCATCCTGAAAACGATTAGATTGATGCTTACCTGTTTCCATAAGCGACTTTTTCTCCCTCATGACCTACTCACAAAATTTGGCCTGTAGCCATATTTTGCCTTCCCCTGAGGCTTGCTCAACTTAAGTCTGTGCCCTGTTCCTACTTTGCTTGTTCCTGTGAGATGTGTTTATCTGGATGTGTGTTCTTGTTCTTCCTTGTGTGTGAATAAAATCACAGCAATAGGGCAGTAGAGTCCTTCGGATAGAAGCTTCCATGGATGCATTTGACAATAAACATGGTGATTTCCAAGGCTGTGCCTTACAGTGGCGTATGTGACAGGTTGACTTTCTGACCCCGAGACATCTTTCGCTGCAATGTGAGATCTCACTGGGGGATTCCTCTCACATCTTAGGACAAGCGCATGATCTCCGAGCTACGGAGCGAACAGGAAGAACAGACAGATTGATGAGATGACATGCACACACATCTCAGCTGCTTGGCGGCGGAAAATGTAAGTGTGTGGTTTCAAGAGAGCAGCTAGTGAGGTTATGGCTGTGGAAACAGGAAAAGCAATTGATTGCGAGGAGATGAGAAGAGGCAAATCCTGTCTTCTGAGTCTTAGAGTCTAAGATGTTTTTTTTTTTTTTTGTCAGGTGGTTGTTAAGGCCAGAGCCAGAAGTCCATTCACTGGCGAGAGTGGGTTTGGAACATTTGCATTTGGCCTTTTGGGCTAGATTTTGGTCAATCCAGGGCAGGCTCCACTCAGCTAAGGTTGGTGTTCACATGGTTTCTCTTAGCCGGACTGTAATAATCTGGCAAACCTTCTCCTTGGTGCCATGTTTCCTTTGGTTCATTTCTAACACTTGAATGATTTATTAAACAAAGGAACTTTTTCTTCCCTTACTTTATAGCACAATATATTCTTTATAGACAAAACAGGACAAGAGCCAGAATAAGAAAGCCCCGTTCTCTTTACCCAGAGGCTGCTCAACACAGAAGTTCAAGGTTCTCTTTTTCTCTATGAGCCAAATATCTTCATTGCTATTGATGCCATGAGAAAGAAACTCCACGCTTGAATGGCCTAAATGCATTGGCTTTCATTGACAAATATTAGAAAATGTACACATGTGTGCAGTGCAAACTCAGAACCCTCCAGTAGCCCCGGGGAGATGATTCGCATACCATAAAATTTTGTGAATACTATTAATGATAATAGTATTTCAGTTCTATTGAAACTTAGAGGATTAGAGTCTTGGGGGAGTCGTCCAATTAGCTTCCGCTCCTAACACTGACATGGGTGTTGAGACTGTATGATTGCCTCCAGCCAGAGGACTTCTGTATAGTTTATTTCACTTAACACTTACTGAGCTGCCCTAGGCTCTACACAGAGCAGCCAAGCCATGGATTCAATCAAGTCAAACATCTGAGCTTGGGGGATATTGACCAATAGTGGAAAAAACACAATCCAATGGAAGCTAAAGTTTATCTGGAAGAAGAGATAGATAGGATGCAAAGAAAATGCTGAAAATGAGGGGGCCCATGAATGTAGCTCAGTGAGAGTGCCTGCCTGCGGTTGGCATGTGTAAACCCTGGGTACCATCTACAGTGCCAGGAAGAAAGAACAGGCAGCAGAAGAAAACATCTTGCCAGACACCTTCCCATCTTACCTAAAACACACTCTGGAAAGACCTGCTGTCCAAAATTGGCATTGCACAATTACTGAGTAAGCAGGTTGATGGCACAGGGTAGAGAAATCCACAAACAGATCCACGTGCATCTAGAAGTTTCATCTGTGAGAGAGAAAGTGTCTCCCACTGGCAGGAAAGTGGACATCTCTACACGAGGCTCCTGAAAAATCAAACTTGGATCTTTTTCTCACTTCGTCTATTACATTGCATTCCAAATAAACAAAGCATCTAAATGTAAACCCTGAAGCTATAAAAGCATAAAAGAAAATATTGGTTAATTATTCCCTAATATATTAGGAAGTGAAATTTTCTGAACACGGACTCAAGTCGAGGCACAATAAAGGAAGAAGCTGATGGGAGTGGCTGCATTGCAGTAGAAAGTATTCGCACAGATTAAAAGGAGTACTCAGAGAACAAAGACAAAGACAAATCAACAAGAGTAAGAAACAAAGAAAGGCCACAAACCAGAAATAAGCATATTTCCAGCTTTTCGCAGAGACAATGGGTTTTAGCCCTTTGTACATGAAAAAGCACAAAGGCTTCCAAAGGCAGAGAACAAATGCCCTAATAATTCTGTAGAAAAATGAATGAAAAATGAGCAGATAATTAAGAGGAAAAGAACTCCAAATCCCTTTCAAGAGTATGAAGAAATGCTCAACTTCATTAGCGGGATGATACATGGAGGGCAGGAAGCGTCAACACCGACCGTTCCTCACATAGATCCCCAAGTGAAAAGGCTCAGAGCATGATCTGTGGCTGAGCTGTGGGCAGATGAGATCTCTCACTCCGTCTGGCAGAAATATGACTTGACAAGTTCCTGCGGGGGAGTCCTTGGCCCTATCCAGAGAAATGACAAAAGGGCCATGTCCATGACCCAGCAATTACACCTTTAAGAACCTTGGCAAAAATATGAAATGACTGGTGCAGTATTTATAAAAGCAAAAGACTAAAAGGAGCCATGTCTGTCACCAGAGAACCGGCTGGATAAACTGCATGACATCCTCACGTTAGAACAGCATGCAGCTACCAAGGAAACAAAGACCATTCTTAGGTCCAGCTGCGGGGTAACTAGCAGACTGTGTTAAGTGGACAGAGAGTAAGACATAGATTTGACTGCATTAAGAACACAAGGAAGACTAAACCGCACGTTTAAAGTGTGGTCACTTTGTGGGAAGGGAAGGTCCTAGAGAGGAAGAGGCAGAGGTGAAAGCTGGCCTTGCTAACTGTGTATTGCTTGGTAGATTTGACTTTGAAACAATACACATGTTTTACAGAGTCAAAAATTAATGTATAAAGTTAAAGTTTATAAAGGCAATGTAAAAAAAAAAGTTGGGAACAAGATTAGGTAAATACACCTAACTGTAGATTGGGCTGTTGGCAAAAGCTACAAGAGAAGAACCTCCCATTTGTCTTTAAATAACATCTTATGATATGTCCCTGGCAGGTATACACTTTAAGGACTAATAATAATAGTGCAAAAAAGCTTAAATTACTTTCCTCACAACATTGCTGGTGTTAGTATTTATATTTTCATGTTGTTTGTATGTTTGATACATCTGTGTTTATGTTCTGAGCGTCCATGTTTATTAGTAGGTATGCGTGCTCACAGACACATTCACGTGTGTGTGTGTGTGTGTGTGTGCCTAGACACGTGCCAAGTCTCATGTGTGGAGGTCAGAGGACATCTTTCAGGAGTCAGTTCTCTCCTTCCACCATGTGGGTTTAGGTGCTTGAACTCAGGTAGTCAGGCTTGGCAGCAAACTCCTTTACCCCCTAAGCCGTCTTGTTGGCCTCCACCTTATATTTTAAGACACGCTCTCTCACCGAATCTGGAGTTCTGTGATTCAACTAGCTCGGCAGTCAGTGAGTCCCAGGAACCTACCTGTCTTTTCCTCCCTAGCTCAGATCACAGGTACATGTTGCCATGCCTGGCTTTTCTGTGGATATGGAGGACTAAACTTAGGTCCCCCTGCTTGTATAGCAGACACTAGATCAACGGAGGCCTCTCTTCATCTTTTACTCACTTGAGAGCATTGTAAGTGTGGTATAGGAGAATTACACTATAGCCATTGAGAAGTGTGATTGTTGTTATGAGAACAAAGAACTAAACCATTTTTAAAAAAATCAAACTAGCATATTAGGTATTGGCTTTCACAATGGAATTTTCATACACATCATTATATTTGGTAGAATATTTTTAATTTGTAATATGAGATTGGTAGATAGATCATAGATTGTCATGTAGATAGACAGATGATAGGTAGATAATGATAGCTAATAGATAGGTAGGCAGATAGGTTAGACAGACAGAGAGATGATAGCCAATCAGATTATAGATACACAGATGATAGATGAAGAGATGAGCAAATTTCAAGCCGTCTGCTCAACACTCAGAGAGCAAATGACCAAGCAGCTTCTGTGAACCTCCCCGGCAAGATGGCTGGCTCCACATGGGGAGTAGATAAACAAGGCTAGCCTAGGGCAACTTGTCGTAACTTAAAGCCAGGAAACTATCAAAGACAAGAAGAGACATGTCAGAAAAACTCAGGCGCTTACTTACAAAAACTCCCAGAGGGAAACTCTTTTAGCATCAGTAAAGATAATAACTACAGTTAATGGAAACACATGAAATACGTTTGAATCCATGAGTTCTAAATGGTGCCAGAGAAATCCTGGGGCAGTTTTAGAAAATTCTGGAGAGGAACTCAGCTCAGAAAATGAGTGTATAGATGAAAGAAAAAGTCCTTTAGCCTGTAGTTTCTAGAGTGCACGCTGCCATGGGTAACAAGAAGAGTTGAAGAGAAGCCATTTTTGTCATATCAAAGCACATTTGAGAATGCAGATGACTGTGAGGGACGGGACCTCCAAGGCGGGAGCCTCATCTTCTGTCGTCCACATCTGGAAACCCGCCAGGGAAAAGGGACATTTTGTAACCCCGCTGACTGAACGGATGGGTCTAGGCCATGATGATCACTGTCCGAGGATATACCAAGAAGAGACACAGCTCAGGTAGTGGGCAAATGAATGAACGAAGAAGTCTTAGAGCAAAAAATCAGACCTGGATCCAGTGGATTCTCCAGATGCAGTCCCCACCACAGGAAGCAGGGCCAGGGAGCCAGACTGAAACTACGGGGGAATACAGTCAGCAAAATGATGAACGCCCACGGGACCCACGATACAGCTTCTTTAACCAAGGTCTCAAGGCTACCAAAAAGAAAGATGAGAACCAAGTAGTCCAAGGATGGACTTTGGTACCAGCCTTGCCTACACAAGACCCTGGGTTTGATCCCCGGCACTGCAGAAGAATTTGAAACATGACAGAACTTTGGGCTGGCAAGATGGCTCGGTGGTGAAAGCACTTGCAGTGTGAGCCCAATCCTTTGAGTTTCGTGACCAGAATCCACTGGTCCTGAGTGTCGTCCTCTGATCTCCACACCTCCCGTGGCACCCACAACTGCCAACAGTCACACACGCATACACACACACACACACACACACAATTATTAAAGGAGTATTTTTTAAAAGACTTTTTAAGCTATTAGCCAATCACCATATGGACCTGATTTGAACCCTTCTTTGAACAGTTTGAAAACCTGTCAGATAATCAAGAAAGCATGCACACTGGTATATTAACCAGATACTCGAGGATGCTAAGGCTTTATTGTTAATTCTTCTTCTGTATGGTAATGTTTGAGCTATTTTAAAGTATCCTTACTGTCCAGTCTTTTGAGAAAACATCCATACTTAAGGATATCGAGAATATAGCTATAAAAGAATGCACAGACTCCCATAATATTTTAAATAAGTTTATGATTTTTGTGTTGCATGTGGGTGAGACCTGCCTAGACATATTGACATGCTTTATAAATGAACTGATAAGATACATGAGATTTATCTAGAAATAAATTGGAGGGTGCAGAGAGAGAGAGAGATGTGTGGGGTTGGCTTGGGATCAAGTGATCATCTGTGTTCTTAGGTGTGTGTTGGTGCCATGCATGTGTGTGTGTGTGTGTGTGTGTGTGTGTGTGTGTGTAAGTGTGGATGTGCATGCATGTGTAGACCCAGATTGTCATCAGAGATCTTCCTCAATCACTCTCAACCTTATCTATTGAGACAGCCTCTCACTGAGCCTGGATCTTATTGGCTGACTGGACTGGATGTCCAGCAAACTCAGGAATTCACCCCTTTCCACATCTCCCAATACCAGGCTTAGCAACATGCTTTTATGTGTGTGGAGATCTGAATTTGAGTCTTGGCACTTGTTCAGCAGGCCCCCTACTGACTCAGCTAACTCCCCAACCCCTAAAGGGCTCATTTTTTGAAGAACATTTACTGTCTTCCAGAGGACCGGAGCTCCCAATACCCACCTTGAGTTGTGACTCCAGCTCCTGAGGACCTCCATGCCCCCTTCTGGCATCCAGGAAGATCTACACTTATGTGCACATACACATAGGCAAACGCACATATATACACATAAAAAATTTTCAAAATGAAAAGTCTAAACAAAAAGGTAGAGGACAGGCTTCAAACAGATGTAGTTCATAGTCCTCAAGTCTGCACAGAAAATACATTTGAACTTTCAATTTTACCTTGGCTGGAGCAGTTCACAGAACTTGACAGTTGTTTTGTTTTGCTCTTTTGGTGGTTCTAGAGGTGGACTCCAAGGCCCTGCGTGCCAGACAAGGGCTCTTCCACTGAAGTATACTCTCAAAGATGGGACTTAAAAAGAAATCCATGGATCTTTTCAGTTCACTTAATTTATAGTAACAACAAAAAACACAGCAGTAACCTAAATGGTAAATAATTCACCTCAGTTTGATTCTAAGAGGGTGGCTTCAGTGCAAACACACAATTTCCCTTTGACACACACATAACTTGGAGGTGTCAAGACTAATGGTGGCTCACTGGCTATGGGGTTATTAAAATCTCCCCTTTCTTGCTTGCTTCCTTCCTTACTTCTCTGCTCCCACTCTCCCTCCCTCCTCCTCTCTTTCTTTCTCGATGTTTTTTTCCCCCTCGATTTGTCACTGATACAATTGCAACATCTCTGAGGGGTGCTCACAGTGACTACCGGACTCTGGAATGGATATGGGCTATTTATTGGGCTGAATTCATTAAAAATGAGGTTTCCATTTCCCCAGAGATAGGTATGCCTTGTTTGAGGAGAATGGATTACAGTTTCATCTTGTTGAAGCTGGCTGTTGCTAGAGTGTCCTGGCTATGATCAGTAACCTGCGTGCAGTGGGAAGGAGAGGTACCCAGGAAGCAGAGAGGGCCTGTTCTGGAGCTGCTTCAGGCGCCGACCCTGTTCTGATGCTATTTTTCATGGCTAGGGCCCTGATGCACTCGGCCATCCTATGAAGTCTAGCAGGAAGATGTGATGATGAGGCGCACCAAGCACATGTGCAACCATCATGCACCGCACATCTGTGTGGTTAGTTTCCATCAGTGACTTGACCTTCACATATGTTACCAACAATAGCTTCAGAAATGGCAGAAGCCCTTGGGCTGATGCCTATGATGGGAGGTTATTGGATGGCCATGCCCTTTTCCAAGCATTTGCTGAAGAATGGCGTGCAGAGTCCCGCAAGCAGGACCTTGAATGGTGAGAAATGCAAGAAAAAGTTTGGGGCCCCACATGACCCTATCTGGTGGGAGGGGTTAAGCAGGAAGGTACTTGTGTATTTCCGTCCTTAAGGGTGGCTCAGAGAGAGCACCTGACATGCCAGAGTTGGTTATTTTAGTTTCAGACCTGGGTGGGGAACTGAATCGACCATGGGGGAGGGGAAGCTCTATTTGCGATGGGCTTAGTAAGCTGGCAGGGCTGGAGTGTGTGTCTGTGCACGTGAGTATTCAAGGACACACGCCCTCTCACACAGACGTGTGCTTACTCGCATTGTCTGGGGGAGAGGGGATGGGTCCAGGACCAGCTTTTCTGAGCAAACAAACAGTATCGACACAGGCCTGAAATGGAATCTGGGGCCATTGTCTGAAGGACGGGGAAAGTCTGTTTAGACCTGTCTGATGCATCCTTGGAGTGTTTGGGACATCATACGTGTCTATGAGACCCACCACATCTGCATGTCTTCCAGAGGTGGGGGCCTAGGTCTGACATGTGCCGGCAGGTTCTCTCTGGAGGAACTGCATCCCCAGTCCTGTGCTGGTTTTTGCTTGTTTGTTTGTTGTTGTTGTTATTGTTTTTTTTTAAAGAGCACACCAATTATTTCTATCATAGTGAAAAAGTTCTTTCAAACTGGCCGTGTTTCTTCCAGTTCTACAGTAATCATAAAGCAATTAGACTGGAAATGATCAAGGCACATAATTTGATTTTCTGAACCTCTTGGTTATTGGTTTTTCTTCTAGTGGTGCTAGAATTTTTATAAGAAATTTCATTGTTGCAGTTTAGAAAACAGATGAATTTGTATTGAACTAATTTAATTACAAACTATTTACTTATTTCCTGTAAGAGATGCCTGACAGGGCTTCCTCAAAATAGCAAGTTCCCTCGTTCTGTTTACAATATTGTTTCTTTGTCTCATATTTTTTTACAAGAAGTTTTCTGTGTGACATCGGCATACAGAGGCAACATAAAAATGAGCAATGTAGCTTTGTGTATGTTACATGTTCAAGAGAGGTCATTGCTCATGCCTGTGTCTGTGGTCACCAAGTTTAGTATTTTGGCTTGCATACTGGGAAAAGAAATAGTAAAAGTTGTGTTTACACTTATTTTTATGAGAAAGAATTTAATTTTATATTTTATTTATAGTTCTTTGTTTGTTTGCTTGCTTATTTATTTATTTTTGTTTTTTTGAGACAGGGTGTCTCTGTATAACAGCCCTAGCTGTCCTAGAAATTGCTCTGTAGACCAGGCTGGCCTTGAACTCAGAGATCTGCCTGCTTCTGCCTTCTGAGTGCTGGAATTAAAAACATGAACCACCATGCCTGCTAGAACTTAATCTCATTGATACTTAACCTATGGTCTGACCGTTGTATAAAATTTTAATTTAAATCCACAAATATCAGGCTTGTATGCTCACGAATCTTGTTTTTGTTTGCTTGTACCTTGGATGGTCAGCTGGGGTTCTATGCTTGGAACACCAGTAGGTTGTAGCTCTGTGTGTGCCCTGATGTGTGCACAGATATGTGCAGTTATATGTGGAAGCCAGATGCCAACCTTGTGTGTTGCTCCTTATGACTAATACCCTCCTTTTT
Source organism: Microtus pennsylvanicus (assembly GCF_037038515.1). NCBI lineage: Eukaryota > Metazoa > Chordata > Mammalia > Rodentia > Cricetidae > Microtus > Microtus pennsylvanicus. The sequence continues at coordinate 71,247,930 of NC_134583.1, read as the reverse complement.
TTTCTTTAAACAGACTATGTCTGTGAGACCTGGGGCTTACCAGTACAGCTAGGCTGGCCAGCTAGTAATGCTGAGCCTCCTCCGTGCTGTGATTGCAAGGGAGGCCACCACAGCTAGCTTTTTGACGTGGGTGCTAAGATCAAACTTAGGTTCTCCTTCTTACATGTATTTACTGATTCCATTAGCTCCCCAGTCCTGAGATTCAGCTTTTCAGATGAAGTCACAGAAACCCTGACCTAAGGGAGGACGGATGTCATCAGAGGGACATTTTAAGAAGATCACGTGCCACACAGTATATAATGTGGACTGGTTAGGACACTGTCAGGGCCCCGGGGATTCTACAATGGTGAGAAGTAAGCCTTAGCCACTGGGTGCTATCACTTTGAGACGCCAGTGTGTAGTAGGTGCTTGACTCTTTAAAGTGCGCTCAAATCTGGACTTGCCCAGAAACAAACATTAATTATCCCTGCAGAAGTCTCCCTGGCTAGCATCTCAGCAGAGGTCTGGCTGGTGGGATGAGAGCTCAGCATCCATGCCCCAGGCTGTGCAGGCTCACAGAGCATTCTATTTGTAAAAAAGCTGTCATTTTTATAAATATTTTCTGTCTAGAGAAAAAAAAAGGCTAGAGATGAAAAGAAACGTTGGCATGTGGGGTGCAAATGGCCACTGTTAGGTGCAAGCAAGAGGCTGCGATGGATACAGGAGTAGGGAGGGCCTGAGGGGAGTGTTCAAGAGCAAAACCACCGAGCTGAGAAGATGCTGTGTGCTTCTCCACCGTAAATTCATTTGCTTTCCACTTCTAGATTTTAGGATCAATTTTAGAAACAAACATGGAGTGTGTCTCTCTCTAATAAATGTTTATTCATTCAAGGGGATGAAAGCCCACTAATGAAGTGATAATAATGGCTAAGATTTATTGAGCTCTTACTATATCCTAGGCAGTGTGCTTTAGAGCAGCCTAGCCTACTGGAAGCTCATAGCAGCCGATGCATAACACAATAATCAGTTCCATTTTAAGATAGCAAAAATGAGGTTTTCAGAGACTTACTAATATGCTTGGGGAGTAAAGCCCAGAGGGCTGACTCTAAGGCCATCTAATACTAATTCATTCTACCTTCCCCTGTAATACTACAGAACCTCCAAATTCTTGTGGAGGCCTTCCACTGTGGCACACTAAAACAACATGCCCAACACAGTGATCTGGATCCTTGGGGAACTTGGGGCTTCGCTGGACTGAGAGTCTTGAAGACAAGGGCTGAGGGATGGACTCTCCTGTGATGGGTACCCAAATATCTACTCAATAAAACAGAGTATCTTCATCTCCCTTTTCCTTCAACCCTATAGAGTAGTAGCTGAGGGACTTGGACTTTGTTCTGTCTTTCAGGGAATGTTCACACTCCTATGGGCTTGGCAGCATGCCAGCATTTGGCTTTGGGTGTTTCTTCTTGATCTTTCTGTATCCCTGGGTATATCATGCTGACTCTTACCTGGGGAACACTTGCAGATAGATTTTCCCACAGGATATGACTCTACTATGTGGTTCAAAGCATGAAAACCAGGGTCCCACAAAGCAGCAAGGACTTGTCTTCCTAACTAGTAGGATGTCTGAGCATCCCCTCTGTCACCATCCCCTTCTGTCCTCTAACTTTGGGGATGGGGGTTAATGGATATGGTCGAAGGGGGACTTCTATGATGGACATGCCCAGTACAATGCACTGGAGAAAGCAGATTTTCCATTTGCCGGTGGGCACACACTGCAAATATTTTCTTGGTTAGTGTGTCTTTGTCAAACCCCTCTCCTCAAGGCTCAGGGATCTATGTGGAAAAGAAGGCAGGAAGAATGGAAGAGGAAGAAATGGTGGATGGCTCCAAAGAAACAGTGTCTTCCGGACACAATTGGATTGATGCACATAAGAACGCACAGAGACTGTGGCAATGCACGCAGGACCTGCACAGATTTAAAGCCACCGGAATCCTAGCACTAGGGAACGGCAGTGGACACAGAGTCCCACCCTGAGCCTAGAGGACTTATTTAACGGGGATCCCATAGACACTCATTGACATAAAGTTGCTTCTTTTTTAATTCACAATTTCTTAATCCAGTCAGCAGCTATTTTCACAAAGCTATTGGACAGGCTAAGAAATATAGAAAGAAATTAATTATGACATGGTCTCCTAGGCCTCACTGCAGTGTGGTGTCAGTGTGATCCACAGGGATGTGACCTTTGAGACATGCATGTGGCAGGGAGCATTGAGCAAGAGAGCTTCAGTTACAGGCTAGATGTCCCAAGGGACAGGGATCCTAACTTGATGACAAGGACTGATGAGCAGTTGGATCCAAGGCACAATTTGCATTGCATTATCTGGGGGAAGGGTTACATCCTGCTTTAAAAACAAATGAACTTTCTGGGAACTGCTAGACTAAATAATAGAGGAGAGTTGCAGTGGGAGGAGCTACAGGGCCACCCTTGACCATGACCTGGATGCAGTGCCCTGCCCTGCTAGCACAGACACCTGTAGAAGAACAGCCTTGGGCCTGGAAGTGGTGGCATACACCTTTAATCCCAGCACTCAGGAGGCAGAGGTAGGCAGAAGGCAGGTAGATCTCTGTGAGTTCAAGGCCAGCCTGGTCTACAAGAGTTAGTTCCAGGACAGGCACCCAAGCTTCACAGAGAAACACTGTCTTGAAAACCAAAAAAACAAAACAGCAACAAACAAACAAGCAAATAAAAGAACAACCTTGGGCAGAGTATCTGGGACTCATCCATGTATCTGTAAGAGAGTAAGTGTGGATCCTGTAATCTCCAAAGTCCATCCCACTTGAGTGGTCTGTGACTGTGGTTCTTGCTGTAGGAAGGCACACGGGTGGCTTGGGAGGCAGGGGAGCTGATCAGAAAGCCATCAATTAAATCAGCGTGGCAGAGAGAAGACCTGACAGCTTAGTCACCATAAATGTTTGGGCTACAGGTACCTGAGGGGTCTCAGTAGTGCCAGCATCGGCACGTGGGGTTCAAGGATCACTGTGATCCAAAGCTGGATTAATTCTTTTGGTTCGCAGTTAGCAGCAGAAGTCTAGGGTAGAGAGTGAGCATCAGCTTCTCCGCTGGAAACCTGACCCAGACACTTGATACTATGTGCTTGCACATTGTCTCCTCTTAAGCCCCAGATTATGTGGCTTGGTGACAGGAGCAGACCTTTCCTCGTGTCACTGCTGGAAGGACCGCACGGAGCAGTCTTTTAAATGCTTGGCGCAATGCCTGGCATGGCAGAGGCCAAGCACATGTTTGGGACAACAGATAAAGGACATGTTCCCTGGGTACCCAAACTTGTTTCCGGATTTAGACAACAGTTTGACTGACATTTCTCTCTAGCTATCCAGGAATGGGGAAGAGAGTGTTCAAATGTCTTCGGTGACCAATAGGCATTAAGGACACCTGGGTCCCCTCTTCTGCTTCGGGACACACTAGCTTGTTTCAGAGCCGGGATGCCAGTCTAGCCATGCCTCCTGGGAGAGGAGATGGTCTGGCTTTCAGATCCACACACTGGCGTCCTGTTTGTTGTGGGTTTAGCAAGAATTGGTTACCCAGGCCTTGCTCAACTCTAGGAACTAGTAAACATCCTGAAACATAGTCCCAGAGAAGCAAGGTGGGGACCACATTGTGAACGGAGGTCCAAGTCATAGAGGGACAGCCTGAAGAACCCGAACCACTAGAAGGCACCGCTCATTGTCTCTTTTCTAAAGAACCCACCTTTCCTAAAGTGAACAGACCCATCTCGGGACCACTGGAGTTATAAGGGCCTCCATCTATCTACTCAGTTCCCTGTTGGCCCTGAGCATCACTGGCTACTGAATTCAAGTTCATGACATCAAAAATGTGTAGAGAAAGAGACAGAAAACTGCCCTAGTGATCTTCTTATATTAGTTGGAGCTAAGCCATGATAATTATGTTTTGCTATATTTACGTAATGAATACAAAATCCACAACCTATTAAATAAGAATGCACACAGGACTGAAAATACCTCGCCAGTGGTTTCAAAGTCCCTGCTTGAAGCCAGACCTCTTCCATCACTCATATTTAATCCTCGCAAGCACCCTCTCCTGGGGATCTCAGATGAAGAGATCTTTGTGTTACAACGAGGCTGGGGACATGGCACAGCTGGTGACATGCTTTCTACAAAAGCATGAGAACCTGATTTCCAACCCCAGCTCCCATGCTGGACATGGCAGCGCACATATATAATCCCAGCACTACATTGGCTGGATTAGGGAAGGGCAGGGGGGTCCCTGGAGCCCAAGGGCCAATCAGTCTAGTGGAATTGGTGAGTTCTAGGTTCAGTAAGAAACTTTCTCAAGACTAAAGGTGAGAGCAACTAAGAAAGATACCCAACATCAACCTCTGGCCTCTGCATATACACTCAAACACATATGAACATACATGTACAGGCACAGAGAGAGACAGACAGACAGACAGAGACGGACAGAGAAAAAGATAAATATAAATAAAATGAAGGATCAGAAGCCCAGCAAGGTTGGAACATGTCCTCACACTCATTAGAACCGAGGAGAGGCTCTGGGCCCGAGATGTCTGTGCTACACACTGAGGGTTCATGAATACCAGGGTAAGCCTTGCAAAGGTGACAGGGGCAGAAGAAGTCCAATGAACTTTGTCCCTTTGTCACACAAGTGAAGAGGGAAGACCCTCAGGAAGAGCCAAAGCATCCTGGGGCACACCCTCAGGCAGGAAAGCCCCGCTTCTTGAGATGTGCAAATGCTAACGTGATGTTGCGTTGTAAGCTATTCTTGTCCCACTCCGTTCTTTCGATGGGATTCATCTAGGCGGCGCTTAGATAAAGAAGCCTAAATGCATGTGTGCACAATTTGTATTCCTTCTGCAGGCTTGTGTAAAACAGCACCAGACATCACATAGGCTCTTCTTATGTAACCTTACAGCCAGCAGGTGACAACCCTGTCCAACAAGTTTTGGAGTTCACCCTGGAGAAGCCCAACAAGCACACTTCCTACAATAGCATGGTTTCGTGTTTCATAAAACCAATACTGTGTTGTCATGGGGAACTGCCATGGATTTACAGAAGAAAAAAAATGCATAGCATACCTCCCTCCCCCAAACCCCGTCCTCAGGGAGGATGTGAGTAATGTCTCTGCCAGTACAGACATGCATCCCAGGATCCATCTGGAGGAAAGCAGAGACAGCGGTTCAACTCTGGCCTATTGGTGCCTCAGGCTGATTGTGCTGATCCCACAGAGCATGAGCATGGGATGGTGGGTGGCAGGTAGGAGCCACACGGTGCACACTAGGAGAAGACTGATAAGGGACACAGGTGGCTGCTCACCTGCCACTCAGTGGGAGCCGCAGAGCCAGCAAAGCGTGCAGGTGCAGCTAAGAAAAATGGGTCTCTCACATTCTAAGTGGATTCCTCAAATTCTTCTGAGGGGACAAGAAAGGAAGGGGAGAGGGAAGAAGGGAGAGAGAGAGAGAGAGAGAGAGAGAGAGAGAGAGAACCAATAGGGAGTCCAATATTCCAAAAGTGTTGCTGAGCAATGCCCTTGGCCTTGGAAGGGCTCTGAAGACCTAAGAGACAATTTGATGCAGCTTTTACAGTTTTCTTTTCCTCAGAAAGTTCCTAGAGTAGTCCTGTGCCCCGCGCTGCTCCCTCTGAGGCCTTTTTACACCCTTTCACCCTGATGTGTGCATTAATAGAAGCCATGTGCAGATTGTTACCTGGATCCCTAGATGACCCTGATCCTTCCTCCTGATTCAAACCATGACTGCAGTCAGATGACAGACAGACAGATTGATATTGGATGCACGTTGCGGGGGTTCTAAAGAGAAGATTCCTCACCCTGAGGGTTCAGCATCGGATAATTGTAATGATAGTGATTTTGTTATTGCTAATATTGTATCTATATTTGTGTTCGAACCAATTACTTCTCAGCCTTTTGGGTAACAAATCTATTATTTACTGAGCACGTATAATATACAAAATTAAAATGAGAGAAACAACAGTGATACCACTAGTTTAGCGCTGTTCTGATCTTTAATGCTTTCAAAGTTTTAGGCACATTAGTAAATTCTGGGCATCATTATTTTGTTTCATCTCCACAGCAAAACCTTCACCTGAATTCCACTGACAAGGAAAAGGACAGCCGAGTACGATATTTGATGACACAGAGCTGCACAAAGTGGCTCACACCCAGACGTTGCCCACAGGGAAGTTTCCTCCCATGAGTCTTCACAGTCATTGTTTGGGGGCAAGTGCTTACCCGGTCACTAGAGATGTGAGGACCTGAAGAGAAAGCAAATCCTGACCTCAAGCCATTTTCCTGCTCAGAGACCATGGCATCCGCAGAATCAGCTCCCCACCAGTTCACTGGCTCTTGAAGGAGCAGTGCCCTGGATTTTGTTTGTTTGTTTTTTGTTTTGTCTTGCTTTCCAACTTGACACAAGGTGGAATTGTCTGGGAACAGGAACATCAGTTGAGAAAACGCCACCATCAGATTGGCGCACGGGCCTTTCCTTGATTGGTTATTGATGGGGGAGGGTCACTGTAGGTGGTACTGCCTCCCGCCTGGGTTGTTAGTCCTAGGGTGTCTAAGAAAGCAGACTGAGCAAGTCAGGAGCAGGAAGACAGTAAGCCACACTCCTCTGTGGTCTCTGCTTCAGTTCCTGTCCTGATTTCCTTCAATGACGGACTGCAGCCTGTGAGGTAAAATAAGCCCTTTTCTCCTGTGGTTGAGCTGCTTTGGTTATGACGTTCCATCAACAATAGAAGTCTAGCTAAGACAAGCAGTTTATGGATCGATACCCAGGGAGTCTGTACGTTAGAATTCCCTGGAAAGCTTTATAAAAAATTACATAAACAGGGGCTGCTGAGATGGCTCATGGGGTAAAGGGGTTTGCCATAAAGACTGACAGCCTAGGTTTGATCCCCAAGACCCCCCATGATGGAAAGAAAGAACTGACTTCAGCAAGTTGTCCTCTTACCTCCACCCTCGCCCCAGCTCCACCACAATAAATAAACAAAAAAATAAATAATAGATGGTTTCTAAAAATACAGAAATTATTCAATCTCTGGAAGTGAACTGACCAAAGAATCTGTGTCTCCATGAAGCAAACTCCCCTAGATGAGTCTGGCAATCAGCCAGGTATATGTGTGTGTTCATTGCTATTGAACCCAAGATCCCAGGCCAAGGCCATCTTCCTGTGGGGCCCTGAACACAATGTGTGAGTAGCAGATGCTCTCATCAGCTTCCAGCTATGTCCTACAAATATTTGAAACCCGAGATACGGTTTATGTCCCGCTCTAGCACGCAGTGTGTGTACTGAGGTATGTGGCTGTGTAGACTGGAACAAAACAGAATAGAGCTGACTGCTATGGCAGAGATGCATTCTGCTCTCCCTCTTTCCACTGGGTTCTGGCATTTTCAGCTCATTATAAGCAAACATTGACCACACCTAATTATTTCAAAACTAAGCGCCGAGTACCAGTTTGGGCCAACATTCTAGCAACCTAGATAGCTACTCCCATGTAGTGATGTGTCCTGGAATCTCAGTGTGGAGACTTCATTTACTGTCTATGAATTGGGTTATCTCCAACCTCTTGACTACTGTGCCTTTATTGACCAGTGTGTGTCTCTCTTGCTGCTCTCTGGTGTTATCCGTATTCGCAGCTTAGATTCTTAAGCGTCTAGTGATTTAAAGGCGCAAATCAAAAGTGCTCCTGGATAGTAAAAAATTGCAGATTCACAATAGGACAGATTCAGACCGCTAAACGAGTCACACTGTTGGATGAATGTACGTAGGCTTGAGAGAGAGAGAAGAAAAAGAATATAGAGAATAAAGTTGATGATTTAAAAAAAAAGTAAAAGTAAAGTCTTTAAAGAGACAAAGTACAGATAGTTATAGATATAAATAAAAATAAGCCGCGTAAAGATGGAAAATTCAAAGAGAGTCTGGATTATGTACATTGTGTTTTCTTTAAAATTTTTGACTGTGAAGGAGCTAAGTACAGAGAGACATTTCATTATATGGGCTGCCAAATGGAACCAGAACGGATATGATAAGGGTATTATGATTTCAGAATTTGGGTTTAAGGATATGATGCTTTGGAGAGAGTCTTCTTTTGTTTTCACAGAGGATGAGACTCTATGGATTTCTTCTATCCCGATTTGGTATGATAGACCACGACCTCCAGAAAGGTTCCTGTGAACGCCCTCAGAAAATTGCTTCGCTCAACTGCCAACTGAGATGAAACTAGCACACAGGTTATACCATGAAAGACCTAATTAACGACGCCCCCATTCAGCAGGAAGCAGTTTGGAGAGAAAAAACTGCGCCCATGTTCCCAAATACGGTTTATAAACGTTCTTTTACATTTAAAGGGGGAAATGATATAGGTATGAATAATTTGCATTGGTATGGATTTTAAGGTCAATTTTGTTATATGTATATGTATTTCTGATCTTGAATAAGGTGTTGTGATTGTGTAGTTCATTTTTAAAATGTATAATTGGGAAATATAGGTTGTTAATGGGTAATCATCGATAATAGTAAAGCTTGTAGTCATGTTAGTTAGATTTTCTAGATATATAGAGTATACATTTCAGTTAGATAGACATTCTTCATTTCTTTCAAAGACTACAGAATAGGACATTTAATATTTTAATAACTTAGGACTTTTCATGACAATGAGACATGTCTGCTCCTGGCGGCACCAATTTACTTCGAGAGGAAGATGGGCATCGAAGAGGATCCTTATGGAATTTAATAGCCATTTGGGCAAGAAACTGATCTTGCCTGGACTGTTGCATAAAATGGACACAGAGAACCCGCAGAGAGAGGACTACTGAACTTGCCTAAGGTGAGATGATCTTTCGGGGTTCCTGATTCATGAAAGAGTCTACGAGACATTCTGCAGGACACAACAGATAGTGACTGAACTGACTTTGAATTTTCCTGCTTTATGGAAATGTCTGCTGGATACCATGGGCCTGAAGGCTGAAGATGAATGCCCCAACGGTACAGAGGAACTTTGGGTGACTGTCCAGGCAGCGAGATGTCTGTCATTTCTAGAGTTTTAAAAGTTGCTTTTTTCTTGTTTGCTTATGTAGTATTGTATCTTTCTGGAGTCTTTGATGGAGTTAAAAATAGTTAGTTATAGTTATAGTTTTCCTTAGTTATGATAAAGATTATTGTAATTTTTATTTGATAACTGTTTTGTTATATGTAATTTTGCTATGTTAAGGTTAAAGCCTTCCTTTTTTTGTTTAAACAGAAAAAGGGGAAGTGATGTGGGAGTGTCATATATCAATCTGTTGATTTCATTAGCTAAGCAATAAAGAAACTGCTAGGCCCATTGGATAGGCCCACCCTTAGGTGGGTGGAGTAAACAGAACAGAATGCCGGGAGGAAGAGGAAGTGAGGTCAGACTCCACAGCTCTGCTCTCCGGAGCAGACGTAGGAGAGACGCCATGCTGCCTGCTCCAGGGAAGACACATGCTATGAAGCTCCGACCCAGGATGGACTTAGGCTAGATTCTTCCCGGTAAGCGCACCTAGGGGCGCTACACAGATGATTAGAAATGGGCTAAATTAATATGTGACAATTAGCCAGTAAGGGCTAGAGCTAAGGGCCAAGCAGTGTTTAAAAGAATACAGTGTCTGTGTAATTATTTCGGGCATAAGCTAGCCGAGCCGGGCAGGCGGCTGGGGTGTTTGGGGATGCAACCCTGCCGCCGCCCCTCCATATTACTACATTGCTCTAGATCAATGTGCCATGATCCAACCACATCTTTGGTTTAACCTGGACCCTCTCCATTTTGCCTCCATTTCTCTTTGGCCTGGGAGCCAGAACTGGTTCCAACAGACATACGCTGTATGGACTGAGATTCAATAAAATCAGACGCCAGTTTTGCTTGTGGTTTGCTCTGTTTGAAGCATTAATAAGAAAAGGAAAAGGAAAAGACCCACTTAGTGTATCCAAGCAGTGTTCTTTTCAGCCAATCATTCAACACACGCTGGCAAAACATGTAAGGACCACGGCCTGTGAGGTGGGTGGAAGCGTCTTTTAAAATTCTTGGTTGTTGTTGCTTTTTCTTTGTGATCCTGATTTACTTTATGCACACATAGAGGAGGGGAAAGAATGACAGAGCAGGTAGATGCTATTACAGCATGTCCAGATACGTTTCGAGCTTTCATCTTTGTGCTGACATGGAGGGTGGGGGAAGGGACAAGACTGTCACTTAAATAGTCTATCGGTTGAGAGAAGCGAACTCAAGAGCTCGCTTACCCGCAGCAATCAACTAAACATTCCTTAGCTCTTGAATCAATATTTTTTTAAAAATGAAAATGACAGAAACCATGATTCTACCTGTCTCAAGCCCTAAGGGGAGTTTTAAATTTTATAACCCTAGGCTGAGTGAGGTGGTCCATATCTTTAGTCCCAGAACTTGGGAAACAGAGGCAGGGGGGATCTCTGTGAGTTCAAGGACAGCCTGGTCTACATAGTGATTTACCAGCTAGCCAGGGCTATATATTCATACCCTATCTGGAAATAATAAATACATTTCTGAAAAGTTCAGGGTGTACTGGATTGGGTGAGAACTTGGTTCCTCCTACTCTTTACTCCATCTTGGTGGCAGGGCTTCAGACAATTTAGTCATCCCTACAGGTTCCTTGTTCTTCCATCAAGATGGAAGCCTAGGACTGACCTCTTCTTGCAGTGAGGTGGAGAGTCTGTGGTCACCCCGGCATCTTCATTCAGAGGTAACACTGAGCTCCAACACCTGTTCCCATATCTGTTCTCTAACCAGCCCTGGTGTTCAGGGTGACCCAATAAGCGGCCTGGCATTGTTACTGGCATTGTATTGCACCCACCCAGGGATGAACGTGGACACTCCTTGTTGTAGGTAGCAGTTTCCTCTAAGGTCGAACTATTCCATCCTACAGGGAAGCTTTAAGACAGAAAATAAACACAGCTTGAGAAAGTTCCTGAAAGTGAGCAGATTCACTAGGCTCCACCCTCCCAAGAGGAAACACTAAAGATGGCTGAGCATCACTCTCAGAGAAGCCAGGCTGTACAGAACGGGTTGAAACCAGACTGGCTGCCTGGAAAAAACAGAAACCTTTGGAACTGCCTGGGATAGGCTTAGACCAGCTGAGGCACATAGGAAGGACACTCTCCAACCTGCTAAGCTGCCTGCAGGCTGTGCGGTGTGCTCCAGGTTCCTGGCTTTGTGACTGCCATTTGCACTGGGGAGGGCATTGGAGACAAGGTTGTCTTTAAGTCATGTTTGCTCCTGGAAGTGACTCTTTGCCCATATTTTTGTAAGTAACCCCAGTAAAACTGATTAGTCCATCAAACTGGACTTCTAGTAGTCTGGCATGGGCTTCACATCCGGGGTAAGCAGACACGCATGTTGCATCTCCCCAGAAGAAATCTTGTCACATGACACTCTGTAGGCCCTAAGAAAATAGAATACAGAGGGGAAATGGGAATTACTGAAGAGGGTGTGGAGATAAGGGAAGACAGATGGATCAGGTTAGACCGCAAACTTGGGACAGGAAGAGGCCTAGCCCTGGGTCCTCCGTTTGCGATGTGGACTCTGAAAAGAGACAATGACTTGCGTAAGGGCCTTCAACTCATCAATCATCTATGTGACTGATTTTGGAATTTCTCCTAAACATGTGCACTGTTCGTTCGTCTAGGAAATGCTTACAAAGAATGGATTAAATGGTGGATACTGGCTAGGTACTTAAGATACATCAGTGACCACCCAAGGTCTGTTCCTCACCTGGGCTGGTTTCCTGTCTCAGCTGTTGTGAACAATGCCACGACAAACACCTGCAAGCAGGTGCCCTTTCCAGATGACGCCCTCATTTCCTTCAGGTATAATCCCCAGGGGAGATACAGCAGGAGCAGATATCTTTCTGTTTCAGCTCTTTCTGAGGGACTCCATAGCAGCTGTTCTGATGCACTTTCACTAACAATGCATGGACTTCCTTTTGTACATACAGTGTGTGTGCATATGTGTGTGTGTGTGTCTGTATGTGTGTGTGTGTCTATGTGTCTGTTTCTATGTGTGTGTGTAGGTACATATGTCTATGGATACCCATGAGGAGAGGCGAGCAGGACACCAGGTCCCTTCCTCTACCACTCTTCACAGTATTGCCTTGAGACAGGGTCTGTCACCGGCCCAGACCCTTGCTGTTTTGGCTAGACTGGATGGCAAGCAAAACCTTTGTATCTTCCTGTTTCCACTACTCAATGGTGAGTTTGCATAGCCATGCCGGGATTATTTTATATGGGCACTGAGGAATTGCACTCAGGCCCCGTGCTTTCAGAACAGGTACACTGACCCACCAAATCATCTTTCTAGCCCTGGTGTTTTGATTCTTTTGGATAATGGCCTTTCTAACTGGGATAAGAAGGTATCTCCTTGAGATGCCTTTCTTTGATGACAAACAACACTGCACATTTTCTCAGATATTTATTAGCCACTTGTATTTCTCTTGTGGAGAAGAATGAAAATCACTTCAAAATTCAATTGTATGTTTTGGATTGCCATTTCTTTGGAATTTTTTATATATCCTGGCGATTGACCGCTTGTCAGGACTGTGGCTAGTACATCTCTCCCCCCATTTTGAAGGCTGTCTTTTTACCCGCTTGATTGTTTCTTTTGCTCTGCAGGTTTTAGTTGGGTGTAATCCCCTTTGTCTATTTTGCTTTGTTTTCTGGGCTTTGGGGATTCCATTTAGAAAATCATCGCCGGTGGCAGCACCTTAAAGTATTTCTCCTCAGTTTTCTTCTGGTAGTTTTAGGGTCACATTTTAGGCTTCCATCTCGGAGGCATCCTGGACTGTTTTTGTTCAGAATGGGAACTCAGGTTTCAACCGACTTTCAAGCTTTTGCGACTTTCAAAGATTTAGAAGTAGTTTAAGTAAAAGCCTTGTAGCTTGTCACTACTGAGCAGTGCCAGGGAATTCTGGGTCTCTCTCCCATGTGAGGCCACTAGCTTCTATATTGTCCTTGACAACCCACTTTCTCTCATTCTGCCATGAACCCTTGTTAGCTTAAGCATCAAAATATAGCCCAGGCTCTGATATGTTCTTACGATCTGTATTGCTGTTAACCTAAGCCACCCCTCAATTAACTGCCAAGACTTTCTCCTCAAATGTATCCCAAGCTCCTGCCTCAGCGCCTCTTTTCTGCTAGAGAACGCTCAGAGAAAGGCAGCTAGGAGCCAAGGGAGCACGCAGCTCCAGGGAGTGGCTCCTCCTAACATGTCTAGATTTTTGTGGTTTTCAGGACGTGGGCATGCTGGCCTTGAGTTTTCGGCTAATAATTTTGACCTGCTTTGTAAGTTGAGCTCCTTTCTGCTTGGTTTGCCTGCAGCTCAAGCTCTCTGTGAAAAGAATTGAGCCCAACTTTCTTAAAGGTAGCCGCACACATAGACGACCAGAGACAGTTGTTCTAACCGTAGATCAAACTAGCTGGACGCCCATCTCATGTTCTGTCCCCTTTCTTGGTCTAGGCTTCTTAGTCTATAAAACTGCAGCGATTTTCATTTACCTGCTGACTTAGCCTGCCAGCCCATAAACTCCCATGCACCTGCTTGTTAGAGGTTTATTGTAACATTCAGTATAGATGTGTTTCCTATATCAGTGGACTATCTTCACACACACACACACACACACACACACACACACACACACACACACACAGTGTGGAGAGTCGTTAAGGCTGGTAACTAAACTGAAAGAATTCTAACTCTGAACTATAATTAAGGTAAGTCAGTGTTTGTTTCAATGGGCCATTAACTCTTCAGTGATTTTCCTTGTCTTGCTACTGAACTTTGCATGAATTTTAAATTAAGGAAAATTGAGGCATTAATGCCAAGATAATACAACTTCTCCATTGGTCCTATGGCCATCACGAGAGCCCCAGGGAAACCTGAAAGGGGGTGCCTGCGTGACTATAAAGTGTGGGATGTTATTGTAGCAAGCCCAGACCGCATGCTTGCTTGTGTCTGATTACAATGAACACTTGGTCCCTTTGCCAAAGAGTCCTAGTCCATAGTGGGAGTCACACAGACATCACTGCTAAACCGAGCTCTGGCACTGGCGTCTGGATACCAATTTTAAACACACCAACTTTGTTTTACTTTTCTTCTTTTCTATAGGGGTTTTGATCCCATCTTGGGAACATTAGTAAAGCCAGGCATCTGTGAAGTCTCCTCAATCCTATCACTTGTGGGCAGGTTTGGTTTGACCCTCCCCTCTGAGCCTGCATCACTTCAAGTCGGAGCTTCCTGGAAGGGCAAATGGGATCTTTTCCCTTCTTGTTTAGAATGCCTCTCTGGCTTTGGCCCTTTTGTAATTTCATCGTTGTTTTAAGTTAAGGTTGCTCATTTCTTTTTAACTGTTAGATGGCTGTCCCAATTTATTAGGAGAAATGACAGGCTGCTCTCCTGGCCCTCGCTCTCCCCAGCACCTCTCCTTAGAGGGTCTTTTCCAGGACCTGCTCACAGCTCTCAGTATGCACTGACAGCTGGTACCTGGTCACATACTCGTTCCCAAAGACGTCCATGTTAGATTCCCAGATCCTGTGTACACCTCAGGTTGCTTAGCAAGGACAATCCAGGCTGTCAATCAGCAGACTGTAAAATGGGGGGATTTCCCAGAACTATCGGGGTAGCTGAATGCAATCATGAAGCATGTTGGAAGTGGGAAATGAAGCAGACTTCAGAAGTCAGACTCAATCCATCATTGCTGACTTGGACACTAGTGGAAGGAGACCACGAGCGGAGGAATGTGAGGTGTCTCTAGTTCTGAAACCAGGGGAGTGGCTTCTTCTCAGAGGCTCCAGAAAGCCAGCGGTCCTTCTGAGAGCAAAAGGATTTAGTTTTACTTATGTATCCCTGTGTGTGTTTTCCAGATTTACAGAGGTGCCCAAGGAGGCCAGAAGAGAATGTTGGATTACCTGGAGCTAGAGTTATAGGCAGCTGCAAACTGTTCAACATGGATGATTGGAAACTGAGCCTGAATCCTCTGGAAGAGCCCCAAACAATCTTAACCTCTGAGTCATTTCTCTGGCCCCGAAAATGTCTTAATTTCAGACTGGGAAATGTCTCAAGAGATAAAGGGCTTTCTTTATCCTAGAACCCACATAAAATTTGGGTGCAATGGGGCCGTGTGTGCAATCCCAGCACTCCAGTGGAGGGATAAGAAGCAGAGAGAGACAGAAGTCTTAGGTACTTGCAGGCCACCGAGCCTGAAACACCAAGCTGCAATCAATCAAGGTAGAAGATAAGGATCAACACCCAAGGACATGCTGACCGCCACACACATGTATGTACAAACACATACATGCAGATTAAAAATACGTATTTGTTTTACCTTCACACATGGTTGATAGAAAATGGCACAATCAATGAAGATATCTTTCCTTAGTTCAGGAGGCTTTGTTATCTATCTGTTATTTTGAGAAATCTGATGCTTTGATTTTTAAAAATAATTCCTTCCTTATTCTCCTGTCAATCTTTCCCCCTAGAACGCTTTCTTTTCCAGGATGTTGGATTTGCAGGAAATATGGCCCTCAGTGTTTTCCTTTTCTTTTTTATTCTATTTATCTAGTCCATTCAGCTCCTTCAACTCTATGTTCCATTTGCTTTTTGAAAATCAAATCTTGCAATTTTTTTCTGCTCCTTAAACTTTAAGTATTTTTATTGTTCTCGTTTTATGGCCACTCCTTTTTTTTTAAAAAAAAATAACCTCTCATTCCCATGTTATGCATAAAATAACGTCTCTCACTGTTCTTAGGATAGCAATTATGGTGTCCTTACTTTTAAACACTGCTTTGATTTCCCACACGTTTGCTTTTTAACGCTGTCAGCTTTGATCTCGGGCTTATGTGCTTTCTTTATTTTATGGCGCCTTTTAATTGTTTACATTTAAGTGTGGGGTGTGTTTGTGTGTCTGCATTGTCTGTTTGTACACCTACTCTAGGCTGGCCTAGCTTCTCTATTTGGGAATCTTCCACCTTCCGCACTTCTGGATTCTTCTGTCAAATTGGTCAGGTTTCTAGAGCGATGCCCCGTCTGCCTCCTTCCTTGTGGGGAGGGGTAAAATAGCTATCAGGTTTTCTTACTGTAGAGAGGCAGAGAGTGGTACAATTCTCCCGACTCACCATGCAATTCCAATCATTATCATGTTTGTGGCCAGTTTGTGACTACCCCTTAAAGATCTCTTTACGTATGTTTGTGTGAGTGCATGTGTCTGCGTGTGTGCATGTGTGCATATATGTAAGCCCGTGTGTATGTAGAGACCAGAGGTTGGTTTTGAATGTCAATATCAAACACTTTACACTTTTTTTTTGATACCGAGTCTCACATGGAACTCACTGATTCAGCTAGATTGTCTGGCCAGCTAGTCCTGGGCATTGTCTCTCCATCTCCCATGTTGAGATTTTAGACGTACCACGGTACCCCCACTTTAAAAAAAAAAGATTTATTTTTATCCACTCATGTGTGTGTGTGTGTGTGTGTGTGTGTGTGTGTGTGTGTGTGTGTGTGTGTATGTGCTTACCCCATGTATGTGGTGTCCACACAGTCCAGAAGAGAATGCTGGAACTCAAGTTAGAGGTGGTTTTGAGACCTGTGGTGTCTGAGAACTGAACATGGGTTCTGTGTAAGAGCAGTAAGTGCTCTTAACTGCTGGACCATCTTCCCAGCTCCTGTACCCAGCTCTTTAAAAATGGGTTCTAAGGGGTTCGACTCAGGTCCTCATGTTTGCAAGACAAGTGTGTTACCAACTGAGCCTTCTCCACAGCCCAGAGATCCCTCTTTACCCTTCTGTAGGCAGCGAATGATTGGGTCCTAATGGCAGTCACCTTCAGCTTTTCCTTGGGGCACTTCAAAGCATAATTCTGCTGATACGTGCAGAGCTGCAATACCTGGGCATCTACTTCTGCCCTCTCTAGCCCAGCACAGCCCCTGACAGGTGACCATCAGGACAAGAGCAGCCCAGCAGCCTTGCCCAAGATGAGTCAGCTCTGAAGCTTTACTTAGCCTTAGGGTTTGTGTTTCTTCCGCTGGTTTCCTCTCTTCTTCCTGCTCCTGTTTCCAACCCTGCCACTTTCTCTCACCTGAAACCTTAAGATGTGTCCTATTTGTCTCTAAGGTACTTTTCCTGGAGCTCAGTCGAAGACATTTTCTTCTAGAAGTGCTGCCTGCCCATGCCCAAAGTCATTCTTGGGGGTGTCTGACTTCTGCTGTCCGAAAGCTACACTGAGAATGTGTGGTTCAGAGCCGCTAGGTGGAGATGCTCAGAGGCAGTGCTCAGATCTGGAGAGGACATCTTCGGTCGGTCATCAGTTTCCCATCCATCCCTGTCTACAGCAATGCAAGCTTGATGATGCGTTCCGAGACAGAGACACAGGCAATTCATGGGGAGACCAATCTGGGGCTGTTGGAGCCTTTGTGGTTTGGTACAGGATCTCTGAATAATGTCATCGTGAAGCACTGGGAGGGAATCTAATCAGCGAAGACTGTTCCCGGGCCACACGATACCATTCCTAGCCCTTGTGGTACTCTTTTGCGGCTGGGAAATCTAATGAGCGCTTCTACGATTCTGAGCAAGGCGCCTGTGTGTTAATTCCCCAGCTGCAATTACAGACTGATTAAGAGAGGACATAAATAATTACAGCACTGGAGCGCATCCACAGTAACCGCTTTGTGTGTTCCTACCACTCCTCAGCTTCTCTCTCATTACCAAGACGGTAAGTGAGAATTAAACACTCACACCATTGTGGCATCGTGTGCCACAGCCCATTGTTCCCGGGATCTGTTTGTCATCTCTGGGGTGTCAGTGTACACACAAGGGACAAAGTTTGCTGATTCAGACCCGTGACTCTCGTTGCAGCTACCTAACCCAACAATGGGCCATTGTTTTCAACCATGAAGACACAGGCTGGGCTCAAAGGTAGAATGCCTGCTGGTTTAAAAAACTTTTTTTTCATGTACTTATAAAGAATAAAGTCTTGACTATCAATGAAGACTGAGATATGAAAGGAAGGGTCAGGGGTAGGTAGGTGAATGATTGTCATCTGTCACCCATATTGCTGTCTATGGTTGTAGGGGCATTGAAACAGAAGGAACTCTGTCCATCAGAGGTAGATGGGTAAGTTGTAAGCCCAGTCTCATCTGCTTCCTCTCTTCCAATGATGTAGCCCCTTTTGTCCCTCTCATTCCAGTTGAAAGCTTCTACTTGCACAAGGCCTTTTCCTGTCCTTTCCTTGTTGTGTGAGTGAGGTCACAGTCCCATGATGCTATTGACTTTTGCTCTCTTGATTCTTCTCAGCGCCCTAACCCTAGTGTCTGTGAATTTCCCTAGTGCTACCCTATGTCACCTTATAGGATTAAAACAAACAAACAAAAAACAACCACCACCACCACCACCACAACAACAACAACAGCTAATGAAAACCCCCAGTCCTTACAAAGAACCAGAGAACTCTCATTTCTAAATCTTACCTACTGCTGGAATTCATCTCCACAGAAATTCTGATGGTTGATTCATCAGCCCTCAGTTACCTACTCCAGACTTGGGGGCTGCTGAGATTCCCTCCTGCTTTGCTGTCTGATTTGGGCTTCTGCTAGTGGAAGCTGCTAGTTAAAATTAGACAAAACAATTCCCAATGATTTTCCTACATCCTTTCAGAAAGAGAAGAGCATTAGGAACCTGGAAGAGCAGGCACGAAAGGAGGAGGATCTGCCGCTTGCTTTCTGAGGAAGCTCCACACTGGTTTGCACAGGAGCTGCGCTAGTTGGCTCTCTCCCCGGCGGGGAAGAAATGTTCCCCTTTCTCCACAGCCACACTAATATTGCTAGCATTTGTTTTTATAGTTTGTTTGTTTTTTTTAAATCTTAGCCATCCTGACTGGGGTAAGATGAAATTTCAAAGGAGTTTTAATTTGCATTACCCTGATGAATAAATCAGGATGTTGAGCCTTTAAAAGAATATTTCTCAACCCTTCATATTTCTTCTTCTGAGAGCTCTCTGTCTGGTTCCATGCCCCAATTTTTAATTCAGTTGTTGTTTTCTCAGTGTTTAGTTTTTTTTGTTTTTCTTTTTTTAGTACTTTGTATGCCCTGGACACCACGATGCATAGCTTAGAAAGCTTTGTTCTCATTCTATGAGCTACCTCTTCACTCAGCTGATGGTGTTCTTTGTCAGTTCAGAGGCACAATGTCCGTGTTACCAGAATCTTGTACAGAAAGTCCTTTCTTGTGTCTATAAGTTGAAGTGTCTCCCTCCTTTCTCCTTTATCAGATTCGGGATATCAGGTCTTCTGGTGAGGTCCTTGATCTTTGAGTTGAGTTTTGTGCATGGTGAGAGATAAGAATCTAATTTCATTCTTCTGCATGTAATTTTCCAGTTTGACCAGCACCATTTGTTGAAGACACTATCTTTTCTCTCTATCTGTGTTTTGGATTCTTTGTAAAAAAAAATAAGGTGGTTGTAGGAGTGTTTAATAGAGCCTTTTTTTTTACGACTTCCCTGTTAATATATGTCTTATTCTATATTTGCAAGATTTTTTGTGCTCAATATCTCATCATTATGGAAATCGCAGCTAAGTATCTATATCTATATAATGTTCCCAGTTAATTTCAACTTACCAATTAAATATTTATTTATAGGGAAAAATAAATTTATCCATAAGCAACTATTTGTTACCATGTATTGGACATTCTATCCACCTTGGGTGGGTATCATTAGCAACAATTACAGATCAAGATACAGATTGAAATATTTCTGGGCTATTGGGCAGAGGCAGGGTTTCGTTCTGAATAATAGTCTTCCCAGGTTCCCCAGAGGGATTCTCAGAGAAGGATGTCAGGGACACTCATGTAGCGCTGAATAATCAGAATGGGGAAGCGGGGATAGGAGATCCCAGTCCCCACCAGACCATGGCCATCCCACTCTTTTATAGTCTGAGGTCAAAGGGGAGGAGTCTCAACTGCAACAGTTTAGGGAACCTGCTATACAGGATATAGGATGTAGCTGACTTCCTCTACAGGGCAGACCTGGGATCTAACAGGTTCTCTCTCATATGAAGCCCTTATGGTGGAGGGCGTGTTCTCTGTTTTTGCCTAGCGCTCCCTTGTGATGGCAGCTCTCGTTCCCAACATTCTGGCAGTGACTTTCTGCCTGTGATTGACAAGCCACAAGCCACTTTCAAAGGCAATCTTTAGAAATGCCCCATGCAGTCATGCAAACTCTTCCCAACCTCCTTGCTACTGAGGTTGCAAGCAGAGTTGCTGCCTGCCTGAGTCACGACGTGGAGGAGCGAACAGGAGGAGGAAACGTTCATAAATGAGAAATAGCTTTTAACCATCTTCAGTGGCTGAGTTTTGTGTTCGGCATCTAGAATTAATTCCTTTGACTCTAAAAAATTAATAATGGAATTGTACGTGTTAAAGTTAATATTTGCTTAACAATAAAGCAGCGAGAATTGAAGACACATCCTCACTCTCTTTGATGAGGTGACACTTGAGCAGAGCTTAGTGAGGTGCAGAGGCGAGCTCTCTGACTCCTCCACAGTGGGGAGGGCAGGAAGAAGGAATGTGCTCCTCCGCACCGAGGATGCCAAGAGGCCACAAGGCAGTGGTTCTCAACCCGTGCCTCACAACCCCTTTGGGGGATCAAATGACCCTTTCACAGAGGTCGCCTAAGACCATTGGAAAACCCAGATATTTACATTGTAATTCATTCCAGTAGCAAGATTACAGTTATGAAGTAGCAGCGAAAATAATTTTGTGGTTGAGGGATCACCACAACATGAAGAGCTCTATTCAAGGGTCACAGCCTTAGGAAGGTTGAGAACCAAGGGCAAAATGCCTGGGACACACCTTGGGGAGAGTCGTGAGGGATAAAGGCAAATAGGATTCCTTCTTTTGGAGCCTTTCAGGCCAAGCCAATAGCTTTGGGTGCAAGGAGGTCCATGTATGATATGAGTTGAGAGAGAATCGAGGTGACTGTCCCTGAAAGGGTATCCCCTGACTCAACAACTGGATCTCAGGATGACAGTGGTGGCTAAGATGCACAGGCAGAGTTTGGGTAAAACTGTCCAATGTAAATAATCTCTGGCTTTACGTGAACTTTCAAATACACTTATAAACTACAATTACAGACCACACATTCAAAGTACACACTTGAATATACCGTCTACCACTGTAAATATCACATATTCAAATAAATACAACATATATAGTATGAGCATAAATATGCATATAGTTGTAGTGATCTTTTTTAACCATTATCAAATATAACACATATCTACTTAATATTCCTAGTAAGAAAATGGACTGCTGCTTTTCGGTAGCATTTCATTTCATGTAAATTATATATTATTATACAAAATTATATTATATTATAAAAAATTAAAAATGTCTAATCTTAGACTTTAGGCAGCTAATTACTATGCAGCCTATCATTCAAATATGTTTTGGTTTCAAAGAAGCATAAGAGTTAGCCTCCTACCCCTTTTTATTGGGACAAGGAAACACAATTCTATTCAAAGAGATAATACAGCATGCTGGAGTGTGGCAGATTCAGGAGTGGCCAGTGGCTCTCTGAGGCTTTCCTCCTTCCACTGACGATCAGTGCTGTTGGCAAAGGCTTGTGAGTCGTGGAAGACATGCGCCATAGCCAGCTAAGCCCTGATTCAGTACTGTGTCAATTGCTTGTTCATTACACTTTGTTTTTCTTAGCTTTAATAAGTTAATATAGTATGGCAGAAAATGCGATTTTTTTTCTTATACATATATATTGTGAAGTGATTAAATCAAGCTAAGTAACATATCTATCATCTCAGATAGTTGTCATTTTGTTTTTAAATTATTTTAGGTTTATTTACTTTTATTTTACATGTATGGGTGTTTTGCCTGCTTGTGTGTCTGTGTGCTACATGCATGCAGTGCCTGTAGAGTCCGGAAGAGGGAAATCAGATCCCCTTAGAACTGCATAACATGGTGTGGTGGCTTAGACCTTTAATCCCAGCACTCAGGAGGCAGAAGCAGGCGATCTCTGAGTTTGAGGCTAGTCTGGTCTACAAGAGTTCCATGACAGTCAGGGCTACACAGAGAAACTGTCTTGAAAAACCAAAAAAAGAGAAAGAAAGAAAGAAAGAAAGAAAGAAAGAAAGAAAGAAAGAAAGAAAGAGAAAAGAAAGAGAGGAGAAAGGGAGGGATGGAGAGAAGGAAGGAAGAAGAAAAGGAAGGAAAGGGAGAGAGAGAAAAGACTGAAATTAGAACTGGAATTATGGGTGGTTGTCCCCTGCCATATGTGTGCTGGTAGCCAAGCCTGGGCCTCTGGAAGAGCAGTCACCGCTTGGCTGCTGAGCCTCCTCTCCAGCTGCATACTTGTTATTTTTATAGGCGAGCATTAAGCGCTAATGTCAGCATTTTCAAATACCTAACACGTTATTAACTGTGGCTGCCATACTGTGAGATAATTTCCCAGAGTTATTAATCCTGATTGAAGTCTTGTGCTCTTCTTTTTAGATCTTGATTTTCTTTATCATTGTGTGCACGTGTGTGTATCCAAGCATACGTGTGGAGGCCTGAGGTGGACTTGTGTTATCTCGTCTAGGGCTGTCCTCCTTACCTTGAGAGGGTGGCATGTAGAACCTGGAGCATGATGTCTCAGATGGATTGGCTGGCAAATGAGTCCTAGAACTAGCCTTTCTCCACTGCCTAGCAATGGGTTATAGGTGTCTGCCACCACACCTGGCTTTGTAGGTAGATGTTAGAGATCCAAACTCAGGTCCTCGTGCCTTGAACAACAAGCACTTTACCCACCGGGCCATCCTCTTGGTCCTGAAGTACTGTATTCTTAAGTCAATATCTCCATCTCCTTCTCCCCCTCTTCCTGGTTATGATCTTTTTGCCTCTATTTTGGAGTTGGCTGGATTAGATACTTCACACTGAGTGAAAACATACAGGATTGATGTTTCTATGCCATCTTGTTTCACTCCGTGTCCACCAGGTTCATGCATGCTGTCTTAAATGATGGTGGCCACAGCAATGGGGAGACTTGACACAATTTGGAATCGTCTTGAAAGTAAACATGCCTTCGAGGGACTTCCTAGGTCAGTTTTCTTGAAGTGCGAAGACCCTTAGTAAAATAGGTCTAGAAGGAAAGAACCTGAATTTGATCAAAGTGGGACGCCACTCCCACACTGACATCATACCCATCACACCACAGATGACATCATACTGACCACCCTCACAGCTGATGTCATACCCTGTGATGAACTTGTCTGCTGGAGCAGAATGAGCCCCACCAGCCATCCCTCACCTGTTTTAGTCAGGTGAAGCCCAGGCAGAGTGCTTGGGAAAGGCAAAGAAAAGCATCTAGAGGCTAGGAATGACTTGAAGGTGTGACTCTGTGGGTAGAATGCCTACTACCATCCACGAAGCCCTGGGTTAGATCCTTGTAGCAGCGAACACCGGGTGTGGTGATGCATGCCTTAATCCCAGGAGACGGATGCAGAAAGTTTAGAGTTCATCTTCAGCCTGAGACCCTTTCTGAAAACAATAAAACAAAACAGAATTCATCCTAGCTGGAAAAAAGTAAACTCAGGCTTGATTGCAGACAGCATGGTCTTATGTGCAGAAAACCTGACTCTACTAATGAATCCAAAGAAATTAATCCAGTAAATGAATCCAAAAAGCTGTAGAACAGAAAATCAACATATGGAAATTAGTAGTGTGTCTACACAATAACGGTGAACCCTCTGAGACAGAGGCTGAGAGGATGCTGCCATGCAGAGTAACCCAAAGTGTGACGAGGGTGAGGGAGGAGGCAAAGTGTCTGCACCGAAAGCCGAAACACATAGATGAGAGAAACCGAAGCAGACGCAGAGGAAGGGGCAAAGCGCCCCGTTCTGTGTGTGTGCCTGTTCCTGTCCATCTGAACAGAAAAAGAATGCTGCTGTTAAGTTAACACTTATCATGTGCGGGGCTAACATCTGTTTCTAGAACCTGGGCTCTTAACCTCTGTGCCCATGGTCCTTATCCCTGCCTGGAAGAGATGTTCTACAGAGCTGCTGGTACATCCCAACTTGTATAGAATGGAAAATTGGGGTTAGAGTGGGGGTCTTGGCTCAGAGGTAAAAAGTAAGGACCTGAATTCAATCTCCAGGAGTCATGTAAAAACTTTGAATGATAGAGGCTCCCCCCCAGCCCGTAATCTTAGTACTGGGGATGAGCAGCACACGGACTCTTGGGGCTTGCTGGTCTGCTGGCCTTGCCTAGTTAGAGAGTACTACGTGAGCAAAAGACCTTCTCTCGAAACCAAAGGGGGTGACCCTGAAGAGCAAATCCCAAACTGACTCTCGACCTCCACATGTACTTGAACACACTTGTGTGTCTATTTACATGCAAGCAAACACACACACAGAGGGGTGGGAGAGAGAATGAGAATCGGAGGCCACCACACAGTGCGTGTAAGCAGACTGTGAAGCGGAACGTGGCATTCCTGGAAGTCAGCCACATGACGCCACAGGAGACATCATTCCCATCAGCACCATTGAGTCCCCGGTCCTCTGGCTTCCCCTTGTCCTCAAGGGAGTGGCCCATTCTCAACAATGCTGTGTTGTCTCTGTCCATATCAGCTGACCGCCCCGAGAACCCCGCAGCCTCCCCGACTCCAGTCTTATCTCCGAACAGGACTCCCAGCTCCCCACATCACTGAGTGGCTTGTGAAGCTCACTCCACTCCTTCATCGGTTTCATTCATCTGTGACCCCGGGTGGGAGTCAGGGAGCTACAGGCCAGCTCTCTCTTTCCACCTGAGTGCCTGTGATATGAAGCCCCGCTTTGGAATGCTATGTACCCCAAGCCTCTTCACCACTCTCCCTGAGCCCGGCCACCCCACCATGAAAGGCCTGCCTTGTTCTTCAGTTCAGTCAACTGTGAGATTGCCTCCAACCTGTTTTTCATGTGGCTGTGCCCAGGAGCTCCCTTCACGCTGCAGTAGCCAAGTTAAAGGTAACTTGATAAGCAGATACGCCAAGAGCATGAGAATCAGGCTCATATACCTGTGTCCCTATATTAAAAAACATAAGCTGAAAATCATGCTAATTGTTCAATTTTCCTTGCTTTCTTAAATACCTCAGTGTATAATTTAGCAATCAACTAAATTTATTGCTCAGTTGGGAAGAAACTAAAACTGTTGAAATCGCAGTCATTGCCTTAAATAATTTTTTTCCCTGGATTCTCCAGGTCACGCCTATTGCATCCCTCAGAACAAATCCCGCATACCGTGGGGTGAATTACCCTGGGGTCCCTATCGATGCCCTCATTTCTCAGTTCCTCTTGTCTCTTGTCCTCTTGGCTCTGAGTGCAGTCAGAACCCAGCCAGGACAGAGCAAAGGCTGATGACCCCCTAAGGAGACGGCTACTGCACAATTGGGCGACTGTCGGTTTTGCTTGGGGTGGTGGTGGGGGCTTAGCCATGGGAAACTGTTCTCATAGGAGGGTTTTGCTGGTGAGCTTGGAAGAGTCAGGGGTCTTTTGAGATTTGATCCTGGAATCTGCAGTGGGACAGGGTGAGAATAGCTTCTTTGTTCCACTAGGAGGGCAGACAAATTCTAGAAGGGGATATGCACCCTGTGAGAAGGACCAGTTATCCCTGTCTGCTCAGGACTGGGGATTTCCCAAGATACTAGCATCTACAGTTTGTACAAATCTAGGCCAGGGACTGTGTATCATCAGGACCAGTTTTAGCCAAACTTTCTAAACACAGGCATTAGTAAGACTTGCATACAGAACCCCATGTTCGTGTTTGACTGTATGTCTCTTTTCAGACTGTGGTGTTTCCACAGAAATGGTGGAGGCCACCAGAGTAAGAGCCTAGAATGGAGTGAATCAGCCATGGCATCTGGAGTCTAGGATGCCAAGTGTCCTCAAAAATAAAAATAGGATTTTATTCAAAATGTCAGTGGTGGCCTATTCAGAGAGGCTGACCCTGTACAGCTTCCTTTTCCCACTCACGATCTCTCTCTCTCTCTCTCTCTCTCTCTCTCTCTCTCTCTCTCTCTCTCTCTCTCTCTCTCTCTGATTGCTGATGACCCAGCCGTAGATGGAGCATAGCTGTTCTTTTTCTTTTCCCTAAGTGTGTGTGTGTCTCTATAAAGGCCAGAAACAAGGGTCATATTCCCTAGATATAGAGTAACAGGTGTTTGTGAGCCATTCAGTTTGGGGGCTGGGATCAAGCTGCAGGCCTCTGACAGAGAAGTGAGTGCTCTGAACCTCTGAGTCATCTCTCCAGCCCAGAAGGCAGCATTCTTGGCGATGGGGGGGGGGGGGGGGTTAGCGACTGCTCTAAAAAGAGAGGTGGTGCCCCTTTCTCTGGTCTCTCCTTCACTTTAGGGTGGCTTATGTGCGTATCCTTGCAATCCAGACAATTAAAGCCAGGGTCTCAGGCATGTTAGGCAAATGGTCTACACTGCATTACATCTCTAGCTTTTACTACTTTTTATTTTGAGACAGGGCCTTGGTATGTTGTCTGTGCTGGCCTTGAATCTACTTTGTAGCTCTAGTAAGCCTTGAACGCATGATCTTCTCAAATAGTTAGGATTACAGGACTGTATCACCAGGTCTGGTCAGAAAATATTTACTGAGTTTTTATTGTGTGCTCGGGGGACAAAGGACAGATACAACATGGTTCCTCAGGATGCTTCTAGTCTAGCTAGGAAACCCTGGTGGCTGTTGTCAGGGGACAGGAGAGAGAGAACAGAGACAATGACTGTGCCCCAGAGAAGTCCTGGAATGGTGACCACAGCGACGGCGAGACTTGACATAATTTAGAATCATCAAGAAAATAAACATGCCTACGAGGGACTTTCTAGGTCAGTCTTCTTGAAGCGGGAAGACCCATAGTCCCTGTGGGCATCATGTCAGGGGCTGGGACACAGACCAAACAATAAGGGGAAGTGCACACCAGCACTTGGTGCTTGCTTCTGCTTCCTGACTGCAGATGCACTGCGGCCAGCTGCCTCGGATTCCCGCCGCCATTCCTGTCGCCATGCTTCCCCTATCATGATAGACTGTACTCTCAAACCGTCAGCCAAGTACGCTCTTCCTTCTTTGCTGTCACCAGGTATTGGTTTGGGAATTTTGTTTTTCTGGTTAGGGCAGTGCGTTTGTGTGATGCACATGTGTGGTGTATGTGTACACGTGTGGGGGCATGCAGAGGCCAGAGGAGGGTATTGAATGTCCTGCTCCATCACTCCTCTCCCTGTATTCCCCTCAAACATGGTCTCTCACTGAACCTGGAGTTAGGCTTGTGGGCAGCAACTCCTAGTGACCTTCTTGTCTCTGCATCCCACTGTCCCAGGGTTGCAAGAGTCCATGAAATCACACTCAGTTTTTTTATGTGGATGCCAGGGATTTGAAGTCCAGCTCTCATCCTCATGATTGCACAGCAAGGGCCCCTAGCCTCTGAGCCACCTTTTATTCCAGCAACTTGGAAGAACTCATATATTCATATATTACTCCTTGTGGCTATCACACCACCTCCTTGTTGAGAGCTAACTCTGGACTCACCATTCTCTCTATCAACAGACAGGGCTGAAGGAAGGAACCTCCCATGGAGACTCCTAGCCTGTCTTCCGCTACTGTGGTGATCCAATCCTTACTTCCCTGGACGTTGCGGCAGTCCTGTCTGTGACCTCTGGGCTTTCACGCTCATCCACCGACAGTTACACTCAGCACAGCCTTGAAAGTGGCCCTTTGAAGTAACAACAACAACCACCAGTAAGAATGGCCAGTACCTTCTTCTGCACTTGCCCTGCCCCTGCTGCACAGGAACTGCTTCCGGAGCACTGATGGATGGCATCTTTACAGTAACCCTGCAAGGTGCTTCCTGCATACAGCTCTGCTGTCACACAGCAGAAGGTCCCCAAACCAGCACTGTCTACAAAAATCACACAGCAAAAACACATGGCTTGGGGGTAAGGCACAACACATGTAAACCACACATGTGAGATGTTTTGAAACAAAGACAAACCAATGAAAAGTTGGGAAATTGGACACATAGTGTGCGGTTCAGCAATAC
This sequence comes from Microtus pennsylvanicus, assembly GCF_037038515.1. Taxonomy (NCBI): domain Eukaryota; kingdom Metazoa; phylum Chordata; class Mammalia; order Rodentia; family Cricetidae; genus Microtus; species Microtus pennsylvanicus. Next base: position 71,219,789 of record NC_134583.1, on the reverse strand, counting down.
ATAAACACATCATTTCATCTGGAAACGGCAAACCTACTGGAGGAACAAACAGGGTCCGTGAACTCCTGGGAAGTGGAGGAAGGAGCTTTATTTCTTAAGCCCATGAGTCATAGCAGGTGATGGCCCTAGGTCACTCGCAAAAATGTCTGAGCAGTCAGTAGCAGAAGAGCTGGGTGTTGGTTCCAGTCAGATCTTAGACTCTATGGGCTTAATCGCGAGAGTCCAGCCATTGCTCTCTGGAGGTGACCCAATTGCTTCAAAAGTCCTGGCCCAACAAGAGCTCTGCAGCCTCTTCTTCTACCACCTTCCCCTCACCTCCTGTGCCTCAGCGCGAGCCATTTAATATTTCCCCAGCCTGCATGCGAACTGCTGTGTTTGCACTGTTACCTAGAATTCCCTTCTCCGAAATATTTGCTGGGCACAGGCCTTCATTTACTTTGGGTTTCCACCAATCTCTGGTAATCAAAGAGGCCACGTCTAGGGGCCTAAAGGAGGCAGGGAGTAGAGTAGCCACATCGCCCATTTTTGTTCTCAGTGTTTAACTTTTCTACAAGTGGCTTATTGGTATGTACGATATTGATTTATCTTTCTTTACTCTTTCCTTTCTCCCTCATCTTGTGAATATACCATCTGTTCTAGTTACATTCCTGACGCTGTGGTCAAACACTCTGACCAAAAGCAACTTAGGGGAGGAAAGGAGTTTCTTAGCTTACACTTCCAAGTCACACTCTACTGCTGAGGGACGTCAGGGCAGGCACTCAAGCACGGCCTTGAATGCAGTGCCGCCTGCCATTCCATGGAGCGTTACCACCAACCAAGGAGCTCATATCACAGCCAAGGAACTGCAGCAGGGACCTTGGAGGCTGCTGCTTGCTAGCTGGCTTCTGGGGTGGCTTACACTCAGCTAGCTTCCCACATGCAGTTCAGGACCACCTAAGTAGAGCTGGGACTTCCCGTGGTGGGCTTGACCCTCCTACATCAATTAACAATCAAGACAATCCCCCATAGACACGCCCACAGGCTATCTTGAGCTAGGCAGTCCCTCCTGAGGCTTTCCTTTCAGGTGATCTAGGCTGTGTCAAGGAGACAATTAAAGCTAACTAGGACACCACCATCGTCCTTTCAACAGACCTGGAGCAGCAGGTGATAAAGGGCTTGCACTGGTCACAAGAGCAGGTGTGATTCACCTAATTGGCTTCTTTGGGCTTCTACCTTTGAGGTCCACTCAATAACCAGAAGCCCAGACACTCACAAGAAGATCACAGAGCTGGGTAGCAAAAAATGAAGCAGAAAAGGGGGAAAAAAACCATCCAAACTTTCCATCCTTTCCCTGGGAATCCTGAGGACCAGCAGCAAGGAGATCTTCACAGCTCAGATTACATGGGTCAAGATCAGGCGTATGAAAAGAGTCAGCATCGGGTCTGATTCTGACAGCATGAGATGGCAAATGCTGCCCTCATAAGATGATTCCCCATAGATTGTCTCAGTCGGAAAACGATGGTTGCCATGACAAGGATAACGATGTATGTATATGTATGATGTGTTCATGGGGTGCATTATGGGACAGACACCAGGCTAAATGATTTGCATGGCTTGACTCTTTAAATTCCCAAAGCAGGATTAAAATGGTGGATGTGGAAGCTGCAGACTTTACATTTCGTAGGTAAAGAGAAGGAAGCCTCGACTAGGGGACTGACTTGGCAGAGATCAAACAGCAGAACAAAGATTTGAACTAATATGTCACCAGTATGAAGGTCACTTGCTTACTGAATCTTCACATTGCCTATCTGGCCTTGCATTCAAAAGGCAAACAGAATTGTAAAGCACAGTGACTCCAGCGTCATCTGGATGAGAAGGGTGCTGACTTAAGCAGGCCCATACAGCTGTGACAATATCCTTACATCCAGGCCTGGCAGAAGTGTTCTTCTTCTCATTGTATTTGTAACCTGTCATGGCAAAATGTCCCTTACAGGGACAATCATCTAAGGTAAGTTGAGGTTGAGCCTTTTATCTTCAAAGACTTAAATCTGGGGCACTTTTCCAGCAAGGAAGATGTTTCTTAGCTTCCTCAACATCTGGGAGCAATAACCTTTGCTTTCCCGACACTTGTGACACGTGCCAGGTCTCTGAGTTAATTAGCCCTCTGTTTGGTCAACCTGCATTCCTACCCAGATCTGCGGGATTAGTCCACACTGATTCCTAGCCATGGCTCAGAAACTTTCCCCATCCAAGCAAGGGGACAGACCAAGCAGGTCACCTGCTTCTGCCACCACCATGCCTCATACAAAACAACAGTAGCAGCAGTAACTATACCCAATGTGTTGTTTGGGGCAGTCAGGTGTCTGACTGAGCTTCTTCCTGCCCAGGATGACACCGGGCTTTGCAGGAGTCCTTCTCTCCACGGGGGGGGGGGGGGGGGAAGGGATAAGGGGGGAGTGGACCACTTTAGCTAGTGACACCTGGCCAGGATGCATTTGATGACCCAGCTCCCACTCCCGGCACAGTGATGACCACAGCACCAGGAACGTGCTCCAGGCCCCAAGGGCCAGCAGAAGGGGACATGGTGCTGACAAGGGGGCCTGGCTCCCATCTGAGAGATGTTAGGCATACGCCTGACTTCTGAGGTCACTGGGGAATGAATGTTAGCTAAATATGTAAAGCAGATGTTGGGAAATCGTTTTGTGTAAATAGTAGATGATGACTATATTGGGCAGTTTTTTGGGGTGTCTTATCTCTGTTCTGGTTATCGAACTCTACAGCCCAAAACCACCAGGGATGATGTGTAAGTGATGGACATGCAGGTTTATAATAAAGACAAAATCACTGACAGAGACACTCGCGACTGGATTTGGTCTGTGAGGCATACCGTAAACACAAAGAGTTTCTAGGCTGTAATCTAGCACATGACAGTGGAAGCCAATGTTATTTTTTTTTGTTTTTTTTTTTGTTTTTTTTTTGAGACAGGGTTTCTCTGTGGCTTTGGAGCCTGTCCTGGAACTAGCTCTTGTAGACCAGGCTGGTCTCGAACTCACAGAGATCCGCCTGCCTCTGCCTCCCGAGTGCTGGGATCAAAGGCATGCGCCACCACCGCCCGGCCAATGTTATTATTGTTATTATTAATTATGGTCATCACTGTCACATTGCTACTCTACCATTTTGCCATTCACGACCACGGGCAATCATGATTGACTGATGGGTCACAGTTACATTGAAGTATATAGATAAATATATAGGGACAAAAATACTCAAGGCAACAGAGCCAGGAAAGCCAATGCCTAAGGGAGGCTTCTGGTATGTGTATGGTGTGTGCTCAGGCAGGCTCCCTACTCACACATACCCATTTAACCCTCAGGCACACTTGATGGCTATCCTGTTGCCATAGAAGAACGTTAAGACTAAAAGGACATTAGCAAATTGTCCCAAACATCTGACTAAGGCTTAGAACTGGGCAATGTGGCTTCAGAGCCCGGATAACATTTCTTATCACCTGTAGGGTACTATATCAGAACATGCTATACGGTTTTATAGCCATAGGCCTGGCACTCCCTTCAAGTTCAGTGACTTTCGGAAGGTAGGGAAGCTTGCTATCATGCTGGTGAAGAGTTGGATCTTGGACTTCATCATGCTCTTGGCTGGAATGAATTCATCTCTGAGGGTACTCAGCTCCCCATCCTTGGCTCTAATTGCTGGCCAATGTGGGAGATGTTTTTGGACACCGCTAATAATGCCCAAGCACCTGGGTTGTTCTCATTACCTGACTTCAGCGCTAAGGGTACCCGCTACATAGCTTATTCCTGTTCCTCTGCCAACATTGAAATTGCTGGAGCCTGAAAGGGATCTGCGGGGAAAGAACGATCTCTCATGTGAATGACAGGATGATTTTTATTTGTTTTTATTTTGCTGTGTTCTCAAGCACAAACAACTTTTAGACATCATTTCGTTCTGGAAACTTCATTACCAAATGTCCCCAAATCTAAAATCTGGCAGAATTTAGTAATGGTAAAATATTCACTTCAAGTGAAATTTTAATTTCTCATGAATTTCTTGCCATCTTTCCGTGGCTGGGTGTTTTCCCCTCTGAATTTAGAGCCTGTTTTCTTTGAACCATCTCTACGGAGTCCGGAATGCTGTGGAGCGTAGAGGCCAGGGAACTGGCCTTGCTCCTCCCCAGGGGCCAATGAAATCAGAAGAGAAGCACAATGGTTCCTTGCAGGAGATGGGTTACAGCAGCCCTGGGAAAGGAGGGACAGAGTGACCTGGCTGGCAGCGAGCTGGGCAGGATGGTCTGATGGCTCTTTTCACACAGAATGTGCGATACGGAGATCTGTTGAGTGTGGCTCTTTGTGCCAGAATCCCAGGCAGATGAAGCAGGTTCACTACTTTTGCTCTTTCCGTCTCTTTCTCTTGTGACTCACTGAGGCCTCGGTTCTGCTCTTTCTTTAGCTGGGTGCATCTGTTTTTGTACGGGACCCAGTAGGTCTTCTGTTTGGGGACACACAGTCTATCCTTTAGAAGCTGAATCTGGTCAACTTTTCCCCACAACTGGGTTTATTTGGAAACGCCCTAGTCCTCGGTGCCACTCACTTGTCGTAGCTGGAGAGGGCCGCGGGCAGCAAGCCCAAAGTCACCTGGCTTTTCCGTGTGGGAGTGCTCGCAGATGTGCGAGGTGGGGTCCTGGAAAGACGTAGGCACCGTTTCTGGGAGCACATCAATGCCGAGAGCAGGAAAGGGAGTACCCTGGATAAAAATAGCAGCTGAACTCCTGCCCCCAACTTTAATGATTTCTCTGCTGACTCGGGTTTGGTGCTTCTAAGAGTAGCAGCCGCGAGGACCATTATTCAACCGGAGAGAAACGGAGGCAAGCCGCCTGCCAGGTGGGGCTTCCGAGCCCGCAGCTCTAACTGTCTCCACATGTGAATAAGTGTTTACAGTTTTAAAGATGTGTTGAGTAATTGCACATGCGAGATATCTCCCCCTTTAATGTGCGCAGCATGTTCCAAAGCGTCCTACGTGAGAACACCCTGGTTGACAATGAACTTGTTTCCCTTCTCTGCAACGAGGCTTAAGGAGGTACTGTGTGTGTTGAGATGTAATTGGTAGCACTTGTGTCTCTGTGGTTCTTTTTTTTTTCCCTTAGCTACTGGAAATTGCGGCCTTAATCCACTCTTTATGTCCCCACATTGTGATGGAAGTGCCCCTGAGCTCTCCTCACGTCAGGACAGATCCATAAGTTTCATAGCTCACTCTGAGACTCTCCCGTAACGTTCAGAATGCCCAAAACATTAATCTTTTTTAAAAAATATACCCTCAACTTTTGAGATTTTTGGATCACCTCAGGATAATACAATAATTGTTCTTTACTACTTAAAAGAGTCATTGAAATCGCTCTATTTAGACAGATGGGTTTCTCTCTTCTTAATTATGCCTCTCTTTGTATTTTCATGGGAAAATCACTAGTGTTACCTCAGAGAGTGAGAGGTGGGCTGGGCATTTAGGTTGCTTTGTGTGTGTGTGTGTGTGTGTGTGTGTGCATGTGTGTGTGTGTGCATGTGTGTGTGTTCTTTGTCTTCCTCTGGCTTTCAGCAAACATAGTTAAAAATGGTTTGGCAGATCTTGTTGCATTAATGAAAATCTGTGTCAGCCATGAGCAAGGCCAGCAGCGGAGGATCAACACTGGCTTGCCGGGAAGGCGCAGAAGGTGCCCAGCCTTGCAAATGGCTCTTCATATGATGCGCTGATGTCATCTGCTTGCTGATCCCTTGACTGTCCCAGGATCTCCCCAGCTCAACTGCCAGATGAGTGGAGCTTTATGGCCTTGCTGGCACCAGTCAGCTCCAGGGTAGTACTTTTCCAACCGGAAGCTCCTTTTACATCAGTTTTCCAATTTTTTTCCAGTTTGGTGCTTTGGCTTCTGTATTTCTTTCCTTGACCAAAACAGCACCAGGGAGGGAGGATTCATTTGGGCTCACACTTAGAAGGTACATTCCGCCATAGTGCTGAAGGCATGGTGGCAGGAACTCAAGGAGGCTGGTCACATTGCATCCATAGTCAGGACACACCAAGAGAGAATGCTGGGGCCAGCTCACTTTTCTCACTTTGTCCATTCAGGAACCCTGATCCATAGAATGGTGCCATCTACATTTAGGACGTGTTTTCCCAACTCATCCCAAGTCAGAAACTCCCCCACAGGCACGCCCAGAGGCTTGTCTCCTCAGTGAGTCTAGATCCGGTTAAGTTGACAGTCAACACTAACCACCATAGCTTTTGAGGGAGAGACTGCAGGCTAGAGACCCAGGAGCCTGGAAGCACCTTTCTGGTGGTGTAAGTTTAACTTGGTTCCAGACAGTCTGCTTAAGCCAATCTGATTCCTTCTTGCCAGCCTTCTGTGAGGCTGGGGAGGTGTATGCCCACCAGGGAGATGTGTGCCTGTATGGGGATTGGTCTTGCAAGATGTGGACATGAATTACATTCAGAGCAGTAAAATTAACATTCCTTGCTTCTTCTCTAGACCTTTGCCATGGGACTACACTGTCTCTCCCATCTAAGCCAGCACACGGAAGCTGAGAAGTGAGCCTTCTCCTGAACGGGATACCTGATGGTACAGACTTTCTCTGGGGACTCTCTTCTTTCCCCTCTACTCCATCATCCCCATTGGCCCTGCCAGCATCATTGTGGTCCTTAATATTTTGGGTTAGTGGGTTGTCTCTGATGACCATCAAGATTTCTGTGGGTAGCGTGGTACATATTAGATGTTCAATAACAAAAGACTAAGTCTTATCTTTGCTTAGGAGCTGGCAACACAGCAGCAGCAAAAATAAAATTCCCTCAGGGTAGGGTAGAGGGACGGAATTGTAAGCAGGAAGTGTAGAAGCACTGTGGAGGGTGTGTGCTCAGTCTTCGGCGGATGCTCCGACAGCATTGGTCATTCGACAGCAGGCAGTGGGTGTCCGAGGGATGATGGCTTTGTATATCTCACAGTGACTCAAGTCCTCCTGGACCACCCTGCTTGTGAAGGAGGCAATGGAGCATGGATGTTCATAAGCTCTGAGAAGTACCATAGATGAATCTCCTCACCCAGGGCTCTGTAAACAGGAGCAGCTTGGAGGCAGGGGATGGGTGATAATGGCAAGGGCTTGGGCTCAGAATTGAAGAGAGGGACTAGGGATGTGAATGGGGCCCAAAGAAGCGTGGCTGGATAGTCTTTGAAAAGTAACACACACAATGGATCTGTGGCCTGTAGAATGATGTCCTAACCTGTGAACACCTTTGTTTATAGAAAAAAGGGGACTTTGCAGATTAGGACTGTGAAACCTTGAGAGGACAGATGCCCTCTGCTATTTGTATAAAGTTGAGAGGATCACAGGAACCCTTCCCAGCTGCTCTCAGAGGAAGATGTCATGATGGATGTAGGGTCAGACGTGATATCTGAGGCTGGGGCAGAAGTACACAACTCTTGGTGTACAGTCACTTTCTGGCACATTGAAAGATGAGGAGACAGGTTTCTCCTTACAGAGTTCAGATAGGATCACATTCTTGCTGGCACCTGGCTTTGACCTGATGAGGCTCACATGAGTTTTGAACCTTAAGGCTTAAGTTAAGTAGGTAACACTTGCATTATTTTAAGCTATTGGGTTTGTAGTAATTTGTAAACTCAACAAGGACCTCATATGGGCTTAAAACAGAAGAAAGCTTGGTACAGTTTCAGAAGCCTGAAGGTGATGTCTAGGGTTAGAACATTACTTAAGAGACAGTTCCCCCAGTGGTTTTAAGTGTTATAGCCAGATCAGTGGGGACTGAGTAATCTGCTTCGGATTGGAAGAGGCAAGCAGGAAGCAGAGTCTGGTAGACAATCTTGGAGCCCTCACAAAAGATAAAGTGGGCTTGGCTTAGGGAGTAGGCAGAAGTGCAGGGCTTGGATCTGAGAGCTGTGACAAGGTAGACCATGATGAGGGACGCGTGGAATCAGTGGTGGATCCCAGGATTCTGGTTGGAGTAGTGGTTGATAGCAAAGTCTTCCAAAGCTAGAAGACTGTCAGCAAAGTCCACCTATCCATGCACACAGGTACCCCTGCTCACCCCTCAACATTGATTTAAAGAAAAAACTGGCATGTCAGAAGCTAATGATTGCGAGACAGACCATTGTCTGGAGCTCTTTGATGGTGTGAGTGGAAGAAAAACCCATTCAGGTGTCTTAAGCCCAATGATAATTTATGTTTACTTTGAAGCCAATAGACAAGAGTTCATTTGGCTTGACTGGGGGCTCAGGCCATGTCACAAGGTTTAGTGACTCTGGTCACTAACTCTATGCGCCAAAGCTCCAAGAGTTTCCTTAGGCCAAGAATGCCCAGTAAAACTGTGATGATTCTTTCTGTGAACCAGCCCAGCACCGTCTCTGCTAGTGACACTCTGAGATGGAACAAGGGAAGAGACTGCATGGCTTGGGAGAGAATAACAGGCGCATACCCCAGGGATGCTGGGAGTAGTAAGGGTAGACACTGAACACTTCTTGTAAGCATTCCCAAATGCCACACACTCTACTGAGTTACAGCAGAAGTGCACCAAGACGAACACTCTCTGACCCTTACTCCAGTGAGTGGCTGGGAAGAAATGCTGGGAGAACTGGTGGATGGAATGGGTGACCCTGGCTGCTTAGCTTATCCATCAGCATATTGTCTTTTAGACACTGAGTTTGGGACAATGGACTCTTCTGAAGGCAGCCCTGGTCCAGGTGGAAGGGTGAATACATATTCATGAAAGGATCGATCACTATGCAACTCCTTTATGTTACCTTGAAAGGTATGGTCTCTGCAGCTCAGGTTACTTCCTCCCCAGTACTCCCCCAACCCCCATACTTGAGGCCCAGGCCATTTCCAAGCCCACTATGGGACTGCAGAGTTTATACATTCCTTGTCCAGCAGAAGATGCTTTATGTGATGTAGCCCATGGCTGATTGAGGCCCACAGCAGGTGTTGGCTATGCTTTCTACCCCAACACATAAAGTCCCTGGTCTACATGCAATAATGATTTATATCTGCAAACCAGTCACACACCCTCCTCATCTGAAGTTGTTCTGTGGTTGGGGTTTGCTTGTCCCATTGTATGGTAGGCTAGGATGCTGGGGGACTGATGAGGTTTGGGTACTGGAAAATAACCCTGTAACTCAGAAGGTTACAGCACTGTTTCTTAGAGGTCCCCAGTGCGTAGTAGTGTGTTAGCAAAGATCCTCAATTATATAACCAAATCCCTGTCCACCTTGACAGTTAAGAAGGGCAATACTCGAGTGTGGCCTTCTCTAAGGTCACTTTATTCCATAAAAGTTGGTGCTCCATGAACCAGTGCCCTTTGATCCTAACTTCAGGTTCCCAGTCTCTCTGCCCTGGCATCCCTGGTCTCCTGGGATCTGAGAGCGCAAGAACCATGCCTGCTGCCTGCCTCTCTAGGTTGGTCCCACATTGCTCCAGACAGGACTCCCTAGCTCCAGCAGGCCTGTCCAATTAGAACCAAGTATTGAAATCACACTGTAAGACCCTTGCTTGGGTGATGGCTAAAGCAGATGGACAAACAGGCTGCACACTTCCTCCCCTGCAGCATTTCCTGCACAGCTCACTCCTCCACTGCTTCCGTATTCACACCCCAGAGCACGGTCTAGGTGGCTCTGCAGGAGGATCCTTAAAAAATAGCTTTTCTCTGATGAAACAATGTCCCTTGTTTGGAAATAGGCAGTGCTTATAAAATATGTTCCTGTGTTTTCCTGGATCGGGGAACATTGTGGAGTCTGGGGACTGATTTACAATGAAGAAATTGTTTCTGCAAATAGCGAAGTGGAAGGATTGTTTTTGGAGAGCGGAGTAAAGGAGCTATTGTGTTTTAGTAATTGCGAACATGAGCTGGGAAAGGGTGATTCTTTACAGAGAATAGACCGTCCGTTTCTTTGGAGTGGGCCAGCTAAAAAGAAAGCCGCAGAGCCGGTGTGGTTCTTCCCTCCCCATCCTTCCCAATTTACTTCTTCTTTTCTGTTCCAGCCTTCACTAACGAACATATATTGGCTGTCCTCCCACTACTGTCCCCAGCCCAGGCTTACCTCACACTGGACCCTCCAAAGTCCAGCAGCAGTCCATGAGACTTTCCTTATCTCCACCAAGGCTTCACTTCCAAGGATCTCTCGGTATTTAGAATAGCTCATGCGCCCCAGCCTGGGAGCTGTAGGAGGACAGATCAGGCTTTGTCCAGAGAAAATGGAAGCCACATCCAAGACCTTCCCATCGTCAAAGTCACATCGTAGGAACTTCCCCGAGGGGCAACACCAGGGCACAGAGAGGATGAGCCTGGCAGCAAAACCTTATCACTAGATGCTCCAGCGAGTGTGTATCTGCCATTGGGGAGGTATGTCCTCACTCACCCAAGGTTAGTTGTCATCTTCCAGCCCCTACACTTTAAGAAACCAAGGATGAACTTGAGTCATGTAAGTGAGAGAAGGAGCCTGAGAGCCGAAAATTTTGCTCCATGAATGTCATTCTGACAGTTGAGATGCTGAAGACTTTTCTGACTTCCTTGAGTGGATGTGGAGTGAAGATGTCCCTTGAAGGTATATGAACTTCCTGAGAGACACACTATGGAAATCACTAAATTTGAGAGATTGGTGGCCTGTCCTCAGAGACCTATGTGTACCTGGGGCATGAGAAGCAGCAGGGAGGACACATGTGTGTCTTATATCAGGTATAGCCATGACCAGAGTCGCTCTGTTTCCTTACATGCTTGCTAATGGTTTGTGTTGAAAGTCATGGAGGCTCCCATTCAAAAGCCTTCTGTAGTTGGCATGTGTCTGTCTCACTGTAGGCCAGGCTGGGATGCTAGGTAGGAAACTCTGACGGATGCCGGAGATTAAGCAGCTCCCTGGGTGCCCTGGACAACGTCAAAACCCAGAGGTTCTCAGCAGGCATATAGGTGAGAAAGGACGGCAATTCCCAGGAAATGAGCACAAGCAATCGCTGAATTCATTTCCTGTGCCCATTTCAAGCCTATAAACCCTCCCAATGTAGTTGAATCCAAGTTACTGACAAATGGCATTGAATTCATGTCCAGGGAAAGATACAAACATACCTGGTTCTTTGGAATTCGTTCCAGTGGCTCTCACACACATGGCAGCAGGTTGGAGGTCCAGTTCTCCCAGGTGACCTCCTTATAAGCTTGCCATATATAAGACCTTCCCTTCCCAAACTCAATTCACATGACCTCCAACCTGCTGTCAAGTTATCCGAGCTTCCCAGGGTCCTCCCAAATAAACACCATGTACCTAGGTATTTGTTTCCATACCACACAAGCAAGAGCTGAAGCAGGCTAGCACAGGGAATAGCACAGCAACCTAGCAACTCTGCTTAGTGTGCTTGGCGTATACACTTTTATTCTTGCTCTCCATTTGGTAACCTAGGACCCACATCTGCAGGCACCAGGCACATACTCCTCTCCTAGCAATGCACTGGGACCCACATCCACAAGCCCTATACACACATTCCTCTCCTAGCAATGCACTGGGACCCACATCCACAAGCCCTATACACACATCCCTCTCCTAGCAATGCACTGGGACCCACATCCACAAGCCCTATACACAGATCCCTCTCCTAGCAATGCACTGGGACCCACATCCACAAGCCCTATACACACATCCCTCTCCTAGCAATGCACTGGGACCCACATCTACAAGCTCTATACACACATCCCTCTCCTAACAATGCACTTAGTAATCTAGGACCCACATCTGCATGCACCGTGACACACCCCTCTCTTAACAATGCACCTGGCAAGCTAGGACCCCACCTATACCAAGCTATGAGAATGCCCCATTCTGGATAATTGAATACACTTCTCCTCCCCTAGAAATAATTAGGTACAGACAGGTTTCTATTCAAATGCATTGCCCAATATACTTAAGTACAGAAATAAGGAGGCCAATCTGGCCTAAACTAGTTTTGTGTGTGTGTGTGCACTAAGGCAAACTGTTGTCTAAGGATACCTTTAGGGAGATTTCCCAATTTACCACCTTATGCCAATGCATAACTGGGCGTGGCATAGGTCAAAACCAGATGCATTGGGAAGAGACATACCCAGTAAAGATTATATTGCCCACTGGTCAATTAAAATAGAGAACCACTCAGTTACTCCCTTTTGTACCATTCTCTCCTTTCTTTCCAGACACCATTAAAGATGCCTCGGGCAATAATAGCCTGGGCCCTTGAGTTCTCTCACCGATGTGGCTCCCAAAACTCCCAATAACAAATATAGGATCTGTACTATTTATTTGCTTTGAATAGTTTCCTTGCTACTTTACAGTGTCTATGCTCTCCTTCAGTTCATTGATTAAGATGGCAGGAACCTGGAAACACCTGTCCAGATATGGACCACTGGTCAGAGCCCTGAGCATTCTCCTAAGCTGTTTTCTTTAGGCAGAGTGGTCTCCAGTTCCCATGAACAGAGTAGCATGTGTTTTTGAGGTTCTCTGGTCTGTCCTTCAGCACCCTCACTCCTGAACCAGTGTCCCCTTGGGTTTCCCCCACCGTTGCTGTCATTATGGTTTGGCTGCTGAGTTGCCTGTTCCTGGCATCCCTTCTGGTTACACCTCTCATTCCCCCATCATTTTTTTTTAAAGATTTATTTATTAATTATGTGAACAGCAATTTCCCTACATATATGCTGCAGACCAGAAGAGGGCACCAGATCTCATTACAGATGGTTGTGAGCCACCATGTGGGTGCTGGGAATTGAACTCAGGACCTCTGGAAGAGCAGTCAGTGCTCTCAACCTCTGAGCCATCTCTCCAGCCCCCCCCCCATCATTTCTTTAGGCTTCTTTATGCCCAACCCTCCCTGAGTGCAAGTGCTGGTCTCTGTGGGCAGAATCAGCTTAGTCCTCAGTTACTGAAGTGCTGCATCTTTAATCACAACACCCATCAGCTTTTGGCTTGTACAAACTTAGCTTGCATTGTGTCTTTTCCTCTGGGTACTGGAGTCCTGAAAGGCAAAGGACAGGGTATGAAAAGAGACCATCTACAGACCTTGCTGTGTTTTGATAAGAGACACATGCTGTGATAAACTGACTCAACACCAGGGTGACGGTGGGTTTTAATGACCCACATGACAATCTCCAATCATTTAGAACCCCCGAGAATGACCATGAGGGATTAACTCAGTTGTGTTCATTGATGTGGGAAGACCCGTCCTTGTGGGCAATGCCATTCCCCGAGCTGAATAAAGAGGAGCTGAGAACGGGCAGGTATTCCACTGCTCTCTGCTCTTGACTGTGGATACAATGGGACCAGTTCTCTCAAGCTCCTGCCACTGTGAACTCCCTGCCAGGACAGACTCTTACCTGGAACTGTGAGCCCGACAAAGCCTTTCTCCCTTATGTTTCCTTTGTCAGAGTAGTTTATCACAGCCAGGGGAAGAGAAGCCGAGCATGCCGGCCAGAGCTCTGTTGTTTGTTTGTTTGTTTTTCTCTATTTCAGTTTTACTTGTCCTGAATTTGCAGCAATTAGCATTCTGGCTGGTATAGTCACAGGTCTGTGCCCAGGGAAGGCAGGTCAAGGAGGTGCCTTTCACCTTCTGCCTAAAGAGGAAAAAGACTAAGTGTTAAGGAAAACATTTCCACTTTCCCTCCAAGAGTGTGCTATGAAGCAGAGAAAATGATAGCACCAGGATATCCACATTTCGCTCTGATGAGCTGGCCAGGTCACCTAGTGGTCACCACAGCCCTGTGAGCACTCCCTGATTGGCAGGATGGGATCATCACTGCTTCCCCAGTCATTTAATCACCACAGAAGCATCCAGTACCTGGGGTTTCTCAGGGATCAGGAAGCTTTACCTGAATAGTGTGGGACAAGACTTGGTAGTCTGTCTCTGTCAGGACATGAGATTTGAAAAGGCCATTTAACTCCCCCAACATTAGTTTTTCCTTCTGCAAAATGGTGCTTGGGTGGGGGTAAAAGACCCTGGGAGCTCATTGAAAGGACGAGCTCCCAGTTTCGTGAGAGACTCAGCCTCAGAAAAGGGATAGAGATCAATGAAGGGAGACACTCAACAATAATGACCTCTGGGCTCCTCTTACCTGTATATAAGCATATACTCATACACACACACACACACACACACACACACACACACACACACACACACTTGTGGCAGGGGAAAGAAACAAAAATAGAACAGGTATGGGAGGAGGAGCAATGGGAAGAGCCTAGAATGATCCAGAGCCTTCCATCCTCCTACTGCAATGAACAAACAGTTAAAAATAAACAGGACATCGCCCTTGTGGTGGTCATGACCACTGCTAATTGCCCTGGTGATGCATTAGTGACCATCTGGAAGGAAGGCATGTTGCCCAGCCTTGGACATCCAGCCATCAAGACTTTGTAGTGGCTGCAGTAAAACATCTGTTTTTGGGGGGCTCTGTGGTCCCAGGCAGTCTGGGCCACCACTTCTGAGTAACACTTACAGAGCAAGTGGCCTGGGGGCCTTTGCCCCTTTTAGAGATCTGGCAGTCACACTCCCTTTGCAGCGTTGCGCATTCACAGAGTGGCGGATGCTGTGCAGACTTCTCATCAAGATGGAGCTCATCAGAATCACTATTTATTTTAAACCTCTCTTGTTTGCAGACAGCCCTTGCATGCCCAGCTGCAAAGACTCTGAAGTCCACTGTTCAGCTGTAGGGCATTTCCAGTAGAGATAGTGCAGGCGGGATGGAGCCCAAGAGGACATGATTCCAAATGGAGAACATCCTTCCGGAGCATCAAAGGGGCCCTGGACTTTGTTCAACACAACCAACCGCAGACAAAGCCCCAGGTCACCTAGATACTTGGATAGAGCCTAGGAAACAGTGCGTGGCTCCATGAGATGAGTCTTTCATTCAGCCTGATCACTAAATGAGTGGAAGCATCATCTTGTCTTTTGATCATCCATTTAACTGCTTTAATAATCCTGAAATAACTCTCTTTTATTTTTATTTTGAGATAGGTTTTATATAGCCTAGATTGGCCTTGAATCCCTTACGTAGCTAAGGATGATCTTGAACTTTGATCCCCTTGCCTTTACTCCCTAAGGGCTGGGATTAAAATGCTCCACATACCTGGCTGTGTGGTGCTAGGGATGGACCATGGGGCTTTGTGCTTGCCAGGCGTCTTAGTTATTTTTCCTTTGCTGTGATAAAATACGATGACCAAGGCAACTTACAGCAAGTCTGGGGTTCACAGTTTGAGCAGCTAAGAGTCCATCACCATGGTGATGGGAGCATGGCAGCAGGCTGATAGGGGGACTGCAGTAGCAGCTAAGAGTCCATCACCATGGTGATGGGAGCATGGCAGCAGGCTGATAGGGGGACTGCAGTAGCAGCTAAGAGCTCGCATCTTGAACTGCAAACAGGCAAAGAGAACAAACTCTCTAAGCCCTCCAAACCTACCTTCAGTGACCTACTTCATCCAACAAGGCCACATCTTCTAAACCTCAAAAAGGGGCCACCAGCCAAGGACCAAGCACTCAAATGCCAGTTGCCAGTGCTTATTCAAACTCCTGCAGCAGGCAAGCAGTCTACCAACTGAGCTCCACCCCCAAACCAAGTGTCTCTCATTTCTTGAGTATCTGGATGTGCTGTATCCTTGAAAGGTTGGCACTGAGAAAAGATGGGGGGATAATGAGATGGAACACCACCTCTCCAGGAGCCTCGGGCTGGGTGTGGGCCCTGGGTTATGCTCCCTTGTGAGACGTAGTTCAAGAGTGTGGTGGAGGTGCTGGAAATGGCCCTTGCTGACAGGAAGGTGAAGTGCTGCTCCGCAGGAGCTGGGCACCGTGTTGATTTTCTTGGCTCCTCAATACACCATATGACTCAATAGAAACGGATGCAGAACCAGCAGAGAGAAGTTAAACTGTGTTAGAGAAGGGTCTGATGGTTCACAGGTGGGACTGGTGGCAACTCCAGCAAAGAGTCTCCTGGTGAGGCTGATTCATTCCCAGGATAATCTGCAAGGTCAGTTCTCATATGCAGAGACAACCCAGGCCACTCAAGCGCTGTTGAAAGAGAAGACTAAGGAAGAATCTGTTTGAGGCAGGGAATGTTCTGGTGCTTATTGCTTGAATCCTGGGAGCCCTTGTGGAAACAAGGAGCATGGAAGTGTATGGTATACCTCCACCAAACCAGATGAAACCACAGCCCTTCTGTGGTGGTTAAGATAGGTATGGCCCCCATGGACCCTTGTGTTTGAATGTTTGGTCTATGAAGAGTGGCAATATTAGGAAGTGTGAGCTTTTTGGAGTAGGTGTGGCTTTGTGTAACACAAACAAGGCCTGCTTGTTGGGGTTTCTGTCCTGCCTGGTACCCCACAGCCAGCAACCCCCAAAGAAAATCACACAGAGATCTCTGTAAGTTATAAAGCTGATTGGCCCATTAGCTCAGGCTACTTATTAGCTCTTGTAGCTTATATAAACCCATTATTCTGATCTATTTTTGCCATATGGCTTGGTACCTTTTCAGTTGGCAGGTCACATCCTTCTTCCTCGGTGGTCTGCTCAAGACTGGAAGGAATCAACTTCCTCTTTCCCAGAATTCTCCTGTTCTCATCGCATCATTTTTATTTCCTGTCTGGTTTTTCCACCTATACTTCCTGCCTGGCCAATCTGCGTTTATTTAAAACAAGATTGTCAGAATACAGACAATTCTCCTGCACCAGCTTTGCTGGAAGAAGTATGTCACTAGGGGGTGGACTTTGCAGGCTCAGAAGCTCAAGCCAAGTCTCTGCCTGCTGCCTATGAACCCAGATGTAGAACTCTCAGCTGCCACTCCAGTGCCATGTTTACCTGCACGCCCTCATGCTTCCCCCCATGATAATAATGGATTGTAAGCACGCCCCAATGAGAAGCGTTCCTTTATAAGAGTTGCCATGGTCATGGTGTCTCTTCACAGCAATAGAAACCCTAGTTAAGACACTTTCTAAGCAGCGGCTGGGCGTGTGTGTCAATTCTTCTGTCTGCTGCAGAGTTCTGATAGGATTCATGTCCTGCCTGATGGTTTTTGCTCTCTTAACCCCAGCAACATCACCACGCATACACTGACAAGAAGCCCTCAGACATGCTCAGTCAGGGTGACCTTGATTATAGGAAAAAGCAGCAATTGTCCTCAGCAAAGCCTTCCCTTCACTGGGTGAAAGGCCTTTGGGAATATGGCGACATCATGTATACTTCCCCTTTTCAGGGCTAATATAAACCACCTGACAAGTACAGAATCTTTTAGTGCTTTGGGAGGTGGGTTACTTACCTTGACCTTGGGTGGGTTTCATGGTGGATTTATGAGATATTCTGAGTAATCCACTACTATCCGTGCAGAGAAATTTCTCGCCATTTGGAAGTGGCTCCTGATTAGAAAAAAAAATGCCCCCTTTATTCTAAATGACTATTATCTGAAGGTAAAAGGGAAACTATGCATTATGAAGCACTTAGAAAATGGAGTCACAGTTGAACACAAAGTTGCCTTTGTTACACTCCTTTCGCCCATGTCTTGGCTTGTTTCCTGCTGCTGTAATACAATGCTCTGACAAAAGTCACTTACAGGAGAGAACCTGTGTTTCAGCTCACAGTTCTGGGTGACAGTGGTACAGAAGCCAAGGTGGGAGCCTGAAAATAGCTGGTCAGATTATGAAAGTCAGAAGAAGGGACCCACTAATGCATGAGTGCTGCTATTCGGCCCTTCCTCTACACTCACACAGCACAGGAGCCCTGTCTAGGGAATGGTGCCACTCACAGTGGGCAGGTCTTCCCATCTCAATGAATTTAAGATTGCACTCCACGGGCGTGGTCAGAGGCCAACCTAAACCAGACAATCCTTCTTCACTGAGACTCTGTCCAGGTGATTATAGACTGTAATCAACAGCTAACCCTAACCATCACATGCCCACCAGAGGGATAATCTTGGGCAGCATTTGGACGTTTGCTTTCCAGTCTTTTTCTCTACAGGTAGAGTTGATAAAATTTGAAAAAAACATATGAATGCTCATTGCATTTAATTTCAATCATTCTTTTCCATGCTGTTCCATGAGCATTCACCTATGTTATTAAAATAATTAAAAACAAGATTGATAAATACTGCACTGTAGTCTCTAATCCAATGTAATTCACCTCATCATCTTCCTCTCACTCAGCACTTAGATTGATGCCCTGTTGAAAATAGCAAAAATGATACCAAAAATATATACATGTTTGTCTGCAAATCTTAATGATGTGACTAAAGATGGAATTACAGGCTGTCATGGAAAATCTCAGTTGTCAGCGTGGTAAGATCTGGGGCGATCCAGGTAGAGGGCCTTGGGGATGCCTGTGGAGGATTATCTTGATTAGACTGAGGAAGCAAGGTCTGCCCACTGTAGCTGACATCATTCCCTGGGCTATAAAAAAATACAAAACAAACTGGGCACAAACCTTAGTCTCCCTCTGCTTCCTGACTGTGGATACACTGTGACCAGCTGCCTCAAACTCCTGCCACCAGGACCTCCCCACCACAGCAGACTGTCCCCTTGAACTGTGAGATGAAACAGACCCTCTCTCCCTCACATTTTTTCATGGTTCCTTATCACAGCAACAAGAAACATAACTGAGACACGTGCACAGGACCTGAATGTTTTTCAAGTGCTAGAAATTCAGCAGCAAATGGTATTTCAGGGGCAAAGGTGTGCCGACCGTAATCCCAGCAACCATGGAGATGTCACTTGAGCACTCTTGAGTTTTGTGCCAGTTAGAAGCAATATATAATCCCTTGGTGGCTTTAAAACCTGGATTCAAGTATGAATTGGTCAAAAGGTAGTTTGCATTGTTGTGGTTCAGAATTTCCATGGAAAGAAGTGTGTGCTGTTGCTTTAAGACAGATTATCTTTATTATAATAATATCACATTATGTTTATTGTAAGTCTTTCCCCTCCTAAACTCAACACTAGTAGTTTGTTGATTGGCTCTCAGCACCTTTTAGAGATGCTTGCCAAGTGTTATTTATTTAAAAACTTTTCTTTATTATTGCCATTATTGTTGTGTGTTTTCATGATGTGTATATGTGGGCATGTGTGTGCCTTGGTGTTTGTGTGGAGGTCAGAGGACGACTTTAGAGATTTGGTTCTCTTTCCACCTTCATGTAAATTCTGGAGATTGAATACAATCATCAGGCATGGGGGACAAGCAGTTTCATGACTGAGCCATCTTGCTGACCTATGTAATTTATGTGATTTATTCACATACCTGATCGTATTCATACATGTGCCAGCATTAAGCCACCATTCCAGTTCAGACATAAATATTCATTCATGTTTATAGTTGTTTCCGTAAGATTTACACAGGTGTTCAAAATGAGATTAAATGTCAGTTTCCTGTTCGTGTGTGTGTGTGTGTGTGTGTGTGTGTGCTGGTCCTTGGGTTACTCCAGCTCGGTCCTGCCACAGGACCTTATGCTTGTCACCTGGTGTTTGGAATGCCCCTATCTCATCTTGTTCAGGTCTCTAATGTCACCATTTCAGAGTCTTTCCTTAACAGCTCTACTCAGAAAATCCATTAAGCCATTCCCTGATTTCCAGCCTCTTACCTTGCTTAATATTTTTGTTTTTGTTTTTCAAGACAGGGTTTCTCTGTAGCTTTGGAACCTGTCCTGGAACTCTCTCTGTAGACCAGGCTGGCCTCCAACTCACAGAGATCTGCCTGTCTCTGCCTCCCAAGTGCTGGGATTAAAGGTGTGTGCCACGTTTAATTTGCCTTGTTCAATTTGTCAGAATGTTCACTGTGGGCTAGCATTAACTCTGTACATTTGCCTTCTGTTTCTACCAAGGTTGCATGAACTATCAAGGGGCAGAGGCAATATGTCATTCAGGTTGATATCACTAATCCCGGGACGTCCAGCAGCCAAATGGTGATTATTAAAAATGCTGTTGAGTGGGGAAACTGGTAAATTCTTGTGGGAAATACCTAATTAATTGCCGAACAACCTACTGTAACTTCACTTAAATCTGAGTTCCAGTGTTTCTATCTGAATACAATGTGGCCTATCCCTCCCACTCCTTCCCCACCTGCTCTCCATTGCTCTGACTCTATTGTGACTACTCCTCTTTTTATTGCTGTGTTACCCTCTCTGCCTGGGTCCCACCAGATCTTGGCAATCCTTCTCCATCCTCTCCCCCATCACTGATATCACCATGCATCTCAGGCTGTACTGGACAAAGCCTTACCAAGACTCTCCCTACAGACCCCTATGGCCAATCCTTGACACCAAGATCATTTCTGATTCTTCCACGGCCCAGAGAAAACAAGGTTTTGCCTCTTCAACTCTCTTAGAATGATCAGAAAGTCTCTGTTATGTGACTGTTCTTAGTAACTGATACCCAATGGGAAAGAACGAGGCCTTTGGGTACCTCCACAGGCCTGGACTTGAGCTGATGCTGGGAACTGTCGGGAGAAGCAGCAGCAATCAGTGTTTGTGTAATCTAAGATTCCTCATCTATAAAATCGAGTAAAACTGAATAGCATCATAATTCCTCTTTAAAGTTCATGGGGAGTGCAAGCTGCCCAATCCAGCCAGTCAATGTCTCTCGTTCCATCTTCTGCTTCCCACTGCAGCCTTATGACTCCTTCTGCTTTGCTGTCTCGTCACCACTCTGACACATTTACTCACTCTTTCCTTTTCTCCTGGGAGATGCTGGCCTGTCATCTTCCCATAGCCACACCCTGCGCAGCTTGGAGGTACTCCACGATCCATCATTCTGTTCCCTCCAGCATCCACAGCTCTCGGTGACCTAGTGGGTCAATGTCCACAACCCACTTCATGGCCAGGTCTCTGTTCATACACGGCACACTTTGGAGATGGGCTGCCTGTCTTCTCTCCTCATTATAAGCAACTCAAAGTCAGCAATGTGGTCTTGTCTTGTGGGCCTGGTCCCAACACTTTGCAATCCAGTGGCCAGGTCAGTTGCTATCTCTTGCACTTTGGTGAATTACATGAGCCAGGCTGAGCAGTACTTCTGTCTCATAGTGAGAGCCCTCTTGGAGTGGGACTAATAGACTACGGTGGAATGAAGGGGATCCTGACTAGGCAGGCCAGCCAGAGGAATGCACTCTAAGGATGGAGGGAAAGACAAACATGGGAGCCAGCCTGCCTTTCAGGCTGGAGCTGTGTGGTCTGAGAGGGGGTGCCTGGGCAGCTCTACTTTAAAATAGAAAAAGCTCACCTTCCTCAAGAGCTGGCACTGCCTCCTGTCTCTGATGGGGACAGCCAAGTTCAACATGTAGGAAGATGGATAGAGACGCACGCATTACAGCGGCAACTGAACGCTCCCAGCTCCAACCCGGCCCGGCAGGAAGGATCAAAAGCTGCACATGGCCAGGCAGTGATAAATTTATGAAGTCCAGTCATCCCCATGAAAACACTGTGTATTTTAATCTGCCCAGTGGAAATAAATCAATCTTGAATTTCTGTGGCAGGAGTCTCGGGTTGGCTCTGCTTCTTCGTAAGGACTCAGGGATCTGTTTACATGGACTGTTCCATCGTGAGATTCAGTGTTTCCTTAGCGAGAGAAGCCTCTGAACTCACCTTTTTGTCTCCCCTATCACAGAGCGTCCTGGACAAGTCTACAAGCTTCACAAATATACAAGCTTCGTGATTATGCTCAAGTTTACAAACACAGCTGTTGGCACCGAGAAGCCTGTGGGAGGTCGGGCAGACCACCCCGACGTCTGCCTGTGAAAGCCGGGTTGGAAAATGTCCTGACGTCAGCCAGAAGTGTGACTGCATTTCTGAAAACTTGGCTTTCTCTTGGTGGTCGAAACAGTGAGCCTTTTTGTTCATTGAATGTTGAAAAAACAAGTATGCCAGAGAGGGCCTTGTGCGAACAGCTTCCAAAGCGCTGAGCTATTTTTGACTCTTTTTCCCCCCTCTTGGGACTTGAGAACATTCAACAAACCTGAATCAGAGATGTGTGATTGTTTTGTGTATACAGCAGAGATCTTAGGCCTGGCCAAGCGCTGGGCCATTTGCCTTCCATGTGGCCCACAAGGCAGCCTCTTTGTACGTGGTTCTCCGGACCACAGTTGACCATGGATACCAAGTGTGTTGACTTTGCGGGGGTGTGGGTGAGAGGCTGGGGTGCTGGATCATGATCTTTTATCTTAGACACTTTGCTGTGCAAGGTGGCTATATCTGGCTCCAAGGTAGTTCATAGTTATCTACTTTTAACTAAGTGAGCTGATTAATTTCTCTCAATATAAATATAGAATGTAGAATACAGAATATATATACTCATTACCCCAGTTGGAGAAGTTATTAACCCAGGTTGGCTATGTAGAATGTATAGAAATCAATTTTATGTATTCATATTTAGAATATAGTGTAAATCTGTATTAAATGAACATAAATAATGCCATGGATGTATGTAAAACTTATGTAAATGTATGTATGGGAGCCGAACCTGGGGTCCTCTGCAAGCGCAATAAGAGTTCTTCACCACTGAGCCATCTGTCCAGTCCCATGTTACTTTTAGGACAAACCCATCCAGAATGGTTTTATGCATGTTTGCACACATGCAGCCCTTCCATAGTGCCCAGGCATGCCAAATGCAAGTCTACTATATTGTTCACCCTATCTTTCTCCTAGGAACTGTTCACCTTGCTGATTTTGCTCTCATAGCATCTATCCATCAACCCCATTCTTTTTCATGACTACGTAGTGTTCCATTTGTTTGGATGTAGCACATTTTAGTATATCAGCCCCTGCAAAAAAAGGCACATAGGCCCTTCTCACCCTTCTGTTTCCTGTCCTTTACCTATGTGTGATGGCTATTCTTGGCTGTCTACTTGACTACATCTCAATCAGTGGATACACCTGTGAGGGGTCTTTTTCCTAATTATGTCATTTGAAGTGGGGTGATTTACCTTCAGTCTGGGTCACACCTTCTGGTGGCAGCCTATATAAAGGACATGGAAGGAGGAAGCGTTTGTTCTTTGCCTGCTTGCCCTTGTCTTGCTGGTAAGTCCATTCCTTCATTGACACGAGAGTCTGCTTCTCTGAGATTCTGGTATATCGTGAAGACCAGCTGAGACATCCAACCTCATGGGCCAAACAACTATTGGATTCTTGAAACTTCTGTTGATAAACAGACATTTTGAACTAGCTGGACCACAGCGCATTAGTTACTTTAATACATATGATCTACCATAGAAACCCTAGATTCTGTTATCCTCCTTTAAAGACTGTGGTCTCTCCTTTGATGGTTGTTAAGTTACTAATAACTGCGGACTTCATGAAGAAAGCTTGTTTTTTTTCATTGTTACATGGTGTTCACTTTGGTTGTATCCATGGTGAGTCCTTCACTCTCAGGCATGGTCTGTATTCATAAGGATGACCTTTATGAAATTTCAGTGAGAAACCTCAAATAGTCGCCTAGTAATTGTAGTGTGACAGGATCTAGATTCAAGGCTCCAGTTCCTCAGCTGTGACTATCAGCTGAGATCTCTGCTCAGCTTTTTCAGCCTCTGGGCCCTATCTTTCTGTCAAGAGGGATAGAATCTTATCTTCCTCCAGATCAGATGTTAGCCAAGCATTTGACAGAACTGTTGATGTGGGATGTCCTTCTGTATATGTGTTGCTTTCATTGGCTGATGAATAAAGTTATTTTGGCCAATGACTTAACAGAGTAAAGCTAGGTGGGAAGTCCAAACAAAGATACAGAAAGATAGAGAGTAAGAGGAATAGGGAAGACGCCATGTAGCCACCAAAGGAAAAAGACATCTGAACTTTACTGGCAAGCTACAAGCCTCATGGTAAAATATAAACTATTAGACATGGGTTAATTTATAGTTAGAGTTAGCCAATAAGAGGCCTAAACCATTGGCCAAACAATTGTAGCTGATATTAAACCTCAGAGTGGTTATTCGAGAACAGGTAGGCAGAGAGAAACTGGTCCAGGGGGGCCATTGGGACAGAGAATACTTCCAGCGCCATAAACCGTGTTTGCACATCTGGATGTTCTCTTTCAGTCTTCTCTGTCCTGATTGCTCAGAATTCTACATCTGAAGTCTATTAATTTTAGATAATTAATTTGTGATTATTCAGCTTTGTATAAAACACCCAACAGTTGATTGGCTGGTGACTTTGAGGAAAAGGCTGATAAACAGAAACAATGCAACACGCTTTCTGTTTTTGAGGGTTGAGTTCTCTACATATCTAATGGATTTGGGTTGCTTCTCTATCTCTGTTTAATTTAGCAGATGTTTTCAGAAAGTTGTTTTATGTATTTTGTCCAGTTTTTCCACTACCACTGAAATTAATACCAATGATAATTTGATTTTAAATAGTGTGACTTCTTTTCATTGGTCCCGTAAAAATTGTTAATAACTTCATTTTGTTTCTTTCGAATCAACCTTCCGTTTTTATATTATCTGCTGGCTTACATTACGATTATCAATTAAAAAGAAGAGTTGACATTCATTCAGGAGCCTGGTAGACACCAAAAGAGCTCTTGCCACATTGAGATACATAATTGCTGAAAGACTATGTTTAGACGCTTTCCTGTTTTGTGTTTCTATTGATGTTTTGCCCAAGGTGGTGCTAGCAGTATTCCTTACGTCTATATACTTTTATACAGCCAAGAGTCCCCTTGCTCACAAATCACACACAATTTGTTTCATGTGGGTTTACACATGGAAAGAAAATTTGTTGGAAATGCAGGAATATGTTATGTCACGTGTACTTGATCTCCAGGTTCATATAATGGACCTCAGAACCCAGTTTCCCTCTTTGCTTGAGAGCTCCAGTCTCAGCAGATCCTTATCTCCCGGGCAACAAGCCAGCCGGCTACCCAAGCCTCACTTTGGTTTAGGATCAAGCCCAGTAGCACTTATGAATGACTAAGCTCCTCTTAAAACTATTGATTGTCACTGGCTTTGCGTGCAATAGTTCTCATACCTAAATCTATCACTGTGCAAGGTGAGTGTGACCCTCTGATTGGCAAGTGTGAGTCTCTGACCTATGAGATGCAGGCTAGGAGTTGGGCCCACTGGTATATATGTTTGATGGTGCCAGGAAAGAAAGCATTCCTCAAAGGGCTTGAGTGGTTGTTTCAATAGGAGAGAAGTTATTTGACGGGGATGGGCTGTGCAACAAATGCTTGCTGGGACAAACTAGTGCTTTGATTAGTGGTTGGCTCTTTGCTAGTATTATTTTAAGACTCAAAGGTCCTGGATGCTGTCAGTGTCTTTGATCGTGGCCTTCAAGGTGTGGCTTAGAGCCCATGGGATACACCCTGGAGAAGTCTATGTGAGCCTTTAGGTCAATGTTCTGAGATCCAAGAAGCTGGGAGGCTCTGGTGGCTGAGCCTCCATTCATGGAACCCTCACAGATTTATTTGAGATAAAATCACTTTGTTTCATTAAAATTTTATCAAGTTAAATAGGCAAGAATTTACTATGGGAATTGTTATCAAATATCCACTTAAAAATATTTCTAAGAGAAGACACTAGACTAGAGCCCATACCGTCAGCTAACAGCTGGCTCGGATCATTCCCCGCCCCCCACGTATGCCTGGTTTATTTTATTTTATTTTATTGAGACTCTACTCTGGTATGGTCTGTGTTTTTGCAAAACTTTAAATCTTTTGATTAGTATTGCAGGAGACAAGGGTCTGGGGCCCCTATCTGGAATGTGTTTTCAGCAAATCAGACAAAACTAGAAAGACTGAGCCGAGCTCTTTGGCTAAGCCTTGAGAAACAGTTACTGTGTGGGGCAGAGCACAGCCAGCTTGGGTGAATGTTTTCTTTGGGGCATTTAACTTTATTTATGGTCCCTGTTTTCTGTCACTTCTTCAGTTATCTGGAAGCCCTTTGGGCGGATGTGCAGGCTGGTTAGTCCCCCTGATCAAAGTGAGCATCGTGGCAGCCAACACTGGACTTTGCTGTCCTGGTAGATAGAGGGGTCATGAGAGCGTTGTCCTCACATCTGACCTTTGGAAGTTAAAAAGGAGAGTTCACCCTCTGAAGAGCCTTATGGGTCTCTAACAGCAGCAGGCTATGTGGTCGACATTCAGCTGGATCCTTTCAGGACTGAGGATGGGTTTAGTTCGTTTAATGGGGCGTATGCTCCTTTCTTGTCTTTTCTTTCCCATCCATATTCCTCTTTCCTCTTTTCTTTCACCCTCCCCTTTTTTCCTCCTGCCTTCTTCTGCCTCTTCCCTCCTCTCCTCTCTCCTTCTTTCCCTTTCCTTTTCTTTGGCCTTCCTTTGCCTATCTCCTCCCTTCTCCTCTCTCCTTACTCCCTCCCTCCTTCCCTCTCTCCCTCCCTCTCCCCCTCCTTCTCATCTTCTCCCTCCCCATCTTGCTATGTATCCCAAACTGGTCACAATCTCATGATCCTCTTTCCTCAGCCTCAAGCACTGATATCACAGACTTGCCCCTTACCCTCAAAGTCTAGTAGAAAACCAGGGACTAACTCTTTTGCTTAGACAAGTCTTTGGGGCAAAAAATCTCAGTCCCGGGAGCTTCCCAGGTTAGGAGGCAAAGGTATGGTGTCTCATTGCATATTGTGAAATCCTCAGTTTCCCAAATATTAGCCATTCTCAGGTTGGTGTAAAGATAAACACCTAGTATTTATAAGAGATAAGGAAATTGAGGGCTTAAAATGCAATAGCCACCCACTGCAAGTGCCCAGAGGCCCTTCCACGTGACCAAGGCTGATGAAGAACCTGAATGGCTGGTGTCATAGGTATCTCCCAATCCTTCTCATGGTTTGTGCCTGGCACCTATACCACTTGAGGAGATGGGCACCTTATCACACAACCAGATGCTTTCTGGAAATCCTGGGCCACTGGTGACTGTGGAAGTCAGACTCGTAGGACCACACAGAAAGTATCAGTGAAGAAACGGTTCTCAGGCCAGCCCACTTTGCCCAGGGAAGGCCTCCAGCTCTGTTTCTTGTTTTCCTGAGATCCAGTGTCCTTTAAAAGCTGTATCTATCTTTGCATGCATGTGTGTGCTCCTGTGTGAGTAGTTGTGTGAGTGTGGATGAGCGTGTGTGTTTACATTAATGTGTGTGAGTACATGTGTTAGTGAGTGTGTATTACTATGTATGGGTGTGTGAGTGTGTTGATACATGCATGTCATGGTGTGGGGGGATGAATTAATACATACAAGCCATGGTGTGTAGGGGAATGAATTAATACATACAAGCCATGGTGTGTAGGGGGATGAATTAATACATACAAGCCATGGTGTGTAGGGGAATGAATTAATACATACAAGCCATGGTGTGTAGGGGAATGAATTAATACATACAAGCCATGGTGTGTAGGGGAATGAATTAATACATACAAGCCATGGTGTGGGGGGAATGAATTAATACATGCAAGCCATGGTATGTAGGGGAATGAATTAATACATACAAGCCATGGTGTGTGGGGGAATGAATTAATACATACAAGCCATGGTGTGTAGGGGAATGAATTAATACATGCAAGCCATGGTGTGTGTGAGCATGTGAATGTCAGAGGACCACCTCCAGGACCAATCCTCACCTTCTACCTTGTTTGAGATAGGATCTCTCTTCTGCTTCATCTTCTGGGTTATTTTGAGCTTCTGGGGCCTCTCCTTCCTCTGCCTCCCATCCCCCCACGGGAACACTGGAGTTACAGATGTGTGCTATCGTGTCAAGCTTTACATGGGCTATGGGGATTTGAACTCAGGTCCTCACTTGGCATGGTCTGAGTGTTTTATCCTCTGAGCCATCTCCTCAGCTCAGATCTAGTTTCAGAATCACACTTCAAGTCTGACATTAACTCAGTCACCACCACGATGAAAACTCAGATAGCAAGTTTTAATCCTCTGATGAGTGACTACCACCCTTCCTCCTACATGTTCCTGGATAGCAACAAATAGATACAGGCCATGTTCTCTGTTGCTTCTCTGAGCCCTCTGCCTAGCGACTTTCCCATCCCATCCTCTTCCCACAGCTGACACCTCCGTGTCCAGGTGTCAACTCCTCTGCAGTCCCCAGCGCTGCCTTGCTGAAACCTGAGCTGAGCATCCCTTCCTGCCTCTGAGATCTCATGCAGAACCATCTCAGGGTCATGTGCTTATGCCAGGCAAGGTAATTGTTTGCCGAATGAATCTAAGCATAAGTGACCCTCTGCCCCAGGCTGGGGATAGAGGACAGAAGCAAAAATGGTCATGAGTGTGTCTAAATTTCCCTCCTAACATTCTTTTGGGGCACTAAGGAGGGAGTTCAGTTGAGAGTGCTCACTGTGCAAGCATGGGGACCGGAGTTTCAAAAAGCCATAGAGTGTCATGTGCTTGTAATTCCAGCACTTAGAAAGGGGAAGGTAAGCAGATCTTTGGGGCTGGCTGGCCAGGCCATCTCGTCAGTTCATCAAGTTCCAGGTTAGTGAGAGAGAGACCTTGTTGTGAAGAGAAGCAGACGGATAGTACCTGAAGATGTCACCTAATGTCATTTGACCTCTACGTTCATGTACACACACGTGTACACACTCACATGCACCTACACACACACACACACACACACACACACACACACACACGTAGCATATTTCTGCTTGAAAGTTCTATCATTTAAGAACACGTAGATGTGTGTTTTAGTCTCCTGCAGTATCTGTCATTTTACAAAAGGTCTCTCTTGGCCTGTGACCACCACAGATTAGGGATGGTTTCTCTTGATCTGTGACCACCACAGATTAGGGATGGTCTCTCTTGATCTGTGACCTTCAGAACTCGGTGTCAGATTAGAAAGAACTCTGGGCGGGGTTTATTTTGCTTGGAAGCATGGGAACAGCTTTCCATTTCCTTCAGGATCTGAACTAGTTCATCAGCAGTGGGGAAGTTCCTCTTCCAAGTCCTGTCTGGAGAAGTGCGGGGATAACTCGGAAGACCATCACCTGAAGGAGCCATTAACTGAAAATCGGTGCTAAAGGAAAATACATGCTTCCTGGGAATGGGGTTTGGCTCCCACACATCTGGGATGCATTTCACCCCAGTCCAAGTGTTTCTGAAGGAAGGAATCCCATAAATATACAAACTGCTTTATTTTGTGCCTCGACTCAATTCCAAAGTGCTACAGGGAGTTTAATATAAGAAATGCGGGCTTTGGAAGGCCACACCTACATTTTTATTATTGTTGGCATGGCTGTTGAAGTGTGCAGGGTACATGATTGATTGATTGCCATGCTATTTTGCTGAGGTCATTTTGCAGTCTTGATCACAGCCAACGACGGAATTGTATTGTTTGGAATCTGATTTGGAAGAGCTTTGTACACCACGAGGAGAGGTCTGTTTCGGTTGTTTTACTTTGGTAGGTAGCAGAATTACCCTTAGACTTCCCCTTTCATGGATAAAGTGTTAAAAAGGCTAAGTGCCAAGGTGCTGAAAATCCCAACAGATTTTTCTGGCCAGCTGCACGTCAGCCCATCCCCCATCTCTAATGGTTCAGAACCTATAGCACAGCGGTTCTCAATGCAACAGTCACCACCGCTTTGGGATTGAACAACCCTTTCGCAGAGGTCACATATCAGATATCCTGCATATCAGATATTTATATCAGGAATTTGCAGTAGCAATTTTGCCGTTATGATATAGCAACAAAAATAATTTAATTTTATGGTTGGGGTCCACTACAGCATGAGGAACCATATTAAAGGGTCCCAGTATCAGGAAGGTTGAGAACCACGGCTCTAGCAGAATTCCCTGGGTCAGGTCGTGAACACAGGACTCTGCTATGGGAGTGGCTACATCACAAGGTGCTCCTTCCCAGAGTGAAAACAGACCTGGCGCGGGGCATGGCGGGGTAAATCTTGGGATTCAGAAGCAAAGGCTTGTGTGAAATTTGCATGCAGCCCACACGTTCCCCTGTTTCTCCGCCAACACTGAAGCATAATGCAGTTAAGGGGAAGATAAGACCCTGGCCAGCTGAATGGAAAACATGTAATAAAATGACTATCTAGCCACTAAACCCAGATCCCTTTTCACCAACTCTGAGCCACCTCTGACATGAGCAGGGCTCCGTGGGGAAATGCCTTGGCCTTGTATCAAGGAAGGAAACTATCCCAGTGAAATTCGATTGTGAGGCTCACTGAATGAAGCTCTTTGTAGGAAAAGGGAGGAGGGAGGCTTGTTGGACCTTGGCTGTTGGCTCGGTGTCTTGCAAATCCCTTATTCCTCTCCTGCAAAATCATCCACCCAGGCTGAAGCATCCTTAGGCCACTGTGAGCACAGCTCTCGGCGGCCTGGCTGCTCCTTGGGAGGACCCAGGTCCCTCTAAATTGTTAGTCTAGCTTTTCTGGAAGGGAAGGACCAAACTCCCTAAGCCAGCGCGAGTTCTCTTTCCGTTGCTAGAAACGGAAATATTTGAGACTAGGTAACTTTTTTTCCTTAGTGTGGAGGTGGAAAGTCCAATATGTATGGTGCCAGCTCTGCTTGAGTCTGGTGAGGTCCTCAGGGTGGGAATGTACGTGAGAAGGAGGGGTCACGTGGAAAGTCAAGGAGCCAGAGAGCGGGAAGGGGTTCATCTTGCTCTCTTTAGAGAGCGGGAAGGGGTTCATCTTGCTCTCTTTAGAGAGCGGGAAGGGGTTCATCTTGCTCTCTTTAGAGAAAGGGAAGGGGTCCATCTTGCTCTCTTCAGAGAGCGGGAAGGGGTTCATCTTGCTCTCTTTAGAGAGCGGGAAGGGGTTCATCTTGCTCTCTTTAGAGAGCGGGAAGGGGTTCATCTTGCTCTCTTTTGACATACCTCTCACAAAAACCAGATAGAGTTCCCTGAAAACTATCTCGATATCTCCCAAGAGCCAAGGACCCCCCACTGTGCTCTGCCTCTTAATAAAGACCGCCATCCCTTCCATTGCTCTACTGTGGACCCTGGCATCAAGGGATAGTCACACCGTGGCAGACAGGACGCTTCCTCAGAAAGGAGGATACCACTCGAAGGACGAGCGGCAGCACGTGAGAGCCAAGAGTCTGATTTTCAGAAGTACCCCAGTGGACCGCTCCAGAGAGTAAAGGCCCTCAGGGCCAAGCCTGAAGACCTGAGTTCAATGCCTGAGGTACCCATACAACAGAAGAAGCAAACCAGCTCCTCCAAGATGTCCTCTAATCTACACACACACACACACACACACACACACACACACACACACACGGGGGGGGCACTGGTGGAGGGCAATAAAGTGTAATTTTTAAAACCATCTACCCTAGATATTTTCAAGAAAGGTACTTGAAATGTTGGGGTCCAGTCTGTGTGAGCCATTTCTTTTCTTTTCCCTGAACCCCACACTTGCTTCTCTCTTCAGTACCAATCACCGCTGATTCGGTGGTGCTTATAATAAACAGGGGAGTTTACTTGCCCTTAAGGGCTTTCTTAGACAATGAATGTTAAATGTCAGAGACCTTCACACTGGGAAACTTACAGTAAGGAGGAAGGGAGGGGGCAGAGGGATGTGGCAGATTAGAACACCTGTGGACACCCCATTCCGGTTGACACTAACTGCGGCACTGAGGGGGTCTCTTGAACATTTTCTCCCCCTCCCCCACACAGCTTCCCTGTGACCCCTGACCCTGACAGTGCTGGCCAACAACTGCAAGTATGTGTGATGTTAGTCCAGTATAAACCAGCTCGGAGGCCGTGGGGTGATGGGGAGCCTGTTTCCATCATCTCCATGCTGTGTATTGCTGGTGCCTATGGCGTCTGCTATTTTCTATAAACGTTTGTCAAATAAAATAAAAATATTTGGGAAGAGATGACAAGCAAAAGGAGAGCGAGAGCAGCAACAGCAGAGGTTCTGGGGGGGGGGGGGATGAACTGAGGGGGTGAGGGAGGGGCTCTGCCCAGCTGAGAACAATCAAGGGACAGCTTCCCCGGGCGCAGGGAGAGCCTTAACTAGGAAGGTGGGCTCTGAAAGGCACAAAGATTGTGCACAAGGACATAGAAATAATAAAGCATGCCCCTGGACTTCTGGGTAAAACACATTGAATACAGAAAAGCTACAAAGTAATTAACCTCCAAACTGGATTAAACCGAAATATAAGTGTCTATTTCTAGGATTGCCATCTCTATTTCTATTTTCACTTTTTCCCCATCTCACTGTTTCTGGCTTGATAGTTTCTTCTTAGGCTTTTCTTCTCGAGTTTCCATTTGTTAGAAAATCTCTCAGTCATATCTCTGGGCAGTTGAGGGGGGTCACATGTCACAAGGCGAGATAACTGGCCTCCCAGTGTCTGTTGATTTTAATGATATGTGACCCCACTGTGTGTAAAAGGGGGAGCAAAGTGGTTCAAAACATGTGGGGTTTGGGCTGGCGAGATAGCTCAGGCGGAAAAGGTGGCTGCTGCCAACCCTGCCAGCCTGAACTGACTCCTGGCAGCGGCACGCTGGAAGGACAGAGCTGACTGTCGTAGCTTGTCCTTTGACTTCCATACGTAACCCAAGGCCTGTGCACACTCACCTCTACACCACAATAAATAAATGTTAGAAAAAGGCAGAGTGGGCAAAAACAAAGTGAATATATATGAATTTCAGAAGCATAGCTACCATTTACTTATTATTTTTTGGGATTGTGTATGTGTGCAGGCACACACTTGTGTGAAGACATCAGAGGACAGTTTGTGGAAGCTGGTTCTCTCCTTCCACCATGTGGGTTCCGGGGATCACATTCAGGCCATGGGACTTGGCACCAAGCCCCTCTATCCCCCAGAGGTATCATGGCTGGCCTGCAGAGAGATACACTTTTCTAGGAAAAAAAAAATGTTTTTCAAAAGGGAGAATATCTTGATTAAAGTTGTGAGTTTGGGAAGATGGAGAAATGTCTTCCCGAAAAAATGATTTTGCTATTGGATGGGTTCATGGTGGGAGATGCTGCAGGGCTCTGCACACTTCTCGGGGTTGTAATGACAGAGCCCGCGCCATAATCAACAACACACTTCCGGCATTACTATGCAAATCACGCCTCTGCTAAATTAATAGCTGTCATTTGTTATATTTCCTGGTTTCTTTTGGCCCTTTCATTTTGGTAACAGAGATTAAGAAAGAATAAGGGCATGCTTCTATTATCAGTCAACTTTTGGCCACATATCCACCCCCCCCTTTTTTTTTTGCCAAGCTCTAGTTCACTGACACTGACTTCATGGAAAGAGAAAGAATAGTACTATTTAGAAATAATTACGGTCTTAAAATAGCAGCCGCAGTCTTCGCTCCACGGTTGAAGTCGCGGTGGGTTATGATTAGACCCCAAGCGCAACTGTAAATGTTCTTCCTTCTATTGTTCGGGGGCAGGAGGGGATGATTCTGAGTGGTGGTTTTCCTTTGAAAAAGTGTTTGGGCTGGAGAGAGCATCTAAAGGTGATTTGTTCTCAAGCATGGCTCTGGTAAGTTACTTCAGGGATGTAACCATGTTCCCCAAGATGAGGGAGAAGAATGAGTCCGATAGCAGAGCCAGGAGTTTGTTCTCCAGTGCGCGCCCTTTTCTCGGAGATCCCAGTCTATAATGTTGTGTTTTGAGGGGGCATAATTTCCCTTCCTCCTTGTCATGATGACAGCAAGTTCTATTAAGGAGTTACAAGGGGTTTGTGCAAGTGCGCATGTATGTGTGTATGCACGTGTGTGTGTGTGTGTGTGTGAGAGAGGGGGGGGGGGGAGGAGAGATCTTGGGAATACAGAAGGTCAAATGACTTTTGTAACTGAGGAGTTCCTGTCTCACAGGATGAAACTAGGCATTGAGTCTTGTACAGTTATTGTGTGCCAGGTCCTTGGATGGGTGGTTAAAGGTACTGCGACCTCATAGATTAGGACAGAGGCTAGGAGGAGTAGACTGTTTCTACATCTATTGCAATGAGTTATGTTGTATCTTCTCTGGCTCCCAGGCTAAATCCACAAGGATGAAACCTGGACCTGTAATGTGAGCCCCATTTCCATCGCCAGCAATCAGAAGACCCAAGAG
Source organism: Microtus pennsylvanicus (assembly GCF_037038515.1). Classification (NCBI taxonomy): domain Eukaryota; kingdom Metazoa; phylum Chordata; class Mammalia; order Rodentia; family Cricetidae; genus Microtus; species Microtus pennsylvanicus. The sequence continues at coordinate 71,185,810 of NC_134583.1, read as the reverse complement.
GCCTACTCTAAAGACTGGAAACAAACAAACAAACAAACAAAAAACCAATGTCCCAGCTCAAGGTGGAAGGCATGGAGAGGTTCTCACATCCCCTCGGGAGGACCGCCTGTTTGATGTATTTAAGCCTTGAAGGAGGAGGCCCAGTCTCATGAGGAAGAAAACCGTGCTTTTCACGAGATCTTCCAAAGCGGGAGTTAAACCCATCTAAGGGCAACTTTTCAGTTACATCCACAATAATGGATGAGCAGATATGTGGGCACTCTGTGACCCAGTTAAGCTGATGCATAGAGTTAGTCATCATAACAAGGGAGAGCAGAGTCACGTGATCCCATAAGTTCTATGGTTGGTGCCTCTAGATCCAGCCATGTCCTTCCTCTGACATCTTCAGTCTGTCCTTTTGGAGGGAGGAGGGAAAGTCCATAGCGATGTGAATGCTTTGCCATTGAGCCTCTCTGAGTTCTCCAGTGTCCCTGGTGACGCTGACGGATGCAGGAGAGCAGAGCATATGCCCACTGTCCTGAAATGAAGACCTCTGGAAGGTTTAGCTGCCCAGCCCTTTGTAGCAGCAGGATTAAAGCCGGGAACCACAAGGCTAACACAGTGGTTCTCAGCCTACCTAATGCGCTGACCTTTTAATACAGTTCATGATGTGGTGACCCCAATCATAAAAAATTATTTTTGTTGATCCTTCATAATTATAATTTTTCTACTGTTCTGAATCCTAATGTAAATATCTGATATGCAGAATATCTGCTAAGTGACCCCTGTTGGGGTCATCAGTCACAGGTTGAGAACCACTAGGCTAACACATTGCTTCTTAGTTTTTCACAGAACAAGGTAAGTATATGTTGTGGACATTAAATGCTTTTGATGTATTTGCAATATTTTGGTGATTTTAAAACTCTACATGGGTCTGTTGTTTACTTTGATTGAAGGTACTTGGACAAGCAGAAGAGCCCATGGTTTCGCCTGTATCATTTTAAAGCAAGCGCATGCCTTGCCCCTGTACTCCTTTGCGATGCGGAAATGGGAATAAACAGATATGAATTCTAATTATTTCCCATGGTATTCTGTGCTCCCGTAGATGTGTCTGTCCATGAGCGCTAGCTCTGCGTTCATGCAGAAATGCTTATTGCTAAAAATAAGAGGCACTCCCCTCCCCAAGCAATTCCTTTGGCGCCCATCCTACCATAAGACAATACACCTTGTTTCTGGCCGAAGGCCTCCCTTTGTGTTAGAAAAGCCGACGCTGCACTAACAGATGCTCATGCAAAGTGGTCCAGCGGTCTCTGAGTGCCTCACCTGTCTGGCCCAATTGATGCATCCCAAGAACACATGAAGGCTAGAGCCATCTGGCCTTGCGAAGCTATGCAGATGCTTTCAGACAGGCTGTGAGTTAGATTCTGTCCTTCTTACTATGGGACAATTGATAGTTTCTTGATCTACTTTTTAGGAAAATTTTGGAAATAAGCCAATGCAAGAGAGGTAGGAGAAAAGAGACTGCAATTCTTCCAAAGGCAGCTATTACTTATTAGATGTTTTTGTTGGTGATGCTGGTGGTTTTGTATTTTGTTTGTTTGTTTGGGGTTTTTTGTTTTGTTCTTGTGATAGAACTGGAGTGTTCTAACGGGGTTGAATGGCAAGCAGAGTTTAAAATCACAATATCTTAGAAAATTGTTAAAGTCTTCTGAGGATACTAATGGGAAGCAGGGCTTGCCTATCTTTCCCTCCAATAACAACCCATGGAGAAAAATCAGACCCCTAAAAGCTTTGTACCGGTGACTCTCTGGGAAGTAGAGCCCTCCATTAGTATGTTACAACAGGCAGAGATAAGTTACCAGCCGTAGACCAGATATGGTGTCCAGTCTCTGACCTGGAATGTAACTTAGAAGCCAAGGTGGAAGAGGGTGGAAGGTCCCACCTAGTCACCACGCTACATCTCCTTTTCCCTTGGAAAGCAGGTTAGAATACAAAGGACTGGAAATAGGCTACTATAGCTAGTATATCCCATATGGAATGTCTTGTCTTTTAAACTTGAACAACATGGCAGTTGAAAACTCTTACTGAAAAAATTTGGTTAAGGAATCTCTTAGTTACTTTTCTCATCGTTCTGACCAAACATCTAGTAAAGCAAGTTCTGAGAGGAAGGGTTTATTTGGCTCACGGTTTGAAGTGCCGCAGTCCATCATGCTGGGGAAGTCATGGTAGCAGGTAGCAGTGGTGGGAGTGGTTTGGCTGCTCATTTGCATCTTAGCAGATCAGAATTCCCAAAGCAGGAGGGGACAGTGATACTGTGGGAGAGATTCAAGCACAATATCTAAAACCATCTGGAGGACTACTCCTTTAAGAGAGAGCCAAGTGTTCTGGGATCTCAAAGTGAGCCTCTATTTTCTTCTGTTAAATGGGGGCAATACTATGATTTCAGCCATTAAATGGAAGCATGTAGCCAGCAAATGGAAAAAGTTCATCTTACCACTTGAGACTGTGCGAGGGCTTGGGCTTCTGAGTGTCACCCATGTTATCATTGAGCACCAAGCATGCACTGCCTTCCTGGGCAGACTTGAAACCTGCACATAAGGAATTTCACTATTGCTGAATGCAGTCAAGATGTGCATGGCAGGGCTGGGGAAAGCTATGTGGACGTGGGGACAGTGAGGGATCAGGACACATGTTTGCTCCTAGCCAAGACAGAGATGGTTTTCCTTCTCGTGACCCTGAAAAACAAACATCTTTCTACCTTACCAAAACACACTTAGGAGATGTAAAAGGAATCTTGTTTTAAAACCAGGGTCAGTGGTTGCTAGGGTCACACAACCATTTCTTGGTGCCTTCCAAGGGACACACACACAGACACAAACTCACACTAAATGACAAAGGTAAGAACTTCTATAATTACCAGTAAATTTAAAGGTGACCCTCTGTCAAATGTGCGTGTTCCCTGACTAGGTATACCCTCTTCGACCTTCACTGCATAAAGCCTCTACCAGGCTGCAGGCAGTGGCAGATACTGAGGAATAGGCCCATGGAACACAGGCCAGAAGCCTGCTGAGAGTGTGCAAGCCTTCCTTTCTTTCTTTCATAATCTTGGCTCTAATGAAAAGGACTAAATGCTTTTCTTCCTCACGATATGAACAATGCAGTAAGTGGCAGAAGGGCTCCCCTCCCTGGTGCTGCCCGCCCACCAAAGACCGCCTGGGCTTGGTCTGTGACCTGAGCCCCAAAGCAGGCCTGGGGTTTTGTTTTGGTGTGCAGACTGTACTAATGGAGTCCTGTCTTTTGTCCTGTGAAGATGTGCAGCGTAGCCTCGGATGCCGAGGAAGCCCTGAGCGGTGGTGGGGAGAAGCGGGCATCAACTCACAGCGAGCAATGGTTGCCAGTCGCTGGTCTGGAGGGAATGACAGCATAAAGCTTTTATGCGGAAGCAGAGTGATTAATGAGTCAACATGAACACAATTGGATACTCTTGGCCTCGAAATTGGATCAGGGCAAGGCAGTTCCATAGGTAGAAAGGCATTGTCAAAATCCTGGGACAAACCAAAGCAGGCAGTTTAGCAGTCAGTCACGAAAAGAAATGGGCTTGCATTGTTTCAATGCTGAGTATAATGACAGTTTGCTAGAAGCTTCCAGCAAGTTAGGTGATCTGGGCCTGGAGCAGTGTTAAAGCTGAGGTCTTCTTATTTCCACCTTGGCTGGAACAGACAGTAGAGGTTAAGAAAGTTGCTTGAAGTCACTGAATTCACAAGCCCAGAAGAAGGACTAGGGTCCAAATCCTGCCTGGCTAGACTAACGCCATGCGCTCCCTTCTAGAATGGTGCTATGCGGTCAGCAGCCATGGAGGCTGTTTTCATTGCTATCCTGTGTGTCTCCCAATGTTAGTTCTCCATGAATGCATATAGACAAGCAAAGAATAGTGCTTGTAGCTGTCATCGGATGCCAACAATAGTATAGGCAGAGTGCTAAGACCGTGTGGATGGAACAGACTAGAATCTGGTACATGAAATGTCCACATTTCTTGATGGTCTTGTTGAAGGAGGTGGAGATCCTCCATGCAAGATAGGGCAGGACACATCACACTGAACGATCAGGCATTTATCATCCACATGGTATAGCAGACATGGAAGGGTGGGCAGGGGGAGTCCCCCTGCAGGTGGAAGCTGAGGAGCGGTGGGACAGTGGCCCATCCAAAACTACCCAAGGGTTAGTGGCAGATCTGCCCCTAAGATTATGGACAAACGTCACAGAATACTTTTTTAGACTATGAAGATGTGTCCCTGCCAAGGCTCCTTCTGATTGGTTTAATAAAGAGCTGAATGGCTAGTAGCTAGGCAGGAAGAGGTTACACAGGACTTCCAGGGACAGAGAGGACTCTGGGAAGAAGAAAGGTGGAGCCACCAGTCAGACACGAGGGAGCAGGGAACCATGACAAGCAGTATGGACAAGAGGCACAAGCCACGTGGAAGAATGCAGTTTAAAAAATACGGGTTAATTTAAATTTATAAGAACGAATGAGGAACAAGTCTAAACTAAGGCTGAACTTTCATAATTAATATACGTCTCCATGTCGTTATTTGTGGGTTGGTAGTCCCAGTGATAAAGTACTGCTACCGTACAAGATCTCCTGGATTCCTTTCTTCCATTCTGAGCACGGAACTGCGAAGTCTGCCCCAGGCGAGTACCCATATGAGATATCACAACAATGTGATTGTTTCAGGAGTAACGTCTTGGTCAACACAGGGGTCTCCGATACACCGAGAACTCCATACACCAGGACTGTCCAGACCTTTGAGTCACAGCACGCTTTTATCTTTGCAGGACTTCCACAGAGAGAACAGTATTGCCATCCCCATTCTGCAAAAAAGGAGAAATAGCACCCAGCCATGAGCTCCCGGGTTGGAACCAGCAGAGATTCTACATCATGAGATCCTGGGTCTTAAAAGTGCCATTTCTCTTCAACATTGCAACGAACAGCCCTCCAGCAGTCTCGTCTGCTCAGGCTCCATTTCCTGCAGCGACAATAGATGCTCTCTTGTCCAGGGAGGCATGCTTGACAGAAGGGGGCCTGGAAGGTCCTGTTTATTATTGAGGCAACAGTTTCAGTGATGACTGTCATATGAACCTTATCAGCCCCAAACCAGAGTTTACTAACACTCTCATCCCCGATAAACAGCCTCCCAAAGACTTACTTTCGTGCTTATACAAAGCCACATGTAAACATTTCAAAACATGTCTGGTAGGCAATTAATTTCTTTTCCTTTGGGAAAGTATCCGATTGATGATAATGATGAGGCAATGCATATTTTAGAGATAAATGCTATTAAAGTGGAGGAGTTTGGTCTTCCTCAGGAATTTTGGGTGCTTAGAAATTGTTGTTAAAATTCCATGTGCTGAGGGCCCTACTTATCAGACTCCACCACAAGAGTGAACGAAGGAATCTGAGATGGAGAAAAGGGAGCAGCCATGAGGTTTTGTGGTTTATTTGTAAATTCTTTGTCTTCTGGGGGGAACTGAAAGGCTTTTTCCGGAAAGTTTTGTTGTTGTTGTTGTTTTCTCTAAAGCCCTGTTCTGTGCTCCTTTTTTTTTTATCTTGGCCATTCTTTTTTTTAAATTGATTTTTATTGAGCTCTACATTTTTTCTCTGCTCCCCTCCCTGCCTCTCTCCTCCCCCTTCAGCCCTCCCCCAAGGTCCCCATGCTCCCAATTTGCTCAGGAGATCTTGTCTTTTTCTACTTCCCATGTAGATTAGATCTATGTAAGTCTCTCTTAGTGTCCTCATTGTTGTCTAAGTTCTCTGGGATTGTGATTTGTAGGCTGGCTTTCTTTGCTTTATGTTAAAAATACCACCTATGAGTGAGTACATGTGATAATTGTCTTTCTGTGTCTGGGTTACCTCACTCAAAATAATGTTTTCTAGTTCCATCCATTTTCCTGCAAAATTTAAGATGTCATTATTTTTTTCTGCTGTGTAGTACTCCATTGTGTAAATGTACCACATTTTTCTTATCCATTCTTCAGTCAAGGAGCATTTAGGTTGTTTCCAGGTTCTGGCTATGACAAACAAAGCTTCTATGAACACAGTTGAGCACATGTCCTTGTGGCACGATTGACATCCTTTGGATATATACCCAAAAGTGGTATTACTGGGACTTGAGGAAGGTTGTTTCCTAATTTTCTGGGAAATCGCCACACTGACATCCAAAGGGGTTGTACCAGCTTGCATTCCCACCAGCAATGCAGAAGTGTTCCCTTTCCCCCACAACCTCTCCAGCATAAGTTGTCATCACTGTTTTTGATCTTGGCCATTCTTACAGGTGTAAGATAGAATCTCAGAGTTGTTTTGATTTCCATTTCTCTGATGACTAAGGATGTTGAACATTTCCTTAAGTTTCTTTCAGCCATTTTAGATTCCTCTGTTGAGAGTTCTCAGTTAAGGTCTGCACTCCATTTTTTTTTTATTGGATTATGTGTTCTGTTGGTGACCAATTTCTTGAGTATTTTGTATATTTTGGAGAGCAGACCTTTGTCTGATGTGGGGTTGGTGACGATCTTTTCCCATTCTGTATGCTGTCATTTTGTCTTGTTGACCATACCCTTTGCTTTTCAGTTTCAGGAGGTCCCATTTATTAACTGTTTCAGTGTCTGTGCTGCTGTGGCTATATTTAGGAAGTGGTCTCCTGTGCCAATGCATTCAAGTGTATTTCCCACTTTGTCTTCTATAAGGTTCAGTGTGGTTGGTTTTATATTGAGGTTTTGGTCCATTTGGACTTGAGTTTTGTGCATGGCAATAGATATGGATCTATTTTCATTCTTCTACATGTTGAAATCCAGTTATGCCAGCACTACTTGTTAAATATGCTTTCTTTTTTCCATTTGACATTTTTTGCTTCTTTGTCCTGTGCTGTGCTTCTAAGAATTCTTTCACAACTACTTCCAGATTTCTCTCTCACTATTTCTGTATTTTTTTTTCGCCTCTCTCTCCTTACTATGAACAGCAGGTAGGTGAGGAGGGATCTGGAGCATGCAGGGGATAAAAGCAAGGATATTCAGCATGACTTATGACTCCAGTGCTCCAAGCAAGCTGCATCCTCCCTCACCTGGGGTCTACTGTTGGAATTTTCAAAACTGCTTCTTCCAGAAGAAAACCCTGTGTCATTACAGTTTATTGTTAAGCGAAGACTATTCTTTAATGGATAGATAATTATATATTTAGCTAAATGGATCAAGGAAGACAACAACAAATTCAAATCTACCATTGTTGAAGCATATTGACTATTGATTCCTAAAAGCTTTCTGTATTAGTAACTTTTCCTCTTGATATAATGAAATAACCTAATGAAAAACAACTTAATGAAGAACAGGTTTTTTTCTGGTTCATTTTGAGGATGCATCCCATCGTGGTGGGACCGCAAGGTAGCAGGAGCTTGAGGCAACTGATCACATCATGTTCATAGTCAAGAAATAAGAATAATGGGTGTTGTGCATAGCTCACTTTTTCCTTTTTATTCAAGTCCAAGATCTTAGCCTAGGGAATGATGCCACCCACAGTGGGCAAGTCTTCCCAATTACTTTAACCCGATGTAAATAATCCTCACCACCCATCTCCCAGGTAGTTCTAGATCTCATCAAGTTGACAGTTAAGATTAACCATCACATTTTCCCCCTCAGCTTCATGAGAGGAGCACTAGGAAGGCCACTTAGGCATCTACCCATTCTCTCTCCCCTCTTTTCCCTGACCCATAGTAGGATGGAATATTCTAACCCCCTTCGATGTTAAGTGTGATCATGTGACTTAACATGACCCATGAAGAGCTGAAGTGGGATCGAAAAAAATTCTCTTTTCCTCTGTCATGGCAACTGGCAATATTTGGAGGTGAAGTTCCTTTAGTCAAGTGTGAACCTGTCCATCTGAGCAGGCCATGTGCTATGAGGTTTAGGTATCAGATGCCCACAAGTCTGGGGCTAGATACCCATCTGTGGAGGATTACTGGACTGGACATGCACTCTCTCCTGAGGTCCTCTTCCTTTCTACATTCCCAAGTATCATGGAATTTTTAAGGTGGAAGCTAGTGTTGGTGTTTGTGCAGAACGGTGACTCTGCTATACTTTCCTATTTATACTCAAAGATCTCGGAGCCAAGTAGCATTTGTATTTTATCAGCGAGGCAATCCGTGTTAGCTAAATCATGTGACCTTTCTGGTCCCAACTCTAAAAGCCTAAAAGCAGAAGCAGCAGATAGCTTAACCTATTTCATGACATTCTAAACAATCTTAAGGCCAAAACGAGATGGTACCAGACGGTTCAATCTTACACTGTACACATGAAAAACAGCATGGTTGCTTCATTCTCATTTCTAGTGCAAAGATGCCCTAGGGGCCTCCAGTGCCTGGGCGCTGGCATTGGAGAACTGAGGGTTGCTGGGTCAAGCCTTCTGGCCGGATGAATGACGTCACTGTGTCCGAACATAGCAATTAGAGGTCCCAAGTGTATTCTGAATTATGCTAACTGCAGTGAAGCCTGTGCCCTTCAAAACACCACCTGTGTATGTTGTGATGTCATATTCAGGCCCCTGGTCCTGGTGGTGGCATGGACCATCTCTTCTCTGAGGTGCTCGTGATGTTCTTCATCCAGTTGGCCCAGTGTTTCCTGCCTGTGGAGATTCCTGTACTGGGAATCAACTATGTTGGCTGCTTCCTAGGCAGCAGGAGGTCAAGCAACCCTGACTGACTCTTCTGAAAACCTGTCTTTCCTGGCAGACAGATTCCCCTCCTTGGATGTATCCCAACTAATTGCCATTAAATCGACCCTTTGCTGTAGAGAAGGAAAGAGAACATAGAAAGGGAAAAAGAAAAAGAAACAATATGGCATCGACATCATAGTCTCTCATCCACTTGCTATCTTGCTGAGATTCAGATTGACTAGGTCTTTCAGTTATATACCTCTTCTCTCCTGTTCTCTTTCCCTCTCCCTCCCTTTCCCCCTCCTTGGCCTTTTTCTATGACTTCTAGGACTAACTCTCTGTTGCTTCTTAAATTTGTTATGCTTAAGTCTCCACTGGCTATCTTCCAAAGCAGTTCCTGAGAAGGCATGCGGGCAACTCTAGAGAGAAGTCATGGGTTTCTCTTCAGGACTCTGAGCAAGCATCATCGGGACCAGAGGTCCATCCATTAGGCAGTGTAATGAGGGACGGTGGTGAGGAGTGTGGTCAGGGAGCATGGGGAGGCCTGGAAAGCCCCAGCTAACTCATTAGCTAGCCTGGCCCCAGAGCACAGGGAGACACCCTCTTTCCCTATCCCAGCCAAATAGCTCCACCAGCGTATCTTTAAGGAGATTAGTCAGCCCCCAGCCCATGGATGCCTTTTTCTTCTGCACCCAAAAGCCTGGCAGATCAAAGCCAACCTAACTGCATATGGCTAGTGGCTTATCTCCCGCCTGGCTTAAGACCACTGACCTCTCAATTAGACTTTTGATGACAGTTTCTCTTAAGAGAGGAAATTCTCATAGGCTGGAGGGAAGTTTATACTCCCCAACCCCTGGCTCTGACCCCACTGGCTGGGCAGCCTGTCAGGAAGGCTCACCATGCAATTAAATGATTGGTTTTAGTTCCCTCCGAGAGAAAAGAGAAATGCTTTCTTTCTTTCTTTTTTTTTTCTTTTTTGCTTTTAGCCAAAAATATCTCTCCAACTGTTCTAGGACCTTCTATTTCTCAAGTCTAACAGTGGGTTTATTGGATGGGGGTGACTTTATCAGGCCTGAAGCTAGCACTGCTCTCAGATCCACAGCACTGCGGCTTATGGAAGGAGACATTGATAGTCCAGTGCCCTAAGGAAAGTGTGTAGCTCGGCAAACTCCTTTGCCCTCTCTGGGAGACCAGCCCCTTCTTCAGCCTACTTGGAATCACCTCCCAAACATGGCCTCCTGGTTTGCAAGTTTTGAGTCGACTCCATTGAAAATGAATGCTAGAAAAGAAAAGTAAAGTAAAAGTCATTTGTACTGAAATGCTAAATTTTTTTTCTGAAAGATATGGGCTTTTCAGAAATATGTTTTAATTCAGGGAATGATGACTCATTTTTCTTGAACCAGCAGCTAAATGCCTCTTATTGGATGCTGGTGTCAGATACAGTGGGAGGGACCATACACATATATGGTGAATCTCTCCCCTGGAGGAGCTTTCAAAGAGAGAGGCTCAAGGAGGACAAATAATCGTCTATCTACTGTAATAGACAATAGCCAGGGTCTAAGTCATATCTATGTTTGAATCCAAGCTTTGCTCATTGGTATCCAGGCACCGTAAGAAGCTTGCTGGACTCTCCGACCTTGGGAGAAGCACAGGGTTTTTATAGGATCAGATGATGTATAGCGTTGCTTAAAGTGGGTAGCCTGGTGTGTGACTTGCAGAAAGTACTAAGTAAATCATCATTGTGGTCATTCTGCAGTTGCTGTGTAAATTCAGAAGCAATGTGTTGCAAGGAGTTGACCGAAATGCAGGTGGGTTAGCAGGGCAAGGGGTCCTCATGGGAGAGAGGCAGACAGACAGAAGCAGGAGCCAACCCTGTAGCGATGGTCAGCAAACCCCCGGGAGCCAGCCAGTTGTTGGCTATTGATGTAACATACACCTTCCTAGTCATTCATGTCTTGTCCGCCTGTAAGACTCACAGAGAGTTACCGAGAGACCCACAATGTCAGTTTGCTGGATCTGTTACAGATGAGGGCCAGTTGTCGTCTCCGTCATAAAATCCATGCTTCATGGCTTTAAAGCTTGGAATTGGAAATGACATGGGACTTAAATTCTACTTAATGCTTTTGATTTAAAACCGACTCAGAGAACAAGGGTTCTTAGGCCCACATGGCAGATAATACCACATGGCAATCTCCGAGGTATCAGTTACCTTTGGAAGTGAACTCTACGTTTGGCTTTGAAATGACAAATAGCTTTAAGTAAAGAGTTATAAAAAATCGACACCTTTAAAAAGCAAATAATTACGTTTGCCTTTCTTCAGAGGATTTAACTACACGCATTTTAATAAGGTTCTTCCAATGGGGCTGCTTTCTAAAAAGGCACTTGAAGTAGAGGAAGAGGAATTTTCACCACAGCTTTGGTTCTGGAGGTATATATTTAATTCATCTATATTTCATGTGGAATTTTATTTTGAAGATAAACATGATATATATGATATGAGTAACTGTTTCATTTGTTTGTTTGGGGAGGGGAGGGGAGGTCTGTGACTACATGTGTATCTGGGAGCAGACATTTCCTGAATCATTTTATTTAAAAGTAACAAGATAGGTATTCCCCAGGAAGTAGCGGATGGACAGGGTCAACAAGGAACTGAGAATTTGGTGGAGACAGAAATACAAAAGATTTTTCGGATTTTGACATTAGAGGCGTGAGCGTGCTGGGGGAAATTTCCGAGGGAAGGTCAGGGGAGTTTGAAACACCTCCAGGTAGTGTGTGTGAACTGGTTGGAAATTTAATGGCTCCCTTGGGTTTGGGCTCACAAGGCAAAGCCTTCTATGTGGCACGCAGATAGAAACTGCAGGGATAAAGAAAGACATCGGGGGTTGCTTCTTCCTGAACTCAAAGACATGAACTTCCCGCAGCCTTTTTCATTTCCACTTTGCAACCTCTGATGAATTATTTCTTACCTCGGGCTGCCTTTATAGACAGAGCAAGCACCCAGTATCCGAAGACACTGATAAGGGGCATCTGGGTTCATGAATCACCTGGTCACGTGACCACCACTGATTCCCACTGGTAGCTGTGGATTATGATGAAGGTTCAGGGAAGCTAATCCCGTTCACTTCTGGGGGAGACTGAAAACTCTGGAGAGCAACATGGAGGCTCGAAGGTAGAGCCTCCTAAATGACCTTTAAGCCTGGCATGGCCTTAGAGTTTGCTTTGCCTGTAGAATGGGATAGGTATGTGCAGGTTCTGAAGCCCAGGCCCCACCCACCAGCTCCTTTGAACTATGGGAGGATTGTAACCACTATGTAAAAAGCAACCGCACCTTGATCAACAAATAATGAGAAACCACACGGAGGGAAAGACGAAGTCGATAGTGAGGACCAAAGCCTCAGACATGTGAGTCAGTTCACATTAGACATGCCAATCCTAAAGGAGCCAATGGCAGTGGCAGATGCTGCAGCAGTGAATGCAAAGAGATTGACAGAACCTCTCGGTCAACTCAAAGAGTCACAAGAAGCAATAGTGAGGGGTTTTAAGTCAAGAGTCCACAGGCCGACTTCGGCCCAGCCTGTGTTTGGATTATAGTTTTCCTGGGATACCATCACCTCTCTTGGTCATTTGCACATTTCCTACAGCTCTTCCTGGGCTGCGGCACAGTTCAGTAGCTGTCACAGGGCCACAAAGCTGGAGCACTACAACCTGACTCTTTCCCAAAGGCCAGTAAGCTTGAGGTATGCTTTTTTTTTTTTTTTTTTTTTTTTTTTTTTTTTAATTTATTTATTTATTTATTTATTTATTTATTTATTAAAGATTTCTGTCTCTACCCCGCCGCCGCCTCCCATTTCCCTCCCCCTCCCCCAATTAAGTCTCCCCCCAGCCCGAAAAGCAATCAGGGTTCCCTGTCCTGTGGGAAGTCCAAGGAACCCCCACCTCCATCCAGGTCTAGTAAGTTGAGCATCCAACCTGCCTAGGCTCCCACAAAGCCAGTGCGTGCAGTAGGATCAGAAACCCATTGCCATTGTTCTTGAGTTCTCAGTAGTCCTCATTGTCCGCTATGTTCAGAAAGTCCGGTTTTATCCCAGGCTTTTCCAGACCCAGGCCAGCTGGCCTATGTTCTATTGAGGTATGCTTTTATATCACCAATACAGAACATATAGAAGTCGGCTTACTGGGGCTTTCTATAGAAACAGAACCATATGTATGTTAATTAGATATAGAAATGGTATATAGACAGATAAATAGATAGATGATAGATGAGATAGATAGATAACTGCATACATATGTTATACACACACATATATATGACTATATGGAGAGAGGGAGAATGAGGAAAAAAAGATTTACCATAAAAATTCATTGTCAGCATTTGCCCACATGCTTATGGAGGTAAGGAGTTCACACTCCACAGCCCGAACATTTCAGATACAGGAGGTGGTATTGTCTCACTCTGAGTTGAAAGAAAGCCAGGCCTAAAATTGATGAATCAGTGATATAGGTTCCTGTCCAAAGCTGGCAAGTCTGAAACAGGAAAATGTCTCAGCTCAGTGCATCAGTGCAGTCTGGAAGGAGGAAGTCTTTTTAGGCAGGTGAGTTGTTGTTGTTGTTGTTGGTGGTGGTGGTGGTGTTATTGTCATTACGATTATTATTCAAGCCTTGAAGCTGATTGGAGGAGGCACACCCACATCGGAGAAGGCGAACTGTCTCACTCAGCCCACTGACCCAAATGTTATCATCATGCAGAAACACCCAGAATAGCATTTGCCCGGATATCTGGGCACCAAAGTCCAGTTGAGATCTGATATTAGCCCCCACTAGTGGCATCTGAAAGTGAAGTGTGACGAGACAAAAGCCTGAAAATGATGGCGCTGGCTTTGGATTAGGAGTGGGGTAGAGATGTGACTGTCACCATTTGTTAAGAGCTAGAGAGAGGGTAACAAACTGCCATTGGAGGCAATCCCAGCCAGGCAGCAGTAAAACAATAGGCCATACTGTCGTCTGCATAACTGGCAATATGGGACATAACTTTCTGAATACAGACATCTTGCCAAGGAGCTCTCTGGACAGAATGTTGAAGGTGCCAGCTGGCTCCTAGCTGCGTGTGATACATTCATGGGGAGAAAGGGGGAGCTAGAGGGGCTACAAGGAGGCAAGAAGCAGAACTCTGAGGAAATATAAATTAACCATTTGGAAATAAGACTGTCTCTCATTTCAAGGACACACACTCCCTAAATCAGCTAGCAGAAAATTCTCTAAGCGGAACAAGGGTTGAACCTAACTCAGCTGAAGCCTTCAGGGCTGTTGACTGTTAGAGCCTTCAAGAAGACTTCAGCAAGAGCATAGACAGAAAGACTCCGGCGTACCTTATGGGGTATCTACCACTCATTCCAAGATAGAGAAAAGTCTGTCTCAGAAAGCCAGAGTCCAGAGAGACCTACAAGCATATAAGGTCATCACATTATTTAAAACATCCCAACGTGGACCAGAAGGGACTAAAAGGCAGTCCAAAATGAAAGAAAATCATTGGATCCTCAGTTTTACAGGGCAGGAAGCAGGTAGTCACAAAAGAACTGTGGTTGTTGTTTTTGTTGTTGGTGATGGTGGTGGTGGCAGTGGTGGTTGTGTGTGTGTGTGTGTGTGTGTGTGTGTGTGTGTGTGTGTGTGTGTAGGAAAGGAAGAATAACTCAGGAGCAGAACCAAATCCACAGAGAATGCTGATGAAAGACCCAACAGGAGCTTCAGGTGATGGTACCTCCACAAGAGGGTTTGCCCGAGTCGAAGACTGTTCATATTCCTGGAGTAGCAAAACTGGCCGTGTGTATCTGGCTAGATTTCAGAATGAAATAAACCAGCAACTGCACAGGTCTCCAGTTCCTCCCCAACTGAAAGGAATGGTTCACCTGGCTCTCCCGTCTGTTCTGCCAAGGTTGTTGCACCCATTGGAAGTCCATAGTTTTATGCCTGATTCCAGTGAAGCTGTGTGTGCCTGAGGAGCAGCATCAAAGGTCCCTCAACTATATCTGCATTTAAAAGATTGAGATTCTGACCAGGAGATCAATGTGTAATAGGCTAGGACATCTGGGCAAGGGGTTATATCCTGCACACACAAAAAAGAATAACCTGACAGCCCCTCCTCTTCAGAGATAAAATGTATTTAACCACCCCATACCCACAAGACCCTCCTCCGAATTTTCCTTGGACAGGTGAGTAAGGCCCAAGGTGAAGAAGTTTCAGAGTCTGGGCCTCAGGAGACCTCACAGTCCCCAAGTTTGCCACCTTGGAATGCTACTCCTCCTGTGGAAGAGAGCTCAGGCTGGAGGCCCTGTGACAAGAGCTTGTGAAGAGGAAAGGCCAGCCAACAATGTCCATTCAAAGTCCTTAACGGAACGATGGATCATCTTAGCCCTTCCAAACCCAGCTGAAGGGCCAGCTGCTGGAAACCCATGAATAAGCCCAGATCAGATTAGGCAATAACCCAGCAGACCTACGCAGCCCTGAAAAGCAGCATGTTGTGGTTTTAAGCAACCGTGTTTTGGACAGTTTGTTTGTTAGGAATAAATAACTAATAACTTCCCAATTAATCATGTTGACATGGACACCCAAATGAAGAAAACTAAAAAATCACATTCTACACATTCTAGTCTCCTCTGGGAAAGTAATTATTCCATACAGATTGCAGTGTAACTCTGTTCTTTCCGTTTAAATCACTATCATCCCACGTTTTCCACAAACCCGAATATAAATTTAAGATGATCAATACTTTATTGGGTCCAACAGCCAAAAAGCAGCATTAAAGTCATAAATCACATCATGTATTTTAATTAATAGAAATAGACATGCATATTTATTATAAAATGACACTGAAAGCTTCCAAATTTGAAACAAGAGCTTTCATCATATAATATCTGGTACCAGCTGGAGAGATGAGTTTAACTCCAAAGTCTTTGGCCAGCCACCGCACCTGAGAAAAAACATTAGCCGTAACAACATCGTCACCTCAAGGCCAAGGGGAAACAAGTCGAGGCTCGCATTTGAAGGTACGGCTGACTACAATCTTACTATGAGGAAATTCAAGTGGAGCCTGTGTCTGGAAGCGAGGTGTCCATGAGTGAATAGAGCGCTCCTTCTCTCACCGAGAAACGTTCACATAAACAGTGACGAATGTCCTTGTCGCCACATTTTAGCAGAATGAGGCCACATAGATATGAGAAGGGTGTTTAGCTGGCCTGTGGGGTTTTCTTCCGTTTACTGGCCTCTTGCCTGTGCTGGAATCAAGCACCATTCTGGTTTGAAGCGCACACCTGCATGCGTGAAGATATGCGTCTCCCCTCCCACCCCATGCCTCCGCTAGGGCCTGGCGCATCTTAACCAGGGTTGCTTCCAGCGTGCATGCCCTAAGAGATAAATCCAGGAGTAGATGCTATTTTAAAAGTTCTCTGGTTTTGTGTGTTCCTTACTGGGGTTCAGAGTGCAACTCAGCAGCCAGCTTGTGAGATTCAGGGTAGGTTGCAGGATTTCTCAGAGTCCCAGCATCTCATCTGTGAATAAAAATAGTATCCTTGCTCCCCGCAGGGTGGATGGTAAGGTGAGCCGTGGTGTGTGTAGAATGTCTCTCAAATGCTGTCTGATGCATAAGAACGCTTCTCTTACGGGGTTCTCAATGAGGAGCTAATGAGTATTCTTAGAATTCTTAGAACTCTGGTTTGCACAGAGCTTGTTAGAGAAGGAGAAAAAAAATCTAGACAGACAACAGACTTCAGAAGTTCACCTTCATCTGCAGGCATGAAACACGGGCACAAGCCCTGATTGTTGCTTTTGTTTCATTGAGACAGGATTTGTATATAGCCCAGGCTATACATCCTTGCAATCTTTCTGCCCCAGCCTTCCAAATGCTGTGTTCACAGCCATGAGCCACTATGCATGACATTAAAAACCTGAGCACTTCTCTTTTCTGTGTGTGTGTGTGTGTGTGTGTGTGTGGTATGATCGAGTGTGTGTGAATAGATGTTTGCACGGGTAAAAGAGTAAGACCCCGCGTGTCCTTCTCTATCACTTCCTGCTTTGTTCCGTTGAGACCGGGTCTCTCACTGAATCTGGGGCTAGGCTGGCAGTCAGCAAGCCCAGTGATATTCAACCCACAAAGCCTGCACAATGCATACACAGAGCAGCATCTGGCTTTTTATGTAGGTGCTGTTGGTGAGACCGCCCATCAAGGCATCTTTCTTTAGCTGACCACAAAGCATGCCTGTAGACCAACCAGAAGTTACCTCTCCTTGGGCTAGAATCTCTAACCATGTGGCCTTCCTATGGCAAGCCTACTCTGGTTCTGAAGTTGTTTATAGTTTCCTAGGAATGAGGAAGACACGAGCACCTTTAGCAAGGGCCATAAGGATATTTAGCCTAAGTTAAAAGATTGATTCTGGGAGCTTCTGATGGTCCTTTGCTAAGTCAAAGGGCTCCCAAGAAATTCACAACCTATTCCAGGGATTCTAAGATGCCCGTTGATTAGTGAAATTAGTGCCGCACTGTGACCAGCACTTTCTAAAAGAGAGTCAGTTAGAATAGAGCACAATGGGCTGAAGGGATTAGAGTGGGAAGGACACACACACTTGGTTTGGGGGAGTGTGGCAGGCATCTGGATGATCCACACCCATGCCTAGCAAGGCCCAGGCCACTTGTCTCCAACTCCGAATCAGTAGAGCTGGGGCACAGTCTCCTCCTATAGAAATGAGAAGCTGGTAGAAGTCCCTGGACCATGGAAGGCCTTCATTTGCATTGTGAAAGACAAAGAAAGGACATAAAAAGAAGGGACCACTGTCTAGGAGGCAATACCGAGGAAGCACAACGCAGAAGGAATGGGATGCCCTGAACATCATCAGAAGGCAGAAGCGGGAAGCTGGCTTTCTGATCTAGCTGCCCTCTGCACCTCAGACTTCACCCTCCTGAAGTGGACATGGTAAAGGCATCTTAGAGTCAACAGAGCTTGGACAGACACCTACCAGATGCCATAGAACATGTAGGAACAATCACATTCATGGCCTAGACTCATTCCCAACCACAGTCCTGGGGGTAGGATGCCTGTTTTGCAGGCGGGAGTGTGGACAGTTCATATTTAGGTTGTTTTGCTTTTTGTTTTGTTTTGTTTGGTGTCTCCAAAGTAGAAGATGGGGATTCTAAGATCCTACATTTCTCTCTTGGCCCAGGTGTGCAATAGTGGTTGAATGGTGGAAAGTTTAAAACATTGTTAATTCACACCTTCATTCATTCGGCAGACATGTGTCTAGGGCCTACAATCTGTCAGGTACAGGCAATGGTCCTGGACTGCGGAATAAGACACGGGAGGTTCTGGTTCTTGCCGAATTCCTCCCTTCCTCGGGGAAGCAAGAGGAGCAATGATGTTTAAAGAAAGAAAACATTCATGAAAACAAACCCCGGGAGGAGGATCGGGACTATCGCTGAGAAGGGCATGGCTTCTCTCTGAATGCTAAAGAAGATACAAGCTGAGGCTCAGGGCCTGTGACTCTGGAAGCTCACCTTCATCACCTCCCCAGACTGCCCTAATTCAGTTCACATGACAATAGGGGTCTGGATGCCTGAGAGGAAACCAGGCAGTGTGATTAAGGTGATTAAGAAAGGCGAGCAGGAACAGGTAAATCGTGGTCTGTACTAATTTGAACTCACTTTTGGAAAATGGGAATCTAGTGAGCAGTGGTGGCCCCCTCCTTTAATCCCAACAGTTCTCAGGAGGCAGAGGCACACAGATGTCTGTGAGTTTGAGGCCAGTCTGATATACAAAGCGAGTTCCAGGACAGCTAGGGTTTTTACACAGGGAAACCCTGTCTCAACAAAACAAACAAACAAACAAACCAGAAAACGGAAGAAGAGGAAGAAGAAAATAAGAGTAGGAGGAAGAGGAAGAAGTGCCCTTTTCCTCTGTGTGTGATGTGTGAGTGCATATGCATGTGATGTGATGTGTGTGTGTGCACAGATGTATAGTATTCCTTCTCATTAACACAGCTTTCTCTGTGACTAGATTTCATCATTGAGCTTTGGCTGTCACCTGCCTGCTCATGGCTTTCTGTCTGCTGCCCTTGGCATGTGGAGCCAAGAACCTCTAGCGTTCAGAGTCAGTTTGGGTGGGGCCCTGGTATTCCCTGAGGAACAGCGCCTAGGCCAGACTTAACCCCCTCACAGACCCTGGCCTTAGCAACCAGTCTTTGTCTTTTTCACCTGGCTGTGTGCCCGGCGTGGCTGTCTTTTCACATCTTTGGCCTTGTTTATGTTCTTTGGCAATTCTGGAAAACACCAGCGTAAAGTAGCTGGTGCTCATTTCCACACAGCAATGTGCATCCCAACGTGCCCTGCAGATCACACTCCAGGCCCTAACAAAAAAAGATCACATGATTCGGTGGCTCTGTATGATTGATTTATATATTTAACCATTTAATTACATGATATGATTTTGACAAAATTTCACACAAAATTCTAAACTGTAAAACAGATTTGTCAGGGGTCCAGAGTCCCCCTTCTCTAGGAAAAGCTCCCGGCAGATCCTCTAAACACACAGAGTTCTTTTTGACAACCAATGCAGAAAACATCAGTTTGCAGCTGCCTCAAACCTCTCCTGGCTCAGCGAGGCTAGGGTGCAGCCTTGAGTCCTGGGCAAGCTGGTAGAAAATGGGTGCTTACTTCAGCTCATGTAATAAAAAAATCAGATTACAAAATGCTAGTGATAGAGTTAAGGAGCGGGTAACTCAGGAGGATTGGGGCCGAGGACGCAGGGGCATCTGAGTTGGAGGGTAGCTGCATCCTGACCACATGCCATGCACACACCATGCACACAGGCATCAGGAGCCTGCCATGCGAGGTTGTGATGAGTCCTCCCTGGGGGATTCTTCTATGTGTTATAGGTTTCAATGTTTTCATCTCACTGAGTGAATTTCAACCGAGCTTCTGTGAGGCAAATGATGGGCCTGCAGCTGGCCATTCCAAGGTCACAGATCCTCCTTCCCACAGGGAGCATGCCTGACCTCCTAGCCTCACTGAGTATTGGATGCAGGGAGCCAGCATTGTTCTAGAAGCCCAGCTTAAAATGTTCAGGGCTGCATCTTGGATTAACTGACTCTTGGAACGGTTTGGTCCCAAGAGTCGCTGCAAGAGTAGATTGGAGGAGAGTGTACTGGGCTGGGAGACCTGTTGAACAGAGGTGACAGACAGGGGTGGGCTAGCCTCAGTCAGTTCCTTCTGGCCTTAGGGCTCTCATTTGTAAAAGGTCACTTCACAGCAATGTGAAGAACGGGCAAGGAAGGCAAACCCTACCTAGTAGTCAGCTCAACCCAAGATGTCCCCACAAGCATTCTTGTCCTAATATTGCACGGTGACATTTCAATTTCAGATCGGCTGAGGCCTCCCTACCACTGTTGTCCAGAGGAGGCCCAATTGCTTTTATCTACACAAGGCTGTATGCAAAAAGAATTACCTACACACTCCTTCAGCTTTCTGTGTGTTCAACACTTGATTGTCATTTAGGCATAAATCTCACCCTGGCCTTAGGGTAAAACTTAGCTAGCTTTGTTCTGGGAATCTAGAAGTTAAGATTCAAGGAGCTTGCCCACACAGCTGGTCAGTAGCCAGGAGCCACTCACTGAGTCTCTCTGGCTGGGAGAAAACTACAGAAACACTGGACAGGCCCAAGACACTTCCTTCTTCAGCCTGCTTCCATGGATTTGTCCCTGTAGGGATCTAGGCATCCGTACCCTATTGTTCCGAATCTATACCATTTTGTCCCTCACTGCCATTTGTTTTCCTCTTCTTCACTGAGGTAGTGAAGTTCCTAGAATACTAGGTCCTTCCACGTAGTCCTTGTTGACTCTGCACTGGGTGTATGACCTGTGGTTTTGTAACGTATAGGCTTTGTACAGCTTGCATGCCCTACCCTAAAGACTTCAATGAGACAGAAAATGGGGACCACTGTACTCATCAAACCCATTTGGGGATCCTCACAGTCTTGGGTAAGACTCCTCACTGTCACCAGAGCAACCCAGAGGAGGCTGGAAACTCGTACTGGAAACACTGTGCCTGTCTCAGGGCTGGTTCCCACCCAGTCTTTGGACGGACGAGAAAGGGACCTTTGGAGAGATTAGGTGCCATTCCCAGGGTCACTCGCTCTGTCTCTGAGTGCCGGGGTTCAGATATGAGGAGCCCTAGGTCACTCACTCTACCATAAGATCCCTGGGCCCCTGAACACTGGCCAAAGTGGCAGCAGAGGGACCTTGATAAGGTAAGTGCTTGGCCTCTTTTCGCCTCTTAGATCCTCTGGCTTAAGCAAGTGCTTGGCACACAGTGGACCCTGGGATGATCTTGTTAGCCAGCATTAAATGAAGGAATGTCCCACTCTGCTGACCATTCCTGTGCCCTCTGGACTCATGTGCAGCCAAGCCATCCCTGGGGCTCCTTACGCAGGCATTTGTCAGGTTCCTCCAGCTCGCCTGAATGACACAGTCGTCTCTGGCTGCCAGGACAACAGCTCCTTGGGAGTCCTTGTGCTTACAGCCTCTTGTCTTTATAAAGAATGGAAAAGCATCTCCCCGCTGCCAGCCCCCCTACTGATACACTCATTTTCCAACCTCTCCCTGCCAGCAGGCCAAGCTACGGTTGATTAGGGCAATGAGGCTTGCTCGGGCTTCCTCTGTCCCTCCCCAGGTCCTTGGCACTGAACACCAGTCCACTGTCTATCAGTACTGTCTGGCACCAGAAGAAAGCCCCTCTCCCTTCCTGTGCCCAGCATCCAGTTGCCTGGAGACGAGGACAGAAGCCGCCGAACATCTTGGGTTTCTTTTTCATTCCCTTGCCAGGCCTCAGAAGGCAGCAGTTGTTTGTTTTCTGCGGCAACCTTGTACAGGAGAGGCCTGCCTTAACCTTGCCCAGATGATTTCATCAACCTACGTCATGATGATGCAGACTGACAGGGACAGCCACCGAGAGCTCGGTGCCGGTGCCATTTGGTGATCAGTGTACCCGATCATAATTAACAGTGAAGGCTGAAGATGGATTGTTTCAGAGACAGCCAGAGTGTGTGTGCGTGTGTGCGTGTGTGTGTGTGTGTGTGTGTGTGAGAGAGAGAGAGAGAGAGAGAGAGAGAGAGAGAGAGAGAGAGAGAGAGAGAGAGCGCCTGTGGGTGTGCCCAGGCACGTGTTAAAATTGGCAGCGTTGGAAATTGCAGCTTGCTGTAGCCACGTGCAGAAGGGAAGAGAGATTTTTCTTTTCCCAACAGAACAAAAGCCCATCTCGAACATCCTTTCTGATGTTGCTCCACAAAGCCACACAATTCTGTTCAGGGGGAAGGTGCCAAGATTGTGCTTGGCTCTTCCTCAGCGCGACCTAGTGGGAAGGCGGATCGCTTTTACCGGAGAGTGAGGAGAGGCTAAGATTCAACAGCTACAAACGGGAAGAAAGATTTCTCACCCTGTTCTATGTTTGAGATGGGATCTCTTGTGGACCTCAGGCTGGCCCTGAACTTGTTGTCCAACCCAGGATGACCTTGGTCTCCTCATCTTCCTGCCTTCCACCCCAAAATGCAGAATTTATAGCAGTGATCCAGCACCCCTGGTTTATATGGTACTGGGATTGAACCCAAGGCTCAGTACATGCAGGATAAGCGCTCTACCAGCTAAGCCGTATTCCCGGTCCTCCACTGAATGTTTGGTTTATCAGTAAAGAGGGCCAGCAAGTAGTTAAGACCAAGCCTGGCTGATGTTACCTGTCACCTCATGTTTTGTGCCACCTGGATACTGTATGCCCCCAAAGCTTAAGGAATTCCATCTGTGCTGAGGAGGACCAGGTTCTTTCTTGCCAAGGCTGTGTACCAAGTCTGACATCATCAGACTCAATGGAGCAAGCCACTTACCGAGCCCTGAGCCTTGCATCTCGCCTCTCACTGTGTGTGGGTACTATAAATGTGCTCTGGTTCCCTAGATGAGAATGGAGTGGCATTTTGCCTGAGTCTATACAGCTAGTGATTCTGGAACCAAATCTAAATGCTATAGCTGACCCAGAAATTCTCGGGAAAATAAAAAATGCTTTACTCATCTTCCTGTATCTGCAGTTTATCCTGTCGTTACAGGCTCTCAGCATGGCAGTCAAGAGAAGATTCTTATCACTTGTGAGTCACTTGGGAAGGAGCAGGTCTGAGAAGATCTATTTGCTGTCTTCATGGTAGTTTGATATGAATACTCTGATTTTTTTTTTTTTGAGACAGGATCCCATGTATTCCAGACTGGCTTTGATTTAGCCAGCAATAACTTTGAGCTTTTGTTTCACCTACCTCCCCCTCCCAAGTGCTGAGATTATAGGAATAAACCTCATGCCTGACATACGGGGTGCTAGGGATCAAACCCTGGGCTTTGTATATGCTAGGCAATCACTCACTCCACCCACAGAACTCCATCCCTAGCCTTGGCCACACTTTGCAATGAGAAGTTGCTGGGTCACTAAACTCCTGATTCTACACTCATTAGTTCCCTGGACATCTTTGTCACCTGTATGCTTCTTAAAAATCCTGCATATTTAGTAGCCTTTTCTTTAGCAGAGCTTTTTCTCATTGACATTTTAATAGACTATCTTTTATTCATTCTTTAACAATTCCGTACATATAAAAAATATACCTTGACCATGTCCCCCCAAGTTCCCTTCCCACTCCACCAGGTACCCCAACATGCCCCTTACCCACCTCATGTCCTCTCATTGTTTTCAAGGCAAAGCAACTTAAAAGGGGAGTATGTATGCTTTCCTCTTAAAGATGGAGGCAGAGTGGTTAAGTGGGAAGCAATACTCAGCCTGAGGAACCACCAGCCTTGGGAGCTAGTACTCATGTATGACTGGGAAGTCCACACCCTCTGAACCTCGGTTTCTATCTGTGGAATGGGATGATGAAGGTTCTGGGTTACCAGGAATAATGAAGAGTTCACGGGTAAAATGAAAAGACAGTCCCTTAAGAACAGACGCTATAAGTCAGGGCTGTGTTGAACTTTATCTCCCATTGGCAGGTTATGGGTAGACTAGGGCTACAGGTAAATCAGGAGTGGACATCAGATAACACTGGGTCCCAACTGAGCACTCATCAGAGGCAGAGCTGGCACACAGATGGGGTTTTCAACACTCATGTCACCTAGAGTCATACCCGTTTCCTTAGTATGGAATAATCTGTACACATTAGGTGGTTCCTATACCCAAAAGACACTACATTATAGATTCTATTGGAGGAACTTTAGGTAAATTAGGGAAAAATTAAGCCAGACATAGCAGTGTACCTGTAATCCCAGCACTCAGGCCACTGGGGTAAGAGATTGGAGCTGAGGTCATCCTTGGATAAATAGAAAGTTTGAATTATCCTGGGCTAGAAAGGACCCTATTGGTGGGGGACTCCCAGCCCTTTCCTTATGTCCTGGAAGAGGTAGTCCTGTTCAGCGTGGGGATGCAGCCCGAGCAGGGAATGGATTCTTTGAGGTTTGGTGGAGAGAAAACATCTTGGTGCTGGAGAGATGACTCAGTGATTAAGACCTCTTGCCACTCTTTCAGAGGACCCAGGTTCAATTCCCATCACCCACATGGTGGTTCACAACTGTCTGTCACTCTATTTCCGGAGGGTCTGATGCATTCTTCT